>NC_068431.1:215000-370000 GCF_023373465.1 Oncorhynchus keta
ACAGAAAGAGAGAGATATAGAGGAGTTAAGATGGGATAGTCAGAACAGCAACATAGAGAGAGAGAGGAGTTAAGACGGGATGGTCAGAACAGCAACAGAAAGAGAGAGAGAGAGAGATAGAGGAGTTAAGATGGGATGGTCAGAACAGCAACAGAAAGAAAGAGGAGTTAAGATGGGATGGTCAGAACAGCAACAGAAAGAGAGAGGAGTTAAGATGGGATGGTCAGAACAGCAACAGAAAGAGAGAGGAGTTAAGATGGGATGGTCAGAACAGCAACAGAAAGAGAGAGAGAGAGAGAGAGAGATAGAGGAGTTAAGATGGGATGGTCAGAACAGCAACAGAAAGAGAGAGGAGTTAAGATGGAATGGTCAGAACAGCAACAGAAAGAGAGAGAGAGAGAGAGAGAGATAGAGGAGTTAAGATGGGATGGTCAGAACAGCAACAGAAAGAAAGAGGAGTTAAGATGGGATGGTCAGAACAGCAACAGAAAGAGAGAGGAGTTAAGATGGGATGGTCAGAACAGCAACAGAAAGAGAGAGAGAGATAGAGGAGTTAAGATGGGATGGTCAGAACAGCAACAGAAAGAGAGAGGAGTTAAGATGGGATGGTCAGAACAGCAACAGAAAGAGAGAGGAGTTAAGATGGGATGGTCAGAACAGCAACAGAAAGAGAGAGAGAGAGGATTTAAGCATAATAGCCTTGTAACAGCCTATACTTGACTGTGTGTAGGCTCTAATCTACCAGTGGGTTGTTAACATAGCTCTGGGTATAGGTGGGGGTAGAAGCTACTTCATTACTGTCAGGTTGCCCCACCTACGTCCTCCATCTCTCTCTCTATCTCTCCTCCATCTCTCTCTCCATCTCTCCTCCATCTCTCTCTCCATCTCTCCTCCATTTCTCTCTCCATCTCTCTCTCCATCTCACCTCCATCTCTCTCCATCTCTCCTCCATCTCTCCTCCATCTCTCTCTCCATCTCTCTCTCCATCTCTCTCTCCATCTCTCCTCCATCTCTCCTCCATATCTCTCCTCCATCTCTCCTCCATCTCTCCTCCATCTCTCCTCCATCTCTCCTCCATCTCTCCTCCATCTCTCCTCCATCTCTCTCTCCATCTCTCCTCCATCTCTCTCTCCATCTCTCCTCCATCTCTCCTCCATCTCTCCCTCCATCTCTCCTCCATCTCTCCTCCATCTCTCCCTCCATCTCTCCTCCATCTCTCCTCCATCTCTCCTCCATCTCTCCTCCATCTCTCTCTCCATCTCTCCTCCATCTCTCTCTCCATCTCTCCTCCATCTCTCCTCCATCTCTCTCCATCTCTCCTCCATCTCTCTCTCCATCTCTCCTCCATCTCTCCTCCATCTCTCCCTCCATCTCTCCTCCATCTCTCCTCCATCTCTCCCTCCATCTCTCTCTCCATCTCTCCTCCATCTCTCCTCCATCTCTCCCTCCATCTCTCCTCCATCTCTCTCCATCTCTCCTCCATCTCTCCTCCATCTCTCTCTCCATCTCTCCTCCATCTCTCTCTCCATCTCTCCTCCATCTCTCTCTCCATCTCTCTCCTCCATCTCTCCTCCATCTCTCCTCCATCTCTCTCTCCATCTCTCTCTCCATCTCTCTCCTCCATCTCTCTCTTCATCTCTCTCCATCTCTCCTCAATCTCTCTCTCCATCTCTCTCTCCATCTCTCCTCCATCTCTCCTCCATCTCTCTCTCCATCTCTCTCTCCATCTCTCCTCCATCTCTCTCTCTCCATCTCTCCTCTATCTCTCTCTCCATCTCTCCTCCATCTCTCCTCCATCTCTCCTCCATCTCTCTCTCCATCTCTCCTCCATCTCTCCTCCATCTCTCTCTCCATCTCTCCTTCATCTCCTCCTCCATCGCTCCCCCTTCACTGCTTCACTGCAGCTGGGATTGAGGAAGGTCATAGTAAAATATTTAAAACAGCCCACCTCTGTCCCACCAAACACACACTCCTCCTTCACACCACACACACACTCCTCCTTCCCAACACACACACTCCTCCTTCACACCACACACACTCTCCTCCTTCCCAACACACACACTCCTCCTTCACACCACACACACACTCCTCCTTCCCAAGACACACTCCTCCTCCCCAACACACACACACACACCTCCTTCCCAACACACACACACCTCCTTCCCAACACACACTCCTCCTTCCCAACACACACTCCTTCTTCTCAACACACACACTCCTCCTTCACACCACACACACACCTCCTTCCCAACACACACACTCCTCCTTCACACCACACACACACCTCCTTCCCAACACACACACTTCTCCTTCCCAACACACACACTCCTCCTTCACACCACACACACACCTCCTTCCCAACACACACACACCTCCTTCCCAACACACACACACCTCCTTACCAACACACACACTCCTCCTTCCCAACACACACACTCCTCCTTCCCAACACACACACTCCTCCTTCCCAACACACACTCCTTCTTCTCAACACACACACTCCTCCTTCACAACACACACACTCCTCCTTCCCAACACACACACTTCTCCTTCACACCACACACAATCCTCCTCCCCAACACACACACTCCTCCTTCCCAACACACACACTCCTCCTTCCCAACACACACACACCGCCTTCCCAACACACACACTCCTCCTTCCCAACACACACACTCCTCCTTCCCAACACACTCAATCAAATGTATTTATAAAGCCCTTTTTACATCAGCAGATCTAATCAAATCAAATTATATTTGTCACAAGCCCTTAAACAACAATGCAGTTTTCAGAAAATGTAATTAAGAACATATTTACTAAATAAACTAAAGTAATAAAAGAAAATAGAAATTGTAACACAATAAAATAACAATAATGAGGCTATATACTGGAGGTACCAGTACTGAGTCAATCTACAAAAGGCTCCTGATGTACTGGAGGTTATATACAGAGGGTACAGGTACTGAGTCAATGTACAGGAGGCTAAATACAGGAGGTACGGTACACATTCCTCCCCATCCTGCTCTAGTCCAGACGTATTTTATTGATAATGACGGAGTTAAAGCTGCCCTGACAGCTCGAGGCTGGGGGGGCGTGCTGCGCATATGAGGGGGTTGAGCGGGTGCGGGCCATTAGCACGAGCCCGAGGTGTGCCCAGCCTCCACGCACGCACTCTCTCTCTCTCTCTCTCTCACGCGCATGCACACACAATCTCACTGGTAGTGATGGTGGTGGAGGGGAGAAGGAAAAACAAACGTGCTGGTCTGGTCTGTGGTAGCTGCGGTGTCTGATAACGGTCAGGAAAGAGGCAACGGTCCCGAGTCTACACTTTACTGGCTACTGTTTACTGGAACCCATTCTTCTGTTTCCTGGGGAAATACACGCAGCAAGACTGGAGGCGACAGAATCCTTAGTGAATCACGTAGGTAAGCAAACTATGAAAAACAATCATTTATTGCATCGATATAAGCAACACAAAAAAAACGCATCGCTTCTATCCATTTCGCTCTCATTTTCTATGCAGCTGTTATTTTTAATGTAACCTTTATTAAACTAGGCAAGTCATTTAACAGTACATTTGTATTTACAATGACGGCCTACCGAGGGAAGTGCCTTGTTCAGGGGAAGAACAACAGATGTTTATCTTGTCAGCTCGGGGATTCGACCCAGGAACGTTTCGGGTTACTGGCCCACCGCTGTAACTAGGCTACCTGCCGCACCATTATTAGAAGTGTGTCATTCACAAATCCTTCACTGTGGTAGAAAATCATTGTGGATTCGTTGATATGACTCTAATGTTGATCAGTTTGTTCGAAACAGTTGAAAGTGGTCTCCATGCACTTATTGGACAATGTGAAACCTCTACGTTGTCAATTGGACACAATAACACAATCAAACCATTTTTTTTAGATGTAATATTAATCTTGTTTATCAGTCATATTTTTTTTCTCCGTTTTTGTATATGTTTGAATTGTAATCGAAGAGCTTCGTAAATAGATATATAGGATAGGTAGTGATTGTGTTCAAGCGGAGACTCCCTGCAGTATCTCTGCTCTGGTCTCTGTGCGCAGCATTTACATATTTATAAAGCAACAGAAAGCACATGGCTATCGGACTAAGACCAGTCACTAATTCCCTGCTTCCCTTGCAGCCCCATGACATACCATGCCTAGCCAAGCCTACTATACATAATCTGTCATTAGCAAGTTATTTTGAGACCGCGGACACTAGTCCTGGCTAACAGAGATAGACCGCGGCTTTCTGGACAAACCGGTTATTTGAAACTAAAACGCGTTTTGTTTGGACACCATTTTTTACACATTTTATCCGGAATATCTCTCTGATTATCTATTTCTTTATTTAGATAGTGTAGCTGTGCTCGTGACCTTCAGCAGTGAGATGGAGCTGGAGCATTTCGACGAGCGGGATAAGTCGCAACGGAACAGCCGAGGAGGGGCCAGGCTGAACGGGGTGACCAGCCCGACACACAGCGCCCACTGCAGCCTCTACCGTTCCCGGACACTCAAGAACCTCAGCTCAGAGAAGAAGGCAAAGAAGGTCCGCTTCTACCGCAACGGGGACCGCTACTTTAACGGGATAGTGTACGCCATCTCAGTGGAGCGGTTCCGGTCGTTTGACGCGCTGCTGGCGGACCTAACCCGCACGCTGTCTGACAATGTGAATCTGCCGCAGGGCGTCAGGACCATTTACTCCGCGGACGGAACCAAAAAGATCACCAGCACCGATCAACTGTTGGAGGGTATTATAATGATTTAATTACTTTGGAAAACTGTCTCTCTCTCGCTCTCTCTCTGTCTCCCTCTCTCTCATTGGATCTGGGTAGAGTATGGTTGATGATAAATTAGTGCCTATACACTGAGTGAACAAAACATTAAGAACACCTTTCTATTATTGAGTTGGGTTCCACAGGGATGCTGGTCCATGTTGACTCCAACACTTCCTACAGTTGTGTCAAGTTGGCTGGATGTCCTTTGGGTGGTGGACCATTCTTGATACACAGAGGATACTGTTGAGTGTGGAAAAACCCAGCAGCGTTGCAGTTCTTGACACAAACCAGTGGACCTGGCACCTACTACCATACCCCGTTCAAAGGCGCTTAAATCTTTTGTCTTGCCCATTCACCCTCTGAATGGAGCACATACACAATCCATGTCTCAATTATCTCAATGCTTAAAGGTCCTTCTTTCACCTGTCTCCTCCTCTTCATCTTTCACCTGTCTCCTCCTCTTCATCTTTCACCTGTCTCCTCCTCTTCATCTTTCACCTGTCTCCTCCCCTTCATCTTTCACCTGTCTCCTCCCCTTCTTCTTTCACCTGTCTCCTCCCCTTAATCTTTAACCCGTCTCCTCCTCTTCATCTACACTGATTGAAGTGGATTTAACAGGTGACATCAATAAGGGATCATATCTTTCACCTGTATTCACCTGGTCAGTCTATGTCATGGAAAGAGCAGGTGTTCTTAATGTTTTGTACACTCAGTGTAGACGGGTTGGTTGTTTAGCAACAAAACGGACGGGTTGGTTGTTTAGCAACAAAACGGACGGGTTGGTTGTTTAGCAACAAAACGGACGGGTTGGTTGTTTAGCAACAAAACGGATGGGTTGGTTGTTTAGCAACAAAACGGAGGGGTTGGTTGTTCGGCAACAAAACGGAGGGGTTGGTTGTTTAGCAACAAAACTGATGGGTTGGTTGTTTAGCAACAAAACGGATGGGTTGGTTGTTTAGCAACAAAACGGATGGGTTGGTTGTTTAGCAACAAAACCAACCCTGCACAACGATGGGACAGAACAGACGAGGTTGGCTTAGCTTGTTGACAAAATGTAAATTATATTTAGTATATATCCATTGATCTGCTATCTGGCAATCCAGCATCAAAACAACATATATCCATTGATCTGCTATCTGGCAATCCAGCATCAAAACAACATATATCCATTGATCTGCTATCTGGCAATCCAGCATCAAAACAACATATATCCATTGATCTGCTATCTGGCAATCCAGCATCAAAACAACATATATCCATTGATCTGCTATCTGGCAATCCAGCATCAAAACAACATATATCCATTGATCTGCTATCTGGCAATCCAGCATCATAACAACATATATCCATTGATCTGCTATCTGGCAATCCAGCATCATAACAACATATATCCATTGATCTGCTATCTGGCAATCCAGCATCATAACAACATATATCCATTGATCTGCTATCTGGCAATCCAGCATCAAAACAACATATATCCATTGATCTGCTATCTGGCAATCCAGCATCATAACAACATATATCCATTGATCTGCTATCTGGCAATCCAGCATCAAAACAACATATATCCATTGATCTGCTATCTGGCAATCCAGCATCATAACAACATATATCCATTGATCTGCTATCTGGCAATCCAGCATCAAAACAACATATATCCATTGATCTGCTATCTGGCAATCCAGCATCATAACAACATATATCCATTGATCTGCTATCTGGCAATCCAGCATCATAACAACATATATCCATTGATCTGCTATCTGGCAATCCAGCATCAAAACAACATATATCCATTGATCTGCTATCTGGCAATCCAGCATCATAACAACATATATCCATTGATCTGCTATCTGGCAATCCAGCATCATAACAACATATATCAATTGATCTGCTATCTGGCAATCCAGCATCAAAACAACACATGGACTTCTGCCTCATTGAAGCGTCTGCATCCTTTTTGTGACGGAAGTCGACTAACTAACCCAATATGCAGAGGGAAGGACTATGATTGGGCAGATGGTAGCCGCTCATTTGCATCTAGATTGATACAATTCAGATACCTAGAAGATAGTCTAGGTATAAAATTACTCTAATCCAACGCTTAAATGCATGGATGAGGTGACTAGACTAGGGCCGTATCCACATTGTTATAGAGGTGGTGACTAGACTAGGGCCGTATCCACATTGTTATAGAGGTGACTAGACTAGGGCCTTATCCACATTGTTATAGAGGTGACTAGACTAGGGCCGTATCCACATTGTTATAGAGGAGGTGACTAGATTAGGGCCGTATCCACATTGTTATAGAGGAGGTGACTAGACTAGGGCCGTATCCACATTGTTATAGAGGTGACTAGACTAGGGCCGTATCCACATTGTCATAGAGGAGGTGACTAGACTAGGGCCGTGTCCACATTGTTATAGAGGTGACTAGACTAGGGCCGTATCCACATTGTTATAGAGGAGGTGACTAGACTAGGGCCGTATCCACATTGTTATAGAGGAGGTGACTAGACTAGGGCCGTATCCACATTGTTATAGAGGTGACTAGACTAGGGCCGTATCCACATTGTTATAGAGGAGGTGACTAGACTAGGGCCTTATCCACATTGTCATAGAGGAGGTGACTAGACTAGGGCCGTATCCACATTGTTATAGAGGTGACTAGACTAGGGCCGTATCCACATTGTTATAGAGGAGGTGACTAGACTAGGGCCGTATCCACATTGTTATAGAGGTGACTAGACTAGGGCCGTATCCACATTGTTATAGAGGAGGTGACTAGACTAGGGCCGTATCCACATTGTTATAGAGGAGGTGACTAGACTAGGGCCGTATCCACATTGTTATAGAGGTGACTAGACTAGGGCCGTATCCACATTGTTATAGAGGTGACTAGACTAGGGCCGTATCCACATTGTTATAGAGGTGACTAGACTAGGGCCGTATCCACATTGTTATAGAGGAGGTGACTAGACTAGGGCCGTATCCACATTGTTATAGAGGTGACTAGACTAGGGCCGTATCCACATTATTATAGAGGTGACTAGACTAGGGCCGTATCCACATTGTTATAGAGGTGACTAGACTAGGGCCGTATCCACATTGTTATAGAGGTGACTAGACTAGGGCCGTATCCACATTGTTATAGAGGAGGTGACTAGACTAGGGCCGTATCCACATTGTTATAGAGGAGGTGACTAGACTAGGGCCGTATCCACATTGTTATAGAGGAGGTGACTAGACTAGGGCCGTATCCACATTGTTATAGAGGAGGTGACTAGACTAGGGCCGTATCCACATTGTTATAGAGGAGGTGACTAGACTAGGGCCGTATCCACATTGTTATAGAGGTGACTAGACTAGGGCCGTATCCACATTGTTATAGAGGAGGTGACTAGACTAGGGCCGTATCCACATTGTCATAGAGGAGGTGACTAGACTAGGGCCGTGTCCACATTGTTATAGAGGTGACTAGACTAGGGCCGTGTCCACATTGTCATAGAGGTGACTAGACTAGGGCCGTATCCACATTGTTATAGAGGAGGTGACTAGACTAGGGCCGTATCCACATTGTCATAGAGGTGACTAGACTAGGGCCGTATCCACATTGTTATAGAGGTGACTAGACTAGGGCCGTATCCACATTGTTATAGAGGTGACTAGACTAGGGCCGTATCCACATTGTTATAGAGGTGACTAGACTAGGGCCGTATCCACATTGTTATAGAGGTGACTAGACTAGGGCCGTATCCACATTGTTATAGAGGTGACTAGACTAGGGCCGTATCCACATTGTTATAGAGGTGACTAGACTAGGGCCGTATCCACATTGTTATAGAGGTGACTAGACTAGGGCCGTATCCACATTGTTATAGAGGTGGTGACTAGACTAGGGCCGTATCCACATTGTTATAGAGGTGACTAGACTAGGGCCGTATCCACATTGTTATAGAGGAGGTGACTAGACTAGGGCCGTATCCACATTGTTATAGAGGTGACTAGACTAGGGCCGTATCCACATTGTTATAGAGGTGGTGACTAGACTAGGGCCGTATCCACATTGTCATAGAGGTGACTAGACTAGGGCCGTATCCACATTGTTATAGAGGAGGTGACTAGACTAGGGCCGTATCCACATTGTTATAGAGGAGATGACTAGACTAGGGCCGTATCCACATTGTTATAGAGGAGGTGACTAGACTAGGGCCGTATCCACATTGTTATAGAGGTGACTAGACTAGGGCCGTATCCACATTGTTATAGAGGAGGTGACTAGACTAGGGCCGTATCCACATTGTTATAGAGGAGGTGACTAGACTAGGGCCGTATCCACATTGTTATAGAGGAGGTGACTAGACTAGGGCCGTATCCACATTGTTATAGAGGAGGTGACTAGACTAGGGCCGTATCCACATTGTTATAGAGGAGGTGACTAGACTAGGGCCGTATCCACATTGTCATAGAGGAGGTGACTAGACTAGGGCCGTATCCACATTGTTATAGAGGAGGTGACTAGACTAGGGCCGTATCCACATTGTTATAGAGGTGACTAGACTAGGGCCGTATCCACATTGTTATAGAGGAGGTGACTAGACTAGGGCCGTATCCACATTGTTATAGAGGTGGTGACTAGATTAGGGCCGTATCCACATTGTCATAGAGGAGGTGACTAGATTAGGGCCGTGTCCACATTATTATAGAGGTGACTAGACTAGGGCCGTATCCACATTGTCATAGAGGTGACTAGACTAGGGCCGTATCCACATTGTTATAGAGGAGGTGACTAGACTAGGGCCGTATCCACATTGTCATAGAGGTGACTAGACTAGGGCCGTATCCACATTGTTATAGAGGTGACTAGACTAGGGCCGTATCCACATTGTTATAGAGGTGACTAGACTAGGGCCGTATCCACATTGTTATAGAGGTGACTAGACTAGGGCCGTATCCACATTGTTATAGAGGAGGTGACTAGACTAGGGCCGTATCCACATTGTTACAGAGGAGGTGACTAGACTAGGGCCGTATCCACATTATTATAGAGGTGACTAGACTAGGGCCGTATCCACATTGTTATAGAGGAGGTGACTAGACTAGGGCCGTATCCACATTGTTATAGAGGTGACTAGACTAGGGCCGTATCCACATTGTTATAGAGGAGGTGACTAGACTAGGGCCGTATCCACATTATTATAGAGGAGGTGACTAGACTAGGGCCGTGTCCACATTGTTATAGAGGAGGTGATTAGACTAGGGCCGTATCCACATTGTTATAGAGGTGACTAGACTAGGGCCTTATCCACATTGTTATAGAGGAGGTGACTAGACTAGGGCCGTATCCACATTGTCATAGAGGAGGTGACTAGACTAGGGCCGTATCCACATTGTTATAGAGGTGACTAGACTAGGGCCGTATCCACATTATTATAGAGGTGGTGACTAGACTAGGGCCGTATCCACATTGTTATAGAGGAGGTGACTAGACTAGGGCCGTATCCACATTGTTATAGAGGAGGTGACTAGACTAGGGCCGTATCCACATTGTTATAGAGGAGGTGACTAGACTAGGGCCGTATCCACATTGTCATAGAGGAGGTGACTAGACTAGGGCCGTGTCCACATTGTTATAGAGGAGGTGACTAGACTAGGGCCGTATCCACATTGTTATAGAGGTGACTAGACTAGGGCCGTATCCACATTGTCATAGAGGAGGTGACTAGATTAGGGCCGTATCCACATTGTTATAGAGGAGGTGACTAGACTAGGGCCGTATCCACATTGTCATAGAGGTGACTAGACTAGGGCCGTGTCCACATTGTCATAGAGGTGACTAGACTAGGGCCGTATCCACATTGTCATAGAGGAGGTGACTAGACTAGGGCCGTATCCACATTGTTATAGAGGTGACTAGACTAGGGCCGTGTCCACATTATTATAGAGGAGGTGACTAGATTAGGGCCGTGTCCACATTGTTATAGAGGAGGTGACTAGACTAGGGCCGTATCCACATTGTTATAGAGGTGACTAGACTAGGGCCGTATCCACATTGTTATAGAGGTGACTAGACTAGGGCCGTATCCACATTGTTATAGAGGTGACTAGACTAGGGCCGTATCCACATTGTTATAGAGGAGGTGACTAGACTAGGGCCGTATCCACATTGTCATAGAGGAGGTGACTAGACTAGGGCCGTATCCACATTGTTATAGAGGAGGTGACTAGACTAGGGCCGTATCCACATTGTTATAGAGGTGATTAGACTAGGGCCGTATCCACATTGTTATAGAGGTGACTAGACTAGGGCCGTATCCACATTGTCATAGAGGAGGTGACTAGACTAGGGCCGTATCCACATTGTTATAGAGGTGACTAGACTAGGGCCGTGTCCACATTATTATAGAGGAGGTGACTAGATTAGGGCCGTGTCCACATTGTTATAGAGGAGGTGACTAGACTAGGGCCGTATCCACATTGTTATAGAGGTGACTAGACTAGGGCCGTATCCACATTGTCATAGAGGAGGTGACTAGACTAGGGCCGTATCCACATTGTTATAGAGGAGGTGACTAGACTAGGGCCGTGTCCACATTGTTATAGAGGTGACTAGACTAGGGCCGTGTCCACATTGTTATAGAGGAGGTGACTAGACTAGGGCCGTATCCACATTGTCATAGAGGAGGTGACTAGACTAGGGCCGTATCCACATTGTTATAGAGGAGGTGACTAGACTAGGGCCGTGTCCACATTGTTATAGAGGTGACTAGACTAGGGCCGTATCCACATTGTCATAGAGGAGGTGACTAGACTAGGGCCGAATCCACATTGTCATAGAGGAGGTGACTAGACTAGGGCCGTATCCACATTGTTATAGAGGAGGTGACTAGACTAGGGCCGTATCCACATTGTTATAGAGGTGACTAGACTAGGGCCGTATCCACATTGTCATAGAGGAGGTGACTAGACTAGGGCCGTATCCACATTGTTATAGAGGAGGTGACTAGACTAGGGCCGTATCCACATTGTTATAGAGGAGGTGACTAGACTAGGGCCGTATCCACATTGTTATAGAGGTGACTAGACTAGGGCCGTATCCACATTGTTATAGAGGTGACTAGACTAGGGCCGTATCCACATTGTTATAGAGGAGGTGACTAGACTAGGGCCGTATCCACATTGTTATAGAGGTGATTAGACTAGGGCCGTATCCACATTGTTATAGAGGAGGTGACTAGACTAGGGCCGTATCCACATTGTTATAGAGGTGACTAGACTAGGGCCGTATCCACATTATTATAGAGGAGGTGACTAGACTAGGGCCGTATCCACATTGTCATAGAGGAGGTGACTAGACTAGGGCCGTATCCACATTGTTATAGAGGAGGTGACTAGACTAGGGCCGTATCCACATTGTTATAGAGGAGGTGACTAGACTAGGGCCGTATCCACATTGTCATAGAGGAGGTGACTAGACTAGGGCCGTGTCCACATTGTTATAGAGGAGGTGACTAGACTAGGGCCGTATCCACATTGTTATAGAGGTGACTAGACTAGGGCCGTATCCACATTGTCATAGAGGAGGTGACTAGACTAGGGCCGTATCCACATTGTTATAGAGGAGGTGACTAGACTAGGGCCGTATCCACATTGTTATAGAGGTGACTAGACTAGGGCCGTATCCACATTGTCATAGAGGTGACTAGACTAGGGCCGTATCCACATTGTCATAGAGGAGGTGACTAGACTAGGGCCGTATCCACATTGTTATAGAGGTGACTAGACTAGGGCCGTATCCACATTATTATAGAGGAGGTGACTAGATTAGGGCCGTATCCACATTGTTATAGAGGAGGTGACTAGACTAGGGCCGTATCCACATTGTTATAGAGGTGACTAGACTAGGGCCGTGTCCACATTGTTATAGAGGTGACTAGACTAGGGCCGTATCCACATTGTTATAGAGGTGACTAGACTAGGGCCGTGTCCACATTATTATAGAGGAGGTGACTAGATTAGGGCCGTATCCACATTGTTATAGAGGAGGTGACTAGACTAGGGCCGTATCCACATTGTTATAGAGGTGACTAGACTAGGGCCGTATCCACATTGTTATAGAGGTGATTAGACTAGGGCCGTATCCACATTGTTATAGAGGTGACTAGACTAGGGCCGTATCCACATTGTCATAGAGGAGGTGACTAGACTAGGGCCGTATCCACATTGTTATAGAGGTGACTAGACTAGGGCCGTGTCCACATTATTATAGAGGAGGTGACTAGATTAGGGCCGTGTCCACATTGTTATAGAGGAGGTGACTAGACTAGGGCCGTATCCACATTGTTATAGAGGTGACTAGACTAGGGCCGTATCCACATTGTCATAGAGGAGGTGACTAGACTAGGGCCGTATCCACATTGTTATAGAGGAGGTGACTAGACTAGGGCCGTGTCCACATTGTTATAGAGGTGACTAGACTAGGGCCGTATCCACATTGTTATAGAGGAGGTGACTAGACTAGGGCCGTATCCACATTGTCATAGAGGAGGTGACTAGACTAGGGCCGTATCCACATTGTTATAGAGGAGGTGACTAGACTAGGGCCGTGTCCACATTGTTATAGAGGTGACTAGACTAGGGCCGTATCCACATTGTCATAGAGGAGGTGACTAGACTAGGGCCGTATCCACATTGTTATAGAGGAGGTGACTAGACTAGGGCCGTATCCACATTGTTATAGAGGAGGTGACTAGACTAGGGCCGTATCCACATTGTTATAGAGGTGACTAGACTAGGGCCGTATCCACATTGTTATAGAGGAGGTGACTAGACTAGGGCCGTATCCACATTGTTATAGAGGAGGTGACTAGACTAGGGCCGTATCCACATTGTTATAGAGGAGGTGACTAGACTAGGGCCGTATCCACATTGTTATAGAGGTGACTAGACTAGGGCCGTATCCACATTGTTATAGAGGAGGTGACTAGACTAGGGCCGTATCCACATTGTTATAGAGGAGGTGACTAGACTAGGGCCGTGTCCACATTGTTATAGAGGTGACTAGACTAGAGCCGTATCCACATTGTTATAGAGGAGGTGACTAGACTAGGGCCGTATCCACATTATTATAGAGGAGGTGACTAGACTAGGGCCGTGTCCACATTGTTATAGAGGTGATTAGACTAGGGCCGTATCCACATTGTCATAGAGGAGGTGACTAGACTAGGGCCGTATCCACATTGTTATAGAGGAGGTGACTAGACTAGGGCCGTATCCACATTGTTATAGAGGTGATTAGACTAGGCCGTATCCACATTGTCATAGAGGAGGTGACTAGACTAGGGCCGTATCCACATTGTTATAGAGGAGGTGACTAGACTAGGGCCGTATCCACATTGTTATAGAGGTGATTAGACTAGGGCCGTTTCCACATTGTCATAGAGGAGGTGACTAGACTAGGGCCGTATCCACATTGTTATAGAGGAGGTGACTAGACTAGGGCCGTATCCACATTGTTATAGAGGAGGTGACTAGACTAGGGCCGTATCCACATTGTTATAGAGGAGGTGACTAGACTAGGGCCGTATCCACATTGTCATAGAGGTGACTAGACTAGGGCCGTGTCCACATTGTCATAGAGGAGGTGACTAGACTAGGGCCGTATCCACATTGTCATAGAGGAGGTGACTAGACTAGGGCCGTATCCACATTGTCATAGAGGTGACTAGACTAGGGCCGTGTCCACATTATTATAGAGGTGACTAGACTAGGGCCGTATCCACATTGTCATAGAGGTGACTAGACTAGGGCCGTATCCACATTATTATAGAGGAGGTGATTAGACTAGGGCCGTATCCACATTATTATAGAGGTGACTACACTAGGGCCGTATCCACATTATTATAGAGGTGACTAGACTAGGGCCGTATCCACATTGTTATAGAGGTGACTAGACTAGGGCCGTGTCCACATTGTTATAGAGGAGGTGACTAGACTAGGGCCGTATCCACATTGTTATAGAGGTGACTAGACTAGGGCCGTATCCACATTATTATAGAGGAGGTGACTAGACTAGGGCCGTATCCACATTGTTATAGAGGAGGTGACTAGACTAGGGCCGTATCCACATTGTTATAGAGGAGGTGACTAGACTAGGGCCGTATCCACATTATTATAGAGGAGGTGACTAGACTAGGGCCGTATCCACATTATTATAGAGGAGGTGACTAGACTAGGGCCGTATCCACATTATTATAGAGGTGACTAGACTAGGGCCGTATCCACATTGTCATAGAGGTGACTAGACTAGGGCCGTGTCCACATTATTATAGAGGTGACTAGACTAGGGCCGTATCCACATTGTCATAGAGGTGACTAGACTAGGGCCGTATCCACATTATTATAGAGGAGGTGATTAGACTAGGGCCGTATCCACATTATTATAGAGGTGACTAGACTAGGGCCGTATCCACATTATTATAGAGGTGACTAGACTAGGGCCGTATCCACATTGTTATAGAGGTGACTAGACTAGGGCCGTATCCACATTATTATAGAGGTGATTAGACTAGGGCCGTATCCACATTGTCATAGAGGTGACTAGATTAGGGCCGTATCCACATTATTATAGAGGTGACTAGACTAGGGCCGTATCCACATTGTTATAGAGGTGACTAGACTAGGGCCGTATCCACATTGTTATAGAGGTGACTAGACTAGGGCCGTATCCACATTATTATAGAGGTGACTAGACTAGGGCCGTATCCACATTATTATAGAGGTGACTAGACTAGGGCCGTATCCACATTATTATAGAGGTGACTAGACTAGGGCCGTATCCACATTATTATAGAGGTGACTAGACTAGGGCCGTATCCACATTATTATAGAGGTGACTAGATTAGGGCCGTATCCACATTGTCATAGAGGAGGTGACTAGACTAGGGCCGTATCCACATTGTTATAGAGGAGGTGACTAGACTAGGGCCGTATCCACATTGTTATAGAGGAGGTGACTAGACTAGGGCCTTATCCACATTGTTATAGAGGAGGTGACTAGATTAGGGCCGTATCCACATTGTCATAGAGGAGGTGATTAGACTAGGGCCGTATCCACATTGTTATAGAGGTGACTAGACTAGGGCCGTATCCACATTGTTATAGAGGTGACTAGACTAGGGCCGTATCCACATTGTCATAGAGGAGGTGACTAGATTAGGGCCGTGTCCACATTATTATAGAGGAGGTGACTAGACTAGGGCCGTGTCCACATTGTTATAGAGGAGGTGACTAGACTAGGGCCGTATCCACATTGTCATAGAGGTGGTGACTAGACTAGGGCCGTATCCACATTGTTATAGAGGAGGTGACTAGACTAGGGCCGTATCCACATTGTTATAGAGGAGGTGACTAGACTAGGGCCGTATCCACATTGTTATAGAGGAGGTGACTAGACTAGGGCCGTATCCACATTGTCATAGAGGAGGTGACTAGATTAGGGCCGTATCCACATTGTTATAGAGGAGGTGACTAGACTAGGGCCTTATCCACATTGTTATAGAGGAGGTGACTAGATTAGGGCCGTATCCACATTGTTATAGAGGAGGTGACTAGATTAGGGCCGTGTCCACATTGTTATAGAGGAGGTGACTAGACTAGGGCCGTATCCACATTGTTATAGAGGTGATTAGATTAGGGCCGTATCCACATTGTTATAGAGGTGACTAGACTAGGGCCATATCCACATTGTTATAGAGGTGACTAGATTAGGGCCGTATCCACATTGTTATAGAGGTGACTAGACTAGGGCCGTATCCACATTATTATAGAGGAGGTGACTAGACTAGGGCCGTATCCACATTGTTATAGAGGAGGTGACTAGATTAGGGCCGTGTCCACATTGTTATAGAGGAGGTGACTAGACTAGGGCCGTATCCACATTGTTATAGAGGTGACTAGACTAGGGCCTTATCCACATTGTTATAGAGGAGGTGACTAGACTAGGGCCGTATCCACATTGTCATAGAGGAGGTGACTAGACTAGGGCCGTATCCACATTGTTATAGAGGAGGTGACTAGACTAGGGCCGTATCCACATTGTTATAGAGGAGGTGACTAGACTAGGGCCGTATCCACATTGTTATAGAGGAGGTGACTAGATTAGGGCCGTATCCACATTGTTATAGAGGAGGTGACTAGATTAGGGCCGTATCCACATTGTTATAGAGGAGGTGACTAGACTAGGGCCGTATCCACATTGTTATAGAGGTGACTAGACTAGGGCCGTATCCACATTGTTATAGAGGTGACTAGACTAGGGCCGTATCCACATTGTTATAGAGGTGACTAGAATAGGGCCGTGTCCACATTGTTATAGAGGTGATTAGACTAGGGCCGTATCCACATTGTTATAGAGGAGGTGACTAGACTAGGGCCGTATCCACATTGTTATAGAGGAGGTGACTAGACTAGGGCCGTATCCACATTGTTATAGAGGTGACTAGACTAGGGCCGTATCCACATTGTTATAGAGGAGGTGACTAGACTAGGGCCGTATCCACATTGTTATAGAGGAGGTGACTAGATTAGGGCCGTATCCACATTGTTATAGAGGTGATTAGACTAGGGCCGTATCCACATTGTTATAGAGGAGGTGACTAGATTAGGGCCGTATCCACATTGTTATAGAGGAGGTGACTAGACTAGGGCCGTATCCACATTGTTATAGAGGAGGTGACTAGACTAGGGCCGTGTCCACATTGTTATAGAGGAGGTGACTAGACTAGGGCCGTATCCACATTGTTATAGAGGTGACTAGACTAGGGCCGTATCCACATTGTTATAGAGGAGGTGACTAGACTAGGGCCGTATCCACATTGTTATAGAGGAGGTGACTAGACTAGGGCCGTATCCACATTGTTATAGAGGAGGTGACTAGACTAGGGCCGTATCCACATTGTTATAGAGGAGGTGACTAGATTAGGGCCGTATCCACATTGTTATAGAGGTGACTAGACTAGGGCCTTATCCACATTGTTATAGAGGAGGTGACTAGACTAGGGCCGTGTCCACATTGTTATAGAGGAGGTGACTAGATTAGGGCCGTATCCACATTGTTATAGAGGTGACTAGACTAGGGCCGTATCCACATTGTTATAGAGGAGGTGACTAGACTAGGGCCGTATCCACATTGTTATAGAGGTGACTAGACTAGGGCCGTATCCACATTGTTATAGAGGAGGTGACTAGACTAGGGCCGTATCCACATTGTTATAGAGGAGGTGACTAGACTAGGGCCGTATCCACATTATTATAGAGGTGACTAGACTAGGGCCGTATCCACATTGTTATAGAGGAGGTGACTAGACTAGGGCCGTATCCACATTGTTATAGAGGTGACTAGACTAGGGCCGTATCCACATTGTTATAGAGGTGACTAGACTAGGGCCATATCCACATTGTTATAGAGGTGACTAGATTAGGGCCGTATCCACATTGTTATAGAGGAGGTGACTAGACTAGCGCCGTATCCACATTGTCATAGAGGTGACTAGACTAGGGCCGTATCCACATTGTTATAGAGGAGGTGACTAGATTAGGGCCGTATCCACATTGTTATAGAGGAGGTGACTAGACTAGGGCCGTATCCACATTGTTATAGAGGTGACTAGACTAGGGCCGTATCCACATTGTTATAGAGGAGGTGACTAGACTAGGGCCGTATCCACATTGTTATAGAGGTGATTAGACTAGGGCCGTATCCACATTGTTATAGAGGTGACTAGACTAGGGCCGTATCCACATTGTTATAGAGGTGACTAGACTAGGGCCGTATCCACATTGTTATAGAGGAGGTGACTAGATTAGGGCCGTATCCACATTGTCATAGAGGAGGTGACTAGACTAGGGCCGTATCCACATTATTATAGAGGTGACTAGACTAGGGCCGTGTCCACATTGTTATAGAGGTGACTAGACTAGGGCCGTATCCACATTGTTATAGAGGAGGTGACTAGACTAGGGCCGTATCCACATTGTTATAGAGGTGACTAGACTAGGGCCGTATCCACATTGTTATAGAGGAGGTGACTAGACTAGGGCCGTATCCACATTGTTATAGAGGTGACTAGACTAGGGCCGTATCCACATTGTTATAGAGGTGACTAGACTAGGGCCGTATCCACATTGTTATAGAGGAGGTGACTAGACTAGGGCCGTATCCACATTGTTATAGAGGTGATTAGACTAGGGCCGTATCCACATTGTTATAGAGGTGACTAGACTAGGGCCGTATCCACATTGTTATAGAGGTGACTAGACTAGGGCCGTATCCACATTGTTATAGAGGTGACTAGACTAGGGCCGTATCCACATTGTTATAGAGGAGGTGATTAGACTAGGGCCGTATCCACATTGTTATAGAGGTGACTAGATTAGGGCCGTATCCACATTGTCATAGAGGTGACTAGATTAGGGCCGTATCCACATTGTTATAGAGGTGACTAGATTAGGGCCGTATCCACATTGTTATAGAGGTGACTAGACTAGGGCCGTGTCCACATTGTTATAGAGGTGACTAGACTAGGGCCGTATCCACATTGTCATAGAGGTGACTAGACTAGGGCCGTGTCCACATTGTTATAGAGGTGACTAGATTAGGGCCGTATCCACATTATTATAGAGGTGACTAGACTAGGGCCGTATCCACATTGTTATAGAGGTGACTAGACTAGGGCCGTATCCACATTGTCATAGAGGTGACTAGACTAGGGCCGTATCCACATTGTCATAGAGGTGACTAGACTAGGGCCGTGTCCACATTGTTATAGAGGTGACTAGATTAGGGCCGTATCCACATTGTCATAGAGGTGACTAGACTAGGGCCGTGTCCACATTGTTATAGAGGTGACTAGACTAGGGCCGTATCCACATTGTTATAGAGGTCACTAGATTAGGGCCGTATCCACATTATTATAGAGGTGACTAGACTAGGGCCGTATCCACATTATTATAGAGGTGACTAGACTAGGGCCGTATCCACATTGTTATAGAGGTGACTAGACTAGGGCCGTATCCACATTGTTATAGAGGTGACTAGACTAGGGCCGTATCCACATTATTATAGAGGTGACTAGACTAGGGCCGTATCCACATTGTTATAGAGGTGACTAGACTAGGGCCGTATCCACATTGTTATAGAGGTGACTAGACTAGGCCGTATCCACATTGTCATAGAGGAGGTGACTAGACTAGGGCCGTATCCACATTGTTATAGAGGAGGTGACTAGACTAGGGCCGTATCCACATTGTTATAGAAGAGGTGACTAGACTAGGGCCGTATCCACATTGTTATAGAGGAGGTGACTAGACTAGGGCCGTATCCACATTGTTATAGAGGAGGTGACTAGACTAGGGCCGTGTCCACATTGTTATAGAGGAGGTGACTAGACTAGGGCCGTATCCACATTGTTATAGAGGAGGTGACTAGACTAGGGCCGTATCCACATTGTTATAGAGGAGGTGACTAGACTAGGGCCGTGTCCACATTGTTATAGAGGTGACTAGACTAGGGCCGTATCCACATTGTTATAGAGGTGGTGACTAGACTAGGGCCGTATCCACATTGTCATAGAGGAGGTGACTAGACTAGGGCCGTATCCACATTGTTATAGAGGTGGTGACTAGACTAGGGCCGTATCCACATTGTTATAGAGGAGGTGACTAGACAAGGGCCGTATCCACATTGTTATAGAGGTGACTAGACTAGGGCCGTATCCACATTGTCATAGAGGAGGTGACTAGACAAGGGCCGTATCCACATTGTTATAGAGGTGACTAGACTAGGGCCGTATCCACATTGTTATAGAGGAGGTGACTAGACAAGGGCCGTATCCACATTGTTATAGAGGAGGTGACTAGATTAGGGCCGTATCCACATTGTTATAGAGGAGGTGACTAGATTAGGGCCGTATCCACATTGTTATAGAGGTGACTAGACTAGGGCCGTATCCACATTGTTATAGAGGAGGTGACTAGACAAGGGCCGTATCCACATTGTTATAGAGGAGGTGACTAGACTAGGGCCGTATCCACATTGTTATAGAGGTGGTGACTAGACTAGGGCCGTATCCACATTGTCATAGAGGAGGTGACTAGACTAGGGCCGTATCCACATTGTTATAGAGGTGGTGACTAGACTAGGGCCGTATCCACATTGTTATAGAGGAGGTGACTAGACAAGGGCCGTATCCACATTGTTATAGAGGTGACTAGACTAGGGCCGTATCCACATTGTTATAGAGGAGGTGACTAGACAAGGGCCGTATCCACATTGTTATAGAGGAGGTGACTAGACTAGGGCCGTATCCACATTGTTATAGAGGTGACTAGACTAGCGCCGTATCCACATTGTTATAGAGGAGGTGACTAGACTAGGGCCGTATCCACATTGTTATAGAGGAGGTGACTAGACTAGGGCCGTGTCCACATTATTATAGAGGAGACTAGACTAGGGCCGTATCCACATTGTTATAGAGGTGACTAGACTAGGGCCGTATCCACATTGTTATAGAGGTGACTAGATTAGGGCCGTATCCACATTGTCATAGAGGAGGTGACTAGACTAGGGCCGTATCCACATTGTCATAGAGGAGGTGACTAGACTAGGGCCGTGTCCACATTGTTATAGAGGAGGTGACTAGACTAGGGCCGTATCCACATTGTTATAGAGGAGATGACTAGACTAGGGCCTTATCCACATTGTCATAGAGGAGGTGACTAGATTAGGGCCGTATCCACATTGTTATAGAGGTGACTAGACTAGGGCCGTATCCACATTGTTATAGAGGAGGTGACTAGACTAGGGCCGTATCCACATTGTTATAGAGGAGGTGACTAGACTAGGGCCGTATCCACATTATTATAGAGGAGGTGACTAGACTAGCGCCGTATCCACATTGTTATAGAGGAGGTGACTAGACTAGGGCCGTATCCACATTGTTATAGAGGAGGTGACTAGACTAGGGCCGTATCCACATTGTTATAGAGGAGGTGACTAGACTAGGGCCGTGTCCACATTGTTATAGAGGAGGTGACTAGACTAGGGCCTTATCCACATTGTTATAGAGGAGGTGACTAGACTAGGGCCGTGTCCACATTGTTATAGAGGTGACTAGACTAGGGCCGTATCCACATTATTATAGAGGAGGTGACTAGACTAGGGCCGTATCCACATTGTTATAGAGGAGGTGACTAGACTAGGGCCGTATCCACATTGTTATAGAGGAGGTGACTAGACTAGCGCCGTATCCACATTGTTATAGAGGAGGTGACTAGACTAGGGCCGTATCCACATTGTTATAGAGGAGGTGACTAGACTAGGGCCGTATCCACATTATTATAGAGGTGACTAGACTAGGGCCGTATCCACATTGTTATAGAGGAGGTGACTAGACTAGGGCCGTATCCACATTATTATAGAGGAGGTGACTAGACTAGGGCCGTATCCACATTATTATAGAGGAGGTGACTAGACTAGGGCCGTATCCACATTGTCATAGAGGAGGTGACTAGACTAGGGCCGTATCCACATTGTCATAGAGGAGGTGACTAGACTAGGGCCGTATCCACATTGTCATAGAGGAGGTGACTAGACTAGGGCCGTATCCACATTGTTATAGAGGTGGTGACTAGACTAGGGCCGTATCCACATTGTCATAGAGGAGGTGACTAGACTAGGGCCGTATCCACATTATTATAGAGGAGGTGACTAGACTAGGGCCGTATCCACATTGTTATAGAGGAGGTGACTAGACTAGGGCCGTATCCACATTGTTATAGTGGAGGTGACTAGACTAGGGCCGTATCCACATTGTTATAGAGGAGGTGACTAGACTAGGGCCGTATCCACATTGTCATAGAGGTGACTAGATTAGGGCCGTATCCACATTGTTATAGAGGAGGTGACTAGACTAGGGCCGTATCCACATTGTCATAGAGGAGGTGACTAGATTAGGGCCGTGTCCACATTGTTATAGAGGTGACTAGACTAGGGCCGTGTCCACATTGTCATAGAGGAGGTGACTAGACTAGGGCCGTGTCCACATTGTCATAGAGGAGGTGACTAGACTAGGGCCGTATCCACATTGTTATAGAGGAGGTGACTAGACTAGGGCCGTGTCCACATTGTTATAGAGGAGGTGACTAGACTAGGGCCGTATCCACATTGTCATAGAGGTGACTAGACTAGGGCCGTGTCCACATTGTCATAGAGGTGACTAGACTAGGGCCGTATCCACATTGTCATAGAGGTGACTAGACTAGGGCCGTATCCACATTGTTATAGAGGAGGTGACTAGACTAGGGCCGTATCCACATTGTTATAGAGGTGACTAGACTAGGGCCGTATCCACATTGTTATAGAGGAGGTGACTAGACTAGGGCCGTATCCACATTGTTATAGAGGTGACTAGACTAGGGCCGTATCCACATTGTTATAGAGGAGGTGACTAGACTAGGGCCGTATCCACATTGTTATAGAGGAGGTGACTAGACTAGGGCCGTATCCACATTGTTATAGAGGAGGTGACTAGACTAGGGCCGTATCCACATTGTTATAGAGGTGACTAGACTAGGGCCGTATCCACATTGTTATAGAGGAGGTGACTAGACTAGGGCCGTATCCACATTGTTATAGAGGTGACTAGACTAGGGCCGTATCCACATTATTATAGAGGAGGTGACTAGACTAGGGCCGTATCCACATTGTTATAGAGGAGGTGACTAGACTAGGGCCGTATCCACATTGTTATAGAGGAGGTGACTAGACTAGGGCCGTATCCACATTATTATAGAGGAGGTGACTAGACTAGGGCCGTATCCACATTATTATAGAGGAGGTGATTAGACTAGGGCCGTATCCACATTATTATAGAGGAGGTGACTAGACTAGGGCCGTATCCACATTATTATAGAGGTGACTAGACTAGGGCCGTGTCCACATTATTATAGAGGTGACTAGACTAGGGCCGTATCCACATTGTCATAGAGGTGACTAGACTAGGGCCGTATCCACATTATTATAGAGGAGGTGATTAGACTAGGGCCGTATCCACATTATTATAGAGGTGACTAGACTAGGGCCGTATCCACATTATTATAGAGGTGACTAGACTAGGGCCGTATCCACATTATTATAGAGGTGATTAGACTAGGGCCGTATCCACATTGTCATAGAGGTGACTAGATTAGGGCCGTATCCACATTATTATAGAGGTGACTAGACTAGGGCCGTATCCACATTGTTATAGAGGTGACTAGACTAGGGCCGTATCCACATTGTTATAGAGGTGACTAGACTAGGGCCGTATCCACATTATTATAGAGGTGACTAGACTAGGGCCGTATCCACATTGTTATAGAGGAGGTGACTAGACTAGGGCCGTATCCACATTATTATAGAGGTGACTAGACTAGGGCCGTATCCACATTATTATAGAGGTGACTAGACTAGGGCCGTATCCACATTGTTATAGAGGTGACTAGACTAGGGCCGTATCCACATTATTATAGAGGTGACTAGACTAGGGCCGTATCCACATTGTCATAGAGGAGGTGACTAGACTAGGGCCGTATCCACATTGTTATAGAGGAGGTGACTAGACTAGGGCCGTATCCACATTGTTATAGAGGAGGTGACTAGACTAGGGCCTTATCCACATTGTTATAGAGGAGGTGACTAGATTAGGGCCGTATCCACATTGTCATAGAGGAGGTGATTAGACTAGGGCCGTATCCACATTGTTATAGAGGTGACTAGATTAGGGCCGTATCCACATTGTTATAGAGGTGACTAGACTAGGGCCGTATCCACATTGTTATAGAGGAGGTGACTAGACTAGGGCCGTATCCACATTGTTATAGAGGAGGTGACTAGACTAGGGCCGTATCCACATTGTTATAGAGGAGGTGACTAGATTAGGGCCGTATCCACATTGTTATAGAGGAGGTGACTAGACTAGGGCCGTATCCACATTGTTATAGAGGAGGTGACTAGACTAGGGCCGTATCCACATTGTTATAGAGGAGGTGACTAGACTAGGGCCGTATCCACATTATTATAGAGGAGGTGACTAGACTAGGGCCGTATCCACATTGTTATAGAGGTGACTAGACTAGGGCCGTATCCACATTGTCATAGAGGAGGTGACTAGATTAGGGCCGTATCCACATTGTTATAGAGGAGGTGACTAGACTAGGGCCGTGTCCACATTGTTATAGAGGAGGTGACTAGACTAGGGCCGTATCCACATTGTTATAGAGGTGATTAGATTAGGGCCGTATCCACATTGTTATAGAGATGACTAGACTAGGGCCATATCCACATTGTTATAGAGGTGACTAGATTAGGGCCGTATCCACATTGTTATAGAGGTGACTAGACTAGGGCCGTATCCACATTATTATAGAGGAGGTGACTAGACTAGGGCCGTATCCACATTGTTATAGAGGAGGTGACTAGATTAGGGCCGTGTCCACATTGTTATAGAGGAGGTGACTAGACTAGGGCCGTATCCACATTGTTATAGAGGAGGTGACTAGACTAGGGCCGTATCCACATTGTTATAGAGGTGATTAGACTAGGGCCGTATCCACATTGTTATAGAGGAGGTGACTAGACTAGGGCCGTATCCACATTGTTATAGAGGAGGTGACTAGACTAGGGCCGTATCCACATTGTTATAGAGGTGATTAGACTAGGGCCGTATCCACATTGTTATAGAGGAGGTGATTAGACTAGGGCCGTATCCACATTGTTATAGAGGAGGTGACTAGAATAGGGCCGTATCCACATTGTTATAGAGGAGGTGATTAGACTAGGGCCGTATCCACATTGTTATAGAGGAGGTGACTAGACTAGGGCCGTATCCACATTGTTATAGAGGAGGTGACTAGACTAGGGCCGTATCCACATTGTTATAGAGGAGGTGACTAGACTAGGGCCGTATCCACATTGTTATAGAGGAGGTGACTAGACTAGGGCCGTATCCACATTGTTATAGAGGAGGTGACTAGACTAGGGCCGTATCCACATTGTTATAGAGGAGGTGACTAGACTAGGGCCGTATCCACATTATTATAGAGGAGGTGACTAGACTAGCGCCGTATCCACATTGTTATAGAGGAGGTGACTAGACTAGGGCCGTATCCACATTGTTATAGAGGAGGTGACTAGACTAGCGCCGTATCCACATTGTTATAGAGGAGGTGACTAGACTAGGGCCGTATCCACATTGTTATAGAGGAGGTGACTAGACTAGGGCCGTATCCACATTATTATAGAGGTGACTAGACTAGGGCCGTATCCACATTGTTATAGAGGAGGTGACTAGACTAGGGGCCGTATCCACATTATTATAGAGGAGGTGACTAGACTAGGGCCGTATCCACATTATTATAGAGGAGGTGACTAGACTAGGGCCGTATCCACATTGTCATAGAGGAGGTGACTAGACTAGGGCCGTATCCACATTGTCATAGAGGAGGTGACTAGACTAGGGCCGTATCCACATTGTCATAGAGGAGGTGACTAGACTAGGGCCGTATCCACATTGTTATAGAGGTGGTGACTAGACTAGGGCCGTATCCACATTGTCATAGAGGAGGTGACTAGACTAGGGCCGTATCCACATTATTATAGAGGAGGTGACTAGACTAGGGCCGTATCCACATTGTTATAGAGGAGGTGACTAGACTAGGGCCGTATCCACATTGTTATAGAGGAGGTGACTAGACTAGGGCCTTATCCACATTGTTATAGAGGAGGTGACTAGATTAGGGCCGTATCCACATTGTCATAGAGGAGGTGATTAGACTAGGGCCGTATCCACATTGTTATAGAGGTGACTAGATTAGGGCCGTATCCACATTGTTATAGAGGTGACTAGACTAGGGCCGTATCCACATTGTTATAGAGGAGGTGACTAGACTAGGGCCGTATCCACATTGTTATAGAGGAGGTGACTAGACTAGGGCCGTATCCACATTGTTATAGAGGAGGTGACTAGATTAGGGCCGTATCCACATTGTTATAGAGGAGGTGACTAGACTAGGGCCGTATCCACATTGTTATAGAGGAGGTGACTAGACTAGGGCCGTATCCACATTGTTATAGAGGAGGTGACTAGACTAGGGCCGTATCCACATTATTATAGAGGAGGTGACTAGACTAGGGCCGTATCCACATTGTTATAGAGGTGACTAGACTAGGGCCGTATCCACATTGTCATAGAGGAGGTGACTAGATTAGGGCCGTATCCACATTGTTATAGAGGAGGTGACTAGACTAGGGCCGTGTCCACATTGTTATAGAGGAGGTGACTAGACTAGGGCCGTATCCACATTGTTATAGAGGTGATTAGATTAGGGCCGTATCCACATTGTTATAGAGGTGACTAGACTAGGGCCATATCCACATTGTTATAGAGGTGACTAGATTAGGGCCGTATCCACATTGTTATAGAGGTGACTAGACTAGGGCCGTATCCACATTATTATAGAGGAGGTGACTAGACTAGGGCCGTATCCACATTGTTATAGAGGAGGTGACTAGATTAGGGCCGTGTCCACATTGTTATAGAGGAGGTGACTAGACTAGGGCCGTATCCACATTGTTATAGAGGAGGTGACTAGACTAGGGCCGTATCCACATTATTATAGAGGTGATTAGACTAGGGCCGTATCCACATTGTTATAGAGGAGGTGACTAGACTAGGGCCGTATCCACATTGTTATAGAGGAGGTGACTAGACTAGGGCCGTATCCACATTGTTATAGAGGTGATTAGACTAGGGCCGTATCCACATTGTTATAGAGGAGGTGACTAGACTAGGGCCGTATCCACATTGTTATAGAGGAGGTGACTAGATTAGGGGCCGTATCCACATTGTTATAGAGGAGGTGACTAGACTAGGGCCGTATCCACATTGTTATAGAGGAGGTGACTAGACTAGGGCTGTATCCACATTGTTATAGAGGAGGTGACTAGACTAGGGCCGTATCCACATTGTTATAGAGGAGGTGACTAGACTAGGGCCGTATCCACATTGTTATAGAGGAGGTGACTAGACTAGGGCCGTATCCACATTGTTATAGAGGAGGTGACTAGACTAGGGCCGTATCCACATTGTTATAGAGGAGGTGACTAGACTAGGGCCGTATCCACATTATTATAGAGGAGGTGACTAGACTAGCGCCGTATCCACATTGTTATAGAGGAGGTGACTAGACTAGGGCCGTATCCACATTGTTATAGAGGAGGTGACTAGACTAGGGCCGTATCCACATTGTTATAGAGGAGGTGACTAGACTAGGGCCGTGTCCACATTGTTATAGAGGAGGTGACTAGACTAGGGCCGTATCCACATTATTATAGAGGAGGTGACTAGACTAGGGCCGTATCCACATTGTTATAGAGGAGGTGACTAGACTAGGGCCGTATCCACATTGTTATAGAGGAGGTGACTAGACTAGCGCCGTATCCACATTGTTATAGAGGAGGTGACTAGACTAGGGCCGTATCCACATTGTTATAGAGGAGGTGACTAGACTAGGGCCGTATCCACATTATTATAGAGGTGACTAGACTAGGGCCGTATCCACATTGTTATAGAGGAGGTGACTAGACTAGGGCCGTATCCACATTATTATAGAGGAGGTGACTAGACTAGGGCCGTATCCACATTGTTATAGAGGAGGTGACTAGACTAGGGCCGTATCCACATTGTTATAGAGGAGGTGACTAGACTAGGGCCGTATCCACATTATTATAGAGGAGGTGACTAGACTAGGGCCGTATCCACATTGTCATAGAGGAGGTGACTAGACTAGGGCCGTATCCACATTGTCATAGAGGAGGTGACTAGACTAGGGCCGTATCCACATTGTCATAGAGGAGGTGACTAGACTAGGGCCGTATCCACATTGTTATAGAGGTGGTGACTAGACTAGGGCCGTATCCACATTGTCATAGAGGAGGTGACTAGACTAGGGCCGTATCCACATTATTATAGAGGAGGTGACTAGACTAGGGCCGTATCCACATTGTTATAGAGGAGGTGACTAGACTAGGGCCGTATCCACATTGTTTTAGAGGAGGTGACTAGACTAGGGCCGTATCCACATTGTTATAGAGGAGGTGACTAGACTAGGGCCGTATCCACATTGTTATAGAGGTGACTAGACTAGGGCCGTGTCCACATTGTTATAGAGGTGACTAGACTAGGGCCGTATCCACATTGTCATAGAGGAGGTGACTAGACTAGGGCCGTATCCACATTGTTATAGAGGAGGTGACTAGACTAGGGCCGTATCCACATTGTTATAGAGGAGGTGACTAGACTAGGGCCGTATCCACATTGTTATAGAGGAGGTGACTAGACTAGGGCCGTATCCACATTGTCATAGAGGTGACTAGACTAGGGCCGTATCCACATTGTCATAGAGGTGACTAGACTAGGCCGTATCCACATTGTCATAGAGGTGACTAGACTAGGGCCGTATCCACTTTGTCATAGAGGAGGTGACTAGACTAGGGCCGTATCCACATTGTTATAGAGGTGACTAGACTAGGGCCGTATCCACATTGTCATAGAGGTGACTAGACTAGGGCCGTATCCACATTGTTATAGAGGTGACTAGACTAGGGCCGTATCCACATTGTTATAGAGGAGGTGACTAGACTAGGGCCGTATCCACATTGTTATAGAGGAGGTGACTAGACTAGGGCCGTATCCACATTGTTATAGAGGAGGTGACTAGACTAGGGCCGTATCCACATTGTTATAGAGGTGACTAGACTAGGGCCGTATCCACATTGTTATAGAGGAGGTGACTAGACTAGGGCCGTATCCACATTGTTATAGAGGTGATTAGACTAGGGCCGTATCCACATTGTTATAGAGGTGACTAGACTAGGGCCGTATCCACATTGTTATAGAGGTGACTAGACTAGGGCCGTATCCACATTGTTATAGAGGAGGTGACTAGATTAGGGCCGTATCCACATTATTATAGAGGAGGTGACTAGACTAGGGCCGTATCCACATTGTCATAGAGGTGACTAGACTAGGGCCGTGTCCACATTGTCATAGAGGTGACTAGACTAGGGCCGTATCCACATTGTTATAGAGGAGGTGACTAGACTAGGGCCGTGTCCACATTGTTATAGAGGTGACTAGACTAGGGCCGTGTCCACATTGTCATAGAGGTGACTAGACTAGGGCCGTGTCCACATTATTATAGAGGTGACTAGACTAGGGCCGTATCCACATTGTCATAGAGGTGACTAGACTAGGGCCGTATCCACATTATTATAGAGGAGGTGACTAGACTAGGGCCGTATCCACATTGTTATAGAGGTGACTAGACTAGGGCCGTATCCACATTATTATAGAGGTGACTAGACTAGGGCCGTATCCACATTATTATAGAGGTGATTAGACTAGGGCCGTATCCACATTGTCATAGAGGTGACTAGATTAGGGCCGTATCCACATTATTATAGAGGTGACTAGACTAGGGCCGTATCCACATTGTTATAGAGGTGACTAGACTAGGGCCGTATCCACATTATTATAGAGGAGGTGACTAGACTAGGGCCGTATCCACATTGTCATAGAGGTGACTAGACTAGGGCCGTATCCACATTGTTATAGAGGTGACTAGACTAGGGCCGTATCCACATTATTATAGAGGTGACTAGACTAGGGCCGTATCCACATTATTATAGAGGTGACTAGACTAGGGCCGTATCCACATTATTATAGAGGTGACTAGACTAGGGCCGTATCCACATTATTATAGAGGTGACTAGACTAGGGCCGTATCCACATTATTATAGAGGTGACTAGATTAGGGCTGTATCCACATTGTCATAGAGGAGGTGACTAGACTAGGGCCGTATCCACATTGTTATAGAGGAGGTGACTAGACTAGGGCCGTATCCACATTGTTATAGAGGAGGTGACTAGACTAGGGCCTTATCCACATTGTTATAGAGGAGGTGACTAGATTAGGGCCGTATCCACATTGTCATAGAGGAGGTGATTAGACTAGGGCCGTATCCACATTGTTATAGAGGTGACTAGATTAGGGCCGTATCCACATTGTTATAGAGGTGACTAGACTAGGGCCGTATCCACATTGTTATAGAGGAGGTGACTAGACTAGGGCCGTATCCACATTGTTATAGAGGAGGTGACTAGACTAGGGCCGTATCCACATTGTTATAGAGGAGGTGACTAGATTAGGGCCGTATCCACATTGTTATAGAGGAGGTGACTAGACTAGGGCCGTATCCACATTGTTATAGAGGAGGTGACTAGACTAGGGCCGTATCCACATTGTTATAGAGGAGGTGACTAGACTAGGGCCGTATCCACATTATTATAGAGGAGGTGACTAGACTAGGGCCGTATCCACATTGTTATAGAGGTGACTAGACTAGGGCCGTATCCACATTGTCATAGAGGAGGTGACTAGATTAGGGCCGTATCCACATTGTTATAGAGGAGGTGACTAGACTAGGGCCGTGTCCACATTGTTATAGAGGAGGTGACTAGACTAGGGCCGTATCCACATTGTTATAGAGGTGATTAGATTAGGGCCGTATCCACATTGTTATAGAGGTGACTAGACTAGGGCCATATCCACATTGTTATAGAGGTGACTAGATTAGGGCCGTATCCACATTGTTATAGAGGTGACTAGACTAGGGCCGTATCCACATTATTATAGAGGAGGTGACTAGACTAGGGCCGTATCCACATTGTTATAGAGGAGGTGACTAGATTAGGGCCGTGTCCACATTGTTATAGAGGAGGTGACTAGACTAGGGCCGTATCCACATTGTTATAGAGGAGGTGACTAGACTAGGGCCGTGTCCACATTATTATAGAGGAGGTGACTAGATTAGGCCGTATCCACATTGTTATAGAGGTGATTAGACTAGGGCCGTATCCACATTGTTATAGAGGAGGTGACTAGATTAGGGCCGTATCCACATTATTATAGAGGAGGTGACTAGATTAGGGCCGTATCCACATTGTTATAGAGGTGACTAGACTAGGGCCGTATCCACATTGTTATAGAGGAGGTGACTAGATTAGGGCCGTATCCACATTGTTATAGAGGTGATTAGACTAGGGCCGTATCCACATTGTTATAGAGGAGGTGACTAGACTAGGGCCGTATCCACATTGTTATAGAGGAGGTGACTAGACTAGGGCCGTATCCACATTGTTATAGAGGTGATTAGACTAGGGCCGTATCCACATTGTTATAGAGGAGGTGACTAGACTAGGGCCGTATCCACATTGTTATAGAGGAGGTGACTAGACTAGGGCCGTATCCACATTGTTATAGAGGAGGTGACTAGATTAGGGCCGTATCCACATTGTTATAGAGGAGGTGACTAGACTAGGGCCGTATCCACATTGTTATAGAGGAGGTGACTAGACTAGGGCCGTATCCACATTGTTATAGAGGAGGTGACTAGACTAGGGCCGTATCCACATTGTTATAGAGGAGGTGACTAGACTAGGGCCGTATCCACATTGTCATAGAGGAGGTGACTAGATTAGGGCCGTATCCACATTGTCATAGAGGAGGTGACTAGACTAGGGCCGTATCCACATTGTTATAGAGGAGGTGACTAGACTAGGGCCGTATCCACATTGTTATAGAGGAGGTGACTAGACTAGGGCCGTATCCACATTGTTATAGAGGAGGTGACTAGACTAGGGCCGTATCCACATTGTTATAGAGGTGACTAGACTAGGGCCGTATCCACATTGTTATAGAGGTGATTAGACTAGGGCCGTATCCACATTGTTATAGAGGAGGTGACTAGACTAGGGCCGTATCCACATTGTTATAGAGGAGGTGACTAGATTAGGGCCGTATCCACATTGTTATAGAGGAGGTGACTAGACTAGGGCCGTATCCACATTGTTATAGAGGAGGTGACTAGACTAGGGCCGTATCCACATTGTTATAGAGGAGGTGACTAGACTAGGGCCGTATCCACATTGTTATAGAGGAGGTGACTAGACTAGGGCCGTATCCACATTGTTATAGAGGAGGTGACTAGACTAGGGCCGTATCCACATTGTTATAGAGGTGACTAGACTAGGGCCGTATCCACATTGTTATAGAGGAGGTGACTAGACTAGGGCCGTATCCACATTGTTATAGAGGAGGTGACTAGACTAGGGCCGTATCCACATTGTTATAGAGGAGGTGACTAGACTAGGGCCGTATCCACATTGTTATAGAGGTGACTAGACTAGGGCCGTATCCACATTGTTATAGAGGAGGTGACTAGACTAGGGCCGTGTCCACATTGTTATAGAGGAGGTGACTAGATTAGGGCCGTATCCACATTGTTATAGAGGTGACTAGATTAGGGCCGTATCCACATTGTTATAGAGGAGGTGACTAGACTAGGGCCGTATCCACATTATTATAGAGGTGACTAGACTAGGGCCGTATCCACATTGTTATAGAGGAGGTGACTAGACTAGGGCCGTATCCACATTGTTATAGAGGTGACTAGATTAGGGCCGTATCCACATTGTTATAGAGGAGGTGACTAGACTAGGGCCGTATCCACATTGTTATAGAGGTGACTAGACTAGGGCCGTATCCACATTGTTATAGAGGTGACTAGACTAGGGCCATATCCACATTGTTATAGAGGTGACTAGATTAGGCCGTATCCACATTGTTATAGAGGAGGTGACTAGACTAGCGCCGTATCCACATTGTCATAGAGGTGACTAGACTAGGGCCGTATCCACATTGTTATAGAGGAGGTGACTAGACTAGGGCCGTATCCACATTGTTATAGAGGTGACTAGATTAGGCCGTATCCACATTGTTATAGAGGTGACTAGACTAGGGCCGTATCCACATTGTTATAGAGGAGGTGACTAGACTAGGGCCGTATCCACATTGTTATAGAGGTGATTAGACTAGGGCCGTATCCACATTGTTATAGAGGTGACTAGACTAGGGCCGTATCCACATTGTTATAGAGGTGACTAGACTAGGGCCGTATCCACATTGTTATAGAGGTGACTAGACTAGGGCCGTATCCACATTGTCATAGAGGTGACTAGACTAGGGCCGTATCCACATTGTCATAGAGGTGACTAGACTAGGGCCGTATCCACATTGTTATAGAGGTGACTAGATTAGGGCCGTATCCACATTGTTATAGAGGTGACTAGACTAGGGCCGTATCCACATTGTTATAGAGGAGGTGACTAGACTAGGGCCGTATCCACATTGTTATAGAGGTGACTAGACTAGGGCCGTATCCACATTGTTATAGAGGTGACTAGATTAGGGCCGTATCCACATTGTCATAGAGGTGACTAGACTAGGGCCGTATCCACATTGTTATAGAGGTGACTAGATTAGGGCCGTATCCACATTGTTATAGAGGTGACTAGACTAGGCCGTGTCCACATTGTTATAGAGGTGACTAGATTAGGGCCGTATCCACATTATTATAGAGGTGACTAGACTAGGGCCGTATCCACATTGTTATAGAGGTGACTAGATTAGGGCCGTATCCACATTGTTATAGAGGTGACTAGACTAGGGCCGTATCCACATTGTTATAGAGGTGACTAGACTAGGGCCGTATCCACATTGTCATAGAGGTGACTAGACTAGGGCCGTGTCCACATTGTCATAGAGGTGACTAGACTAGGGCCGTGTCCACATTGTTATAGAGGTGACTAGACTAGGGCCGTATCCACATTGTTATAGAGGTGACTAGACTAGGGCCGTATCCACATTGTTATAGAGGTGACTAGACTAGGGCCGTATCCACATTATTATAGAGGTGACTAGACTAGGGCCGTATCCACATTGTTATAGAGGTGACTAGACTAGGGCCGTATCCACATTGTCATAGAGGTGACTAGACTAGGGCCGTATCCACATTGTTATAGAGGTGACTAGACTAGGGCCGTATCCACATTGTTATAGAGGTGACTAGACTAGGGCCGTATCCACATTATTATAGAGGTGACTAGACTAGGGCCGTGTCCACATTGTTATAGAGGAGGTGACTAGACTAGGGCCGTATCCACATTGTCATAGAGGTGGTGACTAGACTAGGGCCGTATCCACATTATTATAGAGGTGACTAGACTAGGGCCGTATCCACATTGTTATAGAGGTGACTAGACTAGGGCCGTATCCACATTGTCATAGAGGAGGTGACTAGACTAGGGCCGTATCCACATTGTTATAGAGGTGGTGACTAGACTAGGGCCGTATCCACATTGTCATAGAGGAGGTGACTAGACTAGGGCCGTATCCACATTGTTATAGAGGTGGTGACTAGACTAGGGCCGTATCCACATTGTTATAGAGGTGGTGACTAGACTAGGGCCGTATCCACATTGTTATAGAGGAGGTGACTAGACTAGGGCCGTATCCACATTGTCATAGAGGAGGTGACTAGACTAGGGCCGTATCCACATTGTTATAGAGGTGACTAGACTAGGGCCGTATCCACATTGTTATAGAGGAGGTGACTAGACTAGGGCCGTATCCACATTGTTATAGAGGTGACTAGACTAGGGCCGTATCCACATTGTTATAGAGGTGACTAGACTAGGGCCGTATCCACATTGTTATAGAGGAGGTGACTAGACTAGGGCCGTATCCACATTGTTATAGAGGAGGTGACTAGACTAGGGCCGTATCCACATTATTATAGAGGTGACTAGACTAGGGCCGTATCCACATTGTTATAGAGGTGACTAGACTAGGGCCGTATCCACATTGTTATAGAGGAGGTGACTAGACTAGGGCCGTATCCACATTGTTATAGAGGAGGTGACTAGACTAGGGCCGTATCCACATTGTTATAGAGGAGGTGACTAGACTAGGGCCGTATCCACATTGTTATAGAGGAGGTGACTAGACTAGGGCCGTATCCACATTGTTATAGAGGAGGTGACTAGACTAGGGCCGTATCCACATTGTTATAGAGGAGGTGACTAGACTAGGGCCGTATCCACATTGTTATAGAGGAGGTGACTAGACTAGGGCCGTGTCCACATTGTTATAGAGGAGGTGACTAGACTAGGGCCGTATCCACATTATTATAGAGGAGGTGACTAGACTAGGGCCGTATCCACATTGTTATAGAGGAGGTGACTAGACTAGGGCCGTATCCACATTGTTATAGAGGAGGTGACTAGACTAGCGCCGTATCCACATTGTTATAGAGGAGGTGACTAGACTAGGGCCGTATCCACATTGTTATAGAGGAGGTGACTAGACTAGGGCCGTATCCACATTGTTATAGAGGTGACTAGACTAGGCCGTATCCACATTATTATAGAGGAGGTGACTAGATTAGGGGCCGTATCCACATTATTATAGAGGTGACTAGACTAGGGCCGTATCCACATTGTTATAGAGGAGGTGACTAGACTAGGGCCGTATCCACATTGTTATAGAGGAGGTGACTAGACTAGGGCCGTATCCACATTGTCATAGAGGAGGTGACTAGACTAGGGCCGTATCCACATTGTTATAGAGGTGACTAGACTAGGGCCGTATCCACATTATTATAGAGGTGACTAGACTAGGGCCGTATCCACATTGTTATAGAGGAGGTGACTAGACTAGGGCCGTATCCACATTGTTATAGAGGTGACTAGACTAGGGCCGTATCCACATTGTCATAGAGGAGGTGACTAGACTAGGGCCGTATCCACATTGTTATAGAGGTGACTAGACTAGGGCCGTATCCACATTATTATAGAGGTGACTAGACTAGGGCCGTATCCACATTGTCATAGAGGAGGTGACTAGACTAGGGCCGTATCCACATTGTTATAGAGGTGACTAGACTAGGGCCGTATCCACATTGTCATAGAGGAGGTGACTAGACTAGGGCCGTATCCACATTGTTATAGAGGTGGTGACTAGACTAGGGCCGTATCCACATTGTCATAGAGGTGACTAGACTAGGGCCGTATCCACATTGTTATAGAGGAGGTGACTAGACTAGGGCCGTATCCACATTATTATAGAGGAGGTGACTAGACTAGGGCCGTATCCACATTGTCATAGAGGTGACTAGACTAGGGCCGTATCCACATTGTTATAGAGGAGGTGACTAGACTAGGGCCGTATCCACATTGTCATAGAGGTGACTAGACTAGGGCCGTATCCACATTGTTATAGAGGAGGTAACTAGACTAGGGCCGTATCCACATTATTATAGAGGAGGTGACTAGACAAGGGCCGTGTCCACATTGTTATAGAGGAGGTGACTAGACTAGGGCCGTATCCACATTGTTATAGAGGAGGTGACTAGACTAGGGCCGTATCCACATTGTTATAGAGGAGATGACTAGACTAGGGCCGTATCCACATTGTTATAGAGGTGACTAGACTAGGGCCGTATCCACATTATTATAGAGGTGACTAGACTAGGGCCGTATCCACATTGTTATAGAGGAGGTGACTAGACTAGGGCCGTATCCACATTATTATAGAGGTGACTAGACTAGGGCCGTATCCACATTGTTATAGAGGTGACTAGACTAGGGCCGTATCCACATTGTTATAGAGGAGGTGACTAGACTAGGGCCGTATCCACATTGTTATAGAGGTGACTAGACTAGGGCCGTATCCACATTGTTATAGAGGAGGTGACTAGACTAGGGCCGTATCCACATTGTTATAGAGGAGGTGACTAGACTAGGGCCGTATCCACATTGTTATAGAGGAGGTGACTAGACTAGGGCCGTATCCACATTATTATAGAGGAGGTGACTAGACTAGGGCCGTATCCACATTATTATAGAGGAGGTGACTAGACTAGGGCCGTATCCACATTGTTATAGAGGTGACTAGACTAGGGCCGTATCCACATTGTTATAGAGGAGGTGACTAGACTAGGGCCGTATCCACATTGTTATAGAGGAGGTGACTAGACTAGGGCCGTATCCACATTATTATAGAGGTGACTAGACTAGGGCCGTATCCACATTGTCATAGAGGTGACTAGACTAGGGCCGTATCCACATTGTTATAGAGGAGGTCACTAGATTAGGGCCGTATCCACATTGTTATAGAGGAGGTGACTAGACTAGGGCCGTATCCACATTATTATAGAGGTGACTAGACTAGGGCCGTATCCACATTGTCATAGAGGTGACTAGACTAGCGCCGTATCCACATTGTTATAGAGGAGGTGACTAGACTAGGGCCGTATCCACATTGTTATAGAGGAGGTGACTAGACTAGGGCCGTATCCACATTGTTATAGAGGAGGTGACTAGACTAGGGCCGTATCCACATTGTTATAGAGGTGACTAGACTAGGGCCGTATCCACATTGTTATAGAGGAGGTGACTAGACTAGGGCCGTATCCACATTATTATAGAGGTGACTAGACTAGGGCCGTATCCACATTGTTATAGAGGTGACTAGACTAGGGCCGTATCCACATTGTTATAGAGGAGGTGACTAGACTAGGGCCGTATCCACATTGTTATAGAGGTGACTAGACTAGGGCCGTATCCACATTATTATAGAGGAGGTGACTAGACTAGGGCCGTATCCACATTGTTATAGAGGAGGTGACTAGACTAGGGCCGTATCCACATTATTATAGAGGAGGTGACTAGACTAGGGCCGTATCCACATTGTTATAGAGGAGGTGACTAGACTAGGGCCGTATCCACATTGTTATAGAGGAGGTGACTAGACTAGGGCCGTATCCACATTGTTATAGAGGAGGTGACTAGATTAGGGCCGTATCCACATTGTTATAGAGGAGGTGACTAGACTAGGGCCGTATCCACATTGTTATAGAGGAGGTGACTAGACTAGGGCCGTATCCACATTGTTATAGAGGAGGTGACTAGACTAGGGCCGTATCCACATTGTTATAGAGGTGACTAGACTAGGGCCGTATCCACATTATTATAGAGGAGGTGACTAGACTAGGGCCGTATCCACATTGTTATAGAGGTGACTAGACTAGGGCCATATCCACATTGTTATAGAGGTGACTAGACTAGGGCCGTATCCACATTGTTATAGAGGAGGTGACTAGACTAGGGCCGTGTCTACATTGTTATAGAGGAGGTGACTAGACTAGGGCCGTATCCACATTGTTATAGAGGTGACTAGACTAGGGCCGTATCCACATTATTATAGAGGAGGTGACTAGACTAGGGCCGTATCCACATTGTTATAGAGGAGGTGACTAGATTAGGGCCGTATCCACATTGTTATAGAGGAGGTGACTAGACTAGGGCCGTATCCACATTGTTATAGAGGAGGTGACTAGACTAGGGCCGTATCCACATTATTATAGAGGTGACTAGACTAGGGCCGTATCCACATTGTTATAGAGGTGACTAGACTAGGGCCGTGTCCACATTGTTATAGAGGAGGTGACTAGACTAGGGCCGTATCCACATTGTTATAGAGGTGACTAGACTAGGGCCGTATCCACATTATTATAGAGGAGGTGACTAGACTAGGGCCGTATCCACATTGTTATAGAGGAGGTGACTAGACTAGGGCCGTATCCACATTATTATAGAGGAGGTGACTAGACTAGGGCCGTATCCACATTGTTATAGAGGAGGTGACTAGACTAGGGCCGTATCCACATTGTTATAGAGGAGGTGACTAGACTAGGGCCGTATCCACATTGTTATAGAGGAGGTGACTAGATTAGGGCCGTATCCACATTGTTATAGAGGAGGTGACTAGACTAGGGCCGTATCCACATTGTTATAGAGGAGGTGACTAGACTAGGGCCGTATCCACATTGTTATAGAGGAGGTGACTAGACTAGGGCCGTATCCACATTGTTATAGAGGTGACTAGACTAGGGCCGTATCCACATTATTATAGAGGAGGTGACTAGACTAGGGCCGTATCCACATTGTTATAGAGGTGACTAGACTAGGGCCATATCCACATTGTTATAGAGGTGACTAGACTAGGGCCGTATCCACATTGTTATAGAGGAGGTGACTAGACTAGGGCCGTGTCTACATTGTTATAGAGGAGGTGACTAGACTAGGGCCGTATCCACATTGTTATAGAGGTGACTAGACTAGGGCCGTATCCACATTATTATAGAGGAGGTGACTAGACTAGGGCCGTATCCACATTGTTATAGAGGAGGTGACTAGATTAGGGCCGTATCCACATTGTTATAGAGGAGGTGACTAGACTAGGGCCGTATCCACATTGTTATAGAGGAGGTGACTAGATTAGGGCCGTATCCACATTGTTATAGAGGAGGTGACTAGATTAGGGCCGTATCCACATTGTTATAGAGGAGGTGACTAGATTAGGGCCGTATCCACATTGTTATAGAGGAGGTGACTAGATTAGGGCCGTATCCACATTGTTATAGAGGAGGTGACTAGATTAGGGCCGTATCCACATTGTTATAGAGGAGGTGACTAGATTAGGGCCGTATCCACATTGTTATAGAGGAGGTGACTAGATTAGGGCCGTATCCACATTGTTATAGAGGAGGTGACTAGATTAGGGCCGTATCCACATTGTTATAGAGGAGGTGACTAGATTAGGGCCATATCCACATTGTTATAGAGGAGGTGACTAGACTAGGGCCGTATCCACATTGAACCCCTTGACTTTTCCCACATTTTGTTATGTTCCAGCCTTATTCTAAAATTGATTGAAATGTTTTTTCCCCCTCATCAATCTACACACAATACCCCATAATGACATCACAATACCCCATAATGACATCACAATACCCCATAATGACATCACAATACCCCATAATGACATCACAATACCCCATAATGACATCACAATACCCCATAATGACATCACAATACCCCATAATGACACCCCATAATGACATCACAATACCCCATAATGACATCACAATACCCCATAATGACAAAGCAAAAACAGGTTTATATAAATCTTTTCAATTTTTATTCCGACCCTTTACTTTGTTACTTTGTTGACGAACCTTTGACAGCGATTACAGCATCGAGTCTTCTTTGGGATGAAGCTACCAGCTTGGCACACCTGTATTTGGGGAGTTTATCACATTTCTCTCTGCAGATCCTCTCAAGCTCTGTCAGGTTGGATGGAGACCGTCGCTGCACAGCTATTTTCAGGTCTCTTCAGAACTATTCTGTCAGGATTTGGCCAGGGTTGTTCCGGTTTTTGGTTACTAGATGCCCCCATTGTGCCTTTTGACCTTTTGTTTTCCCTTGATCCCAATTATTATTTGCACCTGTGCCTCGTTTCCCCTGATTGTATTTAAACCCTTTGTTTTCCTCAGTTCTTTGCTCTGTGTTTGTATGTTAGCACCCAGCCCTAGTATTCTGTGAACTCTTGTTGATCCCGGTGGACTCTTGTGGAATTCTGTTTTTTGTTCTTGTTTGTTTTTGAGTATCTTTTGAGGCTTTTTGTGCTTTGTCTTGGAGGATTACCTTTGTTCTTGTGGAATTCCTTTTGAGGTTGTGGAGTTACATGTTTTCCTGAAGAACTTCACTTTTTACTTCATTAAATACACCGTCTCAAGTACTGCTGTGTCTGCCTCATCTTCTGGGTTCTGCCGACTATTCGTGGCTCAGTTGGTTAAGTGACTGTTTCTCACTCCGGAGACCCGGGTTCGTAACCGCGTCCTGACATATTCGATTTGGTTGAAGTCCGGGCTCTGGCCACTCAAGAACATTCAGAGACTAGTCCTGAAGCCACTCCTGTGTTGTCTTGGCTGTGTCCTTAGGGTCGTTGTCCTGTTGGAAGGTGAACCTTCACCCCAGTCTGAGGTCCCAAGCGCTCTGGAGCAGGTTTTCATCAAGGATCTCTCTGTACTTTGCTCTTTTCATCTTTGCCTCCATGCTGACTAGTCTCCCAGTCCCTGCCACTGAAAAACATCCCCACAGCATGATGCTGCCACCACAATACTTCACCATAGGGATGGTGCCAGGATTCTTCCAGACCTGACACTTGGCTTTCAGGTCAAAGAGTTCAATCTTGGTTTCATCAGACCAGATAATCTTGTTTCTCATGGTCTGTGAGTCTTGAGGAGCATTTTTGCAAACTCCAAGCAGGAGCCTTTTACTGAGGAGTGACTTCCGTCTATCCACCATTGAGGCCTGATTGGTGGAGTGCTGCAGAGATGGTTGTCCTTCTGGAAGGTTCTCCCATCTCCACAGAGGAACTAGTGTTAGTCATTTAGCTCAGTGACCTTAGCTTTCTTGGGAACAGAAACAATGGTGGCCATCTTGAAGCATGTGGGAACAGCAGACAGGGATAAGGATTGATTGAATATGTCCGTAAACACCAGCCAGCTGGTCTGCGCATGCTCTGTGGACGTGGCTAGGGATGCCGTCTCGGCCGGCAGTCTTGCGAGGGTTAACACGTTTAAATGTTTTACTCACGTCGGCTATGGAGCAGGAAAGTCCACAGTCTTTGGTAGCGGGCCACGTTGGTGCCACTGTATTGTCCTCAAAACACTCAAAGAGGTTGTTTAATTTGTCTGGAAGCAGGACGTTGTTGTCCACGGCGGGGCTGGTTTTATTTTTGTAATCCGTGATTGACTGTAGACCCTGTGTTTGAGCCGTTGAATTGCGACTCTACTTTGTCTCTTTTGCTTGTTTGATTGCCTTATAACACTGTTTGTATTCTGCCATGTTTCCAGTCGCCTTGATTAAATGTGATAGTAAGTGCTTTTAGTTTTTCACAAATGCTGCCATCAATCCATGGTTTCTGGTTAGGGAAGGTTTTAATAGTCACAGTGGGTACCACATCTCCTATACACTTCCTTATAAACTCGCTCACCTCGTCAGCGTATACGTCAATGTTATCCTCTGAGGCTACCCGGAACATGTTCCAGTCTACATGATCGGAGCAATCTTGAAGCACAGAATCCGATTAATCAGACCAGCCTGGGCATTTCCTGTTTTAGTTTCTGCCTATTGGAAGGGAAGATACAAGATGGAGTCATGGTTGAATTTTCCTAAAGGAGGTCGGGGATAGGGCCTTGTATGCATCACAGAAGTTACAGCAGAAATGGTTGAGCGTGTTACTCACCCGTGTACTGCAATCGGTATGCTGATAGAATTTAGGTAGAATTTGTTCTCAAATGATCTTTGTTAAAATCCCAAGCTACAATAAATGCAGCCTCAGGATATATGGTTTCCAGTTTGTATAAAGTCCAGTGAAGTTCCTTGATGGCCGTCTTGGTATCCGCTTGCGGGGGGATGTACTCTCTGCTGTGACAATAACCGAGGAGAATTCTCTTGGGAGGTAATATGTCGGCATTTGATTGTGAGGAATTCTAGGTCAGGTGAATAATAACGCTTAAGGTTTTCTGGGCTAACGATGTAAGAAATACTATATAAATAAAACAAGATACTGCACAGTTTCCTAAGGACTAGTAGCGAAGATGCCATCGGTGCCATCTTGGAATCTTCTTCTTGGTCACCTCCCTGACCAAGGCCCTTCTCCCCCGATTACTCAGTTTGTCAGAGCGGCCAGCTCTAGGAAGAGTCTTGGTGGTTCCAAACTACTTCCATTTAAGAATGATGGAGGACGCTGCCTTCTTGGGGAACTTCAATGCTGCAGACATTTTTTGGTACCCTTCCCCAGATCTGTGACTCGACACAATCCTGTCTCGGAGCTCTACGGACAATTCCTTCGACCTCATGGCTTGGTTTTTGCTCTGACATGTATTGTCAACTGTGGGACATTATATAGACAGATGTGTGCCTTTCCAAATCATGTACAACCAATTGAAAATACTACAGGTGAACTCCAATCAAGTTGTAGAAACATCTCAGGGGTGATCAATGGAAACAGGATGCATCTGAGCTCATTTTCGAGTCTCATAGCAAAGGATCTGAATAATTATGTATTTCTGCTTTTTATATTTAATACAGTTGCAAAAATAAAACAGAAACCTGTTTGCTTTCTCATTATGGGGTATTGTGTGGAGATTTCTTATGATTTTTATTTATTTAATCAATTTTATAATAAAGCTGTGACGTAACAAAATGTTGAAAAAGTCAAAGGTTCAGAATACTTTCCAAATGCACTGTACCTTCACACCAACCTTGTGCCATACGGGGATATTCGGTAATACCGTTACCGAACACAAGGGGCGCTATGTTCAAACCCTATTGTGCCTCTGTAATCCAAAGGTTAGCACTGCTAACAACTACATGTAAAAAGAACATAGAGAATGTTAACTAAATGCTAGTGAGCGCAATGCAAAAACATATTATACAGTCTCTGCCCTAAACTATTTGTAGGACAGACATCCTAGCTCATAGAGTTATATAAATAACTGAAGAATGCTGCATGCTCCAAACAAATATTAGCCAGCAAGGCTCTTGATCCAAAAGGGGATTCTCTACCAAGCGAAACATGATTTTGGAAGATGCTAACCACTTAGCTAGGTAGCTAACTACCTACTAAGTTAGCAAACTAAATGCACAACTGCTGAGCATTTAGCACATGTTAGACAGTTAACTTAATAGTTATGAGATATCTAGCTGGCAAATATTTAGTTGTGAATTCCATACTGTAACTAGATCACCAAGAGCATGCTGGACAATAGAGAGTGACTCACAAGGCTCCGGTCCCTGTGACTGGGGACCACCAGGAGCATGCTGGACAACAAGGCTCCGGTCCCTGTGACTGGGGACCACCAGGAGCATGCTGGACAACAAGGCTCCGGTCCCTGTGACTGGTGACCACCAGGAGCATGCTGGATAACAAGGCTCCGGTCCCTGTGACTGGGGACCACCAGGAGCATGCTGGACAACAAGGCTCCGGTCCCTGTGACTGGTGACCACCAGGAGCATGCTGGACAACAAGGCTCCGGTCCCTGTGACTGGGGACCACCAGGAGCATGCTGGACAACAAGGCTCCGGTCCCTGTGACTGGGGACCACCAGGAGCATGCTGGACAACAAGGCTCCGGTCCCTGTGACTGGGGACCACCAGGAGCATGCTGGACAACAAGGCTCCGGTCCCTGTGACTGGGGACCACCAGGAGCATGCTGGTCAACAAGGCTCCGGTCCCTGTGACTGGGGACCACCAGGAGCATGCTGGACAACAAGGCTCCGGTCCCTGTGATTGGGGACCACCAGGAGCATGCTGGACAACAAGGCTCCGGTCCCTGAGATTGGGGACCACCAGGAGCATGCTGGACAACAAGCTCCGGTCCCTGTGACTGGGGACCACCAAGAGCATGCTGGACAACAAGGCTCCGGTCCCTGTGATTGGGGACCACCAGGAGCATGCTGGACAACAAGGCTCCGGCCCCTGTGACTGGGGACCACCAAGAGCATGCTGGACAACAAGGCTCCAGTCCCTGTGACTGGGGACCACCAGGAGCATGCTGGACAACAAGGCTCCGGTCCCTGTGACTAGGGACCACCAGGAGCATGCTGGACAACAAGGCTCCGGTCCCTGTGACTGGGGACCACCAGGAGCATGCTGGACAACAAGCTCCGGTCCCTGTGACTGGGGACCACCAGGAGCATGCTGGACAACAAGGCTCCGGTCCCTGTGACTGGGGACCACCAGGAGCATGCTGGACAACAAGGCTCCGGTCCCTGTGATTGGGGACCACCAGGAGCATGCTGGACAACAAGGCTCCGGTCCCTGTGACTGGGGACCACCAGGAGCATGCTGGTCAACAAGGCTCCGGTCCCTGTGACTGGGGACCACCAGGAGCATGCTGGACAACAAGGCTCCGGTCCCTGTGACTGGGGACCACCAGGAGCATGCTGGACAACAAGGCTCCGGTCCCTGTGACTGGGGACCACCAGGAGCATGCTGGTCAACAAGGCTCCGGTCCCTGTGACTGGGGACCACCAGGAGCATGCTGGTCAACAAGGCTCCGGTCCCTGTGACTGGGGACCACCAGGAGCATGCTGGACAACAAGGCTCCGGTCCCTGTGACTGGGGACCACCAGGAGCATGCTGGTCAACAAGGCTCCGGTACCTGTGACTGGGGACCACCAGGAGCATGCTGGTCAACAAGGCTCCGGTCCCTGTGACTGGGGACCACCAGGAGCATGCTGGATAACAAGGCTCCGGTCCATGTGACTGGGGACCACCAGGAGCATGCTGGACAACAAGGCTCCGGTCCCTGTGACTGGGGACCACCAGGAGCATGCTGGACAACAAGGCTCCGGTCCCTGTGACTGGGGACCACCAGGAGCATGCTGGTCAACAAGGCTCCGGTCCCTGTGACTGGGGACCACCAGGAGCATGCTGGATAACAAGGCTCCGGTCCCTGTGACTGGGGACCACCAGGAGCATGCTGGACAACAAGGCTCCGGTCCCTGTGACTGGTGACCACCAGGAGCATGCTGGTCAACAAGGCTCCGGTCCCTGTGACTAGGGACCACCAGGAGCATGCTGGACAACAAGGCTCCGGTCCCTGTGACTGGGGACCACCAGGAGCATGCTGGTCAACAAGGCTCCGGTCCCTGTGACTAGGGACCACCAGGAGCATGCTGGACAACAAGGCTCCGGTCCCTGTGACTGGGGACCACCAGGAGCATGCTGGTCAACAAGGCTCCGGTCCCTGTGACTGGGGACCACCAGGAAGCTTCATAATGAAATAATGATGTGAAAGATGAACTCAAGAAGGTATATGTCACACCCTGACCATAGTTTGCTTTGTATGTTTCTATGTTTTGGTTTGGTCAGGGTGTGATCTGAGTGGGCATTCTATGTTGGATGTCTTGTTTGTCTATTTCTATGTTTGGCCTGATATGGTTCTCAATCAGAGGCAGGTGTTAGTCATTGTCTCTGTTTGGGAACCATACTTAGGTAGCCTGGGTTTCACTGTGTGTTTGTGGGTGATTGTTCCTGTCTCTGTGTTTTGCACCAGATAGGGCTGTTTTAGGTTTTCAGCGTTTATTGTTTTGTTGTGTTTCGTGTTTATCTGTTTTTATTAAACATGAATCAATATAACCACGCTGCATTTTGGTCCTCCTCTACTTCACCTAAAGAAAGCCGTTACAGTATTCATCTTTATCTCATAGCGTATTGATTAATAACATATTGATTAATAATGTATTGATTAATAGCGTATTGATTAATAATGTATAGATTAATAACGTATTGATTAATAATGTATAGATTAATAACATATTGAATAATAACATATTGATTAATAACGTATTGATTAATAACGTATTGACTAATAACGTATTGATTAATAATGTATTGATTAATAACGTATTGATTAATAACGTATTGATTAATAACGTATTGATTAATAACGTATTGATTAATAACGTATTGATTAATAACATATTGATTAATAATGTATTGATTAATAACGTATTGATTAATAACATATTGATTAATAATGTATTGATTAATAGCGTATTGATTAATAATGTATAGATTAATAACGTATTGATTAATAATGTATAGATTAATAACATATTGAATAATAACATATTGATTAATAACGTATTGATTAATAACGTATTGATTAATAACGTATTGATTAATAACGTATTGATTAATAACGTATTGATTAATAACGTATTGATTAATAACGTATTGATTAATAACGTATTGATTAATAACGTATTGATTAATAATGTATAGATTAATAACGTATTGATTAATAACGTATTGATTAATAATGTATTGATTAATAATGTATTGATTAATAATGTATTGATTAATAATGTATTGATTAATAACGTATTGATTAATAACGTATTGATTAATAACATATTGATTAATAACATATTGATTAATAACATATTGATTAATAACATATTGATTAATAACGTATTGATTAATAACGTATTGATTAATAACATATTGAATAATAACGTATTGATTAATAACGTATTGATTAATAACGTATTGACTAATAACATATTGATTAATAACGTATTGATTAATAATGTATAGATTAATAACGTATTGATTAATAATGTATAGATTAATAACATATTGAATAATAACATATTGATTAATAACGTATTGATTAATAACGTATTGATTAATAACGTATTGATTAATAACGTATTGAATAATAACGTATTGTGCACGTTGACTGCAGGTATTCACTTAAAAAGTAGCTCCCCTTCTCCCTGTCTCTCTCCCCCATCTCTCTCCCCCTCCCCTTCTCCCTGTCTCTCTCCCCCATCTCCCCTTCTCCCTGTCTCTCTCCCCCATCTCCCCTTCTCCCTGTCTCTCTCCCCATCTCTCCCCCATCTCCCCTTCTCCCTGTCTCTCTCCCCCATCTCCCCTTCTCCCTGTCTCTCTCCCCCATCTCTCTCCCTCCCTCCCCCCATCTCCCCTTCTCCCTGTCTCTCTCCCCCATCTCCCCTTCTCCCTGTCTCTCTCCCCCATCTCTCTCCCCCTCCCCTTCTCCCTGTCTCTCTACCCCATCTCTCTCCCCCTCCCCTTCTCCCTGTCTCTCTCCCCATCTCTCCCCCTCCCCTTCTCCCTGTCTCTCTCCCCATCTCTCTCCCCCCCTTCTCCCTGTCTCTCTCCCCATCTCCCCTTCTCCTGTCTCTCTCCCCATCTCTCTCCCCCTCCCTTCTCCCTGTCTCTCTCCCCCATCTCCCCTTCTCCCTGTCTCTCTCCCCATCTCTCCCCCCTCCCCTTCTCCCTGTCTCTCTCCCCCATCTCCCCTTCTCCCTGTCTCTCTCCCCATCTCTCTCCCCTCCCCTTCTCCCTGTCTCTCTCCCCCATCTCCCCTTCTCCCTGTCTCTCTCCCCATCTCTCTCCCCCCAAGAACTCCTTCTCCCTGTCTCTCTCCCCCATCTCCCCTTCTCCCTGTCTCTCTCCCCTTCTCCCTGTCTCTCTCCCCCGCTCCTTCTCCCTGTCTCTCTCCCCTTCTCCCTGTCTCTCTCCCCTCTCCTTTTCCTGTCTCTCTCCCCATCTCCCCTTCTCCCTGTCTCTCTCCCCTTCTCCCTGTCTCTCTCCCCCGCTCCTTCTCCCTGTCTCTCTCCCCTTCTCCTGTCTCTCTCCCCCTCTCCTTCTCCCTGTCTCTCTCCCCCATCTCACTGTCTCTCTCCCCCCCATCTCCCCTTCTCCCTGTCTCTCTCCCCCATCTCACTGTCTCTCTCCCCCATCTCCCTTCTCCCTGTCTCTTTCCCCATCTCACTGTCTCTCTCCCCCATCTCTCTCCCCCATCTCCCCTTCTCCCTGTTTCTCTCCCCATCTCTCTCCCCCTCTCCTTCTCCCTGTCTCTCTCCCCATCTCCCCTTCTCCCTGTCTCTCTCCCCCATCTCTCTCCCCCCCCTTCTCCCTGTCTCTCTCCCCCATCTCCCTTCTCCCTGTCTCTCTCCCCATCTCTCTCCCCTCCCCTTCTCCCTGTCTCTCTCCCCCATCTCCCCTTCTCCCTGTCTCTCTCCCCATCTCTCTCCCCCTCTCCTTCTCCCTGTCTCTCTCCCCATCTCCCTTCTCCCTGTCTCTCTCCCCTTCTCCCTGTCTCTCTCTCCCCCGCTCCTTCTCCCTGTCTCTCTCCCCTTCTCCCTGTCTCTCTCCCTTCTCCCTGTCTCTCTCCCCCCCTCTCCTTTTCCCTGTCTCTCTCCCCATCTCCCCTTCTCCCTGTCTCTCTCCCCTTCTCCCTGTCTCTCTCCCCCGCTCCTTCTCCCTGTCTCTCTCCCCTTCTCCCTGTCTCTCTCCCCCTCTCCTTCTCCCTGTCTCTCTCCCCCATCTCACTGTCTCTCTCCCCCATCTCCCCTTCTCCCTGTCTCTCTCACCCATCTCACTGTCTCTCTCCCCCATCTCCCCTTCTCCCTGTCTCTTTCCCCCATCTCACTGTCTCTCTCCCCCATCTTCCCTTCTCTCTGTCTCTCTCCCCCTCTCCTTCTCCCTGTCTCTCTCCCCCATCTCCCCTTCTCCCTGTCTCTCTCCCCATCTCCCCTTCTCCCTGTCTCTCTCCCCCATCTCCCATTCTCTCTGTCTCTCTCCCCCTCTCCTTCTCCCTGTCTCTCTCCCCATCTCTCCTTCTCCTGTCTCTCTCCCCATCTCCCCTTCTCCCTGTCTCTCTCCCCATCTCCCCTTCTCTCTGTCTCTCTCCCCTCTCCTTCTCCCTGTCTCTCTCCCCATCTCCCCTTCTCCCTGTCTCTCTCCCCCATCTCCCCTTCTCCCTGTCTCTCTCCCCCATCTCCCCTTCTCTCTGTCTCTCTCCCCCTCTCCTTCTCCCTGTCTCTCTCCCCCATCTCTCCTTCTCCCTGTCTCTCTCCCCCATCTCCCCTTCTCCCTGTCTCTCTCCCCTTCTCCCTGTCTCTCTCCTCCATCTCCCCTTCTCCCTGTCTCTCTCCCCTTCTCCCTGTCTCTCTCCCCGCTCCTTCTCCCTGTCTCTCTCCCCTTCTCCCTATCTCTCTCCCCCTCTCCTTCTCCCTGTCTCTCTCCCCCATCTCCCCTTCTCCCTGTCTCTCTCCCCCACCTCACTGTCTCTCTCCCCATCTCCCCTTCTCCCTGTCTCTCTCCCCCATCTCCCTTCTCCCTGTCTCTCTCCCCCATCTCACTGTCTCTCCCCCATCTCCCCTTCTCCTGTCTCTCACCCCCATCTCACTGTCTCTCTCCCCCATCTCCCCTTCTCTCTGGGAGAGAGGAGAAAGTCTCTCTCCCCATCTCCCCTCTCCCTGTCTCTCTCCCCCATCTCCCTTCTCCCTTTCTCTCTCCCCCATCTCCCCTTCTCCCTGTCTCTCTCCCCATCTCCCCTTCTCTGGGTCTCTCTCCCTCTCCTTCTCCCTGTCTCTCTCCCCATCTCTCCTTCTCCTGTCTCTCTCCCCCATCTCCCCTTCTCCCTGTCTCTCTGGGAGAGGGGAGAAAGTCTCTCTCCCCCATCTCCCCTTCTCCCTGTCTCTCTTCCCCATCTCCCCTTCTCCTGTCTCTCTCCCCATCTCCCTTGGGAGAGAGGGAGAAACAGAGAATGGGAGAGGGGAGAAAGAGAGAATCTCTCTGGGAGAGGGAGAAATGGGAGAGAAAAGAGAAATGGGAGAGAGGAGAAAGATCTCTTCTCCCTGTCTCTCTCACCCATCTCTCCTTCTCCCTGTCTCTCTCCCCCATCTCCCCTTCTCCTCTCTCCCCCCCATCTCCCCTTCTCCCTGTCTCTCTCCCCCCATCTCCTTCTCCTGTCTCTGGGAGAGAGGAGAAAGAGAGAATGTCTCTCTCCCCAAAGAGAGAATGTCTCTCTCCTTCTCCCTGTCTCTCTCCCCCATCTCCCCTTCTCCCTGGAGAAAGAGAGATCTCCCTTCTCCTGTTTCTCTCCCCCATCTCCCCTTCTCCCTGTCTCTCCTCCCAGAAAGAGAGAATGGTCTCTCTCCCCCATCTCCCCTTCTCCCTGTCTCTCTCCCCCATCTGGGAGAGAGGAGAAAGAGTCTCTGGGAGATCTCCCTTCTCTCCCTCTCTGGGAGAGGGGAGAAAGAATGTCTCTCTCCCCTCTCCTTCTCCCTGTCTCTCTCCCCCAGAGGGGAGAAACAGTCTCTCTCCCCCATCTCCCCTTGGGAGAGGGGAGAGGAGTCTCTCCCCTCTCCTTCTCCCTGGGAGAGGGGATCTCCCTTCTCCTGAGAGGGGAGAAACAGATCTCCCCTTCTCCTGAAAGAGAGAATGGGAGAGGGGAGTCTCCCCCCTGGGAGATCCCTGTCTCTCTCACCCATCTCTCTTCTCCTGTCTCTCTCCCCATCTCCCTTCTCCTGTCTCTCTCCCCCATCTCCCCTTCTCCCTGTCTCTCTCCCCATCTCCCCTCTCCTGGGAGAGAGGAGAAAGAGAGAATCCCTGTCTCTCTCCCCTTCTCCCTGTCTCTCTCCCCCATCTCCAGAGAATGGGAGAGAGGGAGAAATCTCCCCTGGGAGAGAGGAGAAAGAGAGAATGGGAGTCTCTCTCCCCCATCTCCAGAGAGGAGAAAGAGAGTTTCTCTCCTCCATCTCCCCTTCTCCTGAATGGGAGAGGGAGAAAGAGAATGGGAGATCTCCAGAAAGAGAGTCTGGGAGAGAGGAGAAAGAGATGGGAGAGAGGAGAAAGAGAGAATGGGAGAGAGGAGAAACTCCCTGTCTCTCTCCCCCATCTCCACTTCTCCCTGTTTCTCTCCCCGTCTCCCCTTCTCCTGTCTCTCTCCTCCATCTCCCCTTCTCCCTGGGAGAGGGGAGAAAGAGAGAATGGGAGAGAGGAGATCTCCCCTTCTCAGGCGAGAGCTAGAATGGGAGAGCTCCAAAGAGGTCTTCAGAGAAGCTCGACTAGACCAAGAACATCAAGAGGGAACTGGTCTGTGAGACGTCAGAAGCTTGGGAGTCTGGGGAGAAAGAGAGAATGGGAGAGGGGAGAAAGAGAAATGGGCAGCTCCAGAGGCCGGAGACCGGGACACCCGGGACCAGGGGAGAAGGAGAAAGATCCGGCCCAAGCTGGTGAGAGGTGGTGAGGAATGGGAGTGAAATGGGAGAGGAAGGCTGGGAGAGGGATTCTACTCAGATAAGAAGAAAGAGCCCATTCATACGAACAGGTCCTCACCGACATCACGGAGGCCGTCAAACTGGACTCTGGGGTGGTGAAGAAGATCTATACACTGGATGGAAAACAGGTGAGCGATGGAGAGAGAGAGAATGGGAGAGAGGAGAAAGAGAGAATGGGAGAGAGGAGAAAGAGAGAATGGGAGAGAGGAGAAAGAGAGAATGGGAGAGAGGAGAAAGAGAGAATGGGAGAGAGGAGAAAGAGAGAATGGGAGAGAGGAGAAAGAGAGAATGGGAGAGAGGAGAAAGAGAGAATGGGAGAGAGGAGAAAGAGAGAATGGGAGAGAGGAGAAAGAGAGAATGGGAGAGGGGAGAAACAGAGAATGGGAGAGAGGAGAAAGAGAGAATGGGAGAGAGGAGAAAGAGAGAATGGGAGAGAGGAGAAAGAGAGAATGGGAGAGAGGAGAAAGAGAGAATGGGAGAGAGGAGAAAGAGAGAATGGGAGAGGGGAGGAGAAAGAGAGAATGGGAGAGGGAGGAGAAAGAGAGAATGGGAGAGAGGAGAAAGAGAGAATGGGAGAGAGGAGAAAGAGAGAATGGGAGAGGGAGAAAGAGAGAATGGGAGAGAGGAGAAAGAGAGAATGGGAGAGAGGAGAAAGAGAGAATGGGAGAGAGGAGAAAGAGAGAATGGGAGAGAGGAGAAAGAGAGAATGGGAGAGGGGAGAAACAGAGAATGGGAGAGGGGAGAAAGAGAGAATGGGAGAGAGGAGAAACAGAGAATGGGAGAGAGGAGAAAGAGAGAATGGGAGAGAGGAGAAAGAGAATGGGAGAGGGGAAACAGAAAGAGAGAGGGAGATGGGAAAGGAGAAGAGAGAAACAGAGAATGGGAGAGGGAGAAAGAGAGAATGGGAGAGGGGAGAAAGAGAGAATGGGAGAGGGGAGAAAGAGAGAATGGGAGAGAGGAGAAATGGGAGAGGGGAGAAACAGAGAATGGGAGAGGGAGAAAGAGAAAGGGAGAGAATGGGAGAGGGAGAAACAGAGAATGGGAGAGAGAATGGGAGAGGGGAGAAATGAGAGAATGGGAGAGGGGAGAAAGAGAGAATGGGAGAGGGGAGAAAGGAGAAAGAGAGAATGGGAGAGAGGAGAAAGAGAGAATGGGAGAGAGGAGAAAGAGAGAATGGGAGAAAGAGAGAATGGGAGAGGGGAGAAACAGAGAATGGGAGAGGGGAGAAAGAGAGAATGGGAGAGGGGAGAAAGAGAAAATGGGAGAGGGAGAAAGAGAGAATGGGAGAGAGGAGAAAGAGAGAATGGGAGAGAGGAGAAAGAGAGAATGGGAGAGGGGAGAAAGAGAGAATGGGAGAGGAGGAGAAAGAGAGAATGGGAGAGGGGAGAAAGAGAGAATGGGAGAGAGGAGAAAGAGAGAATGGGAGAGGGGAGAAACAGAGAATGGGAGAGAGGAGAAAGAGAGAATGGGAGAGAGGAGAAAGAGAGAATGGGAGAGAGGAGAAAGAGAGAATGGGAGAGAGGAGAAAGAGAGAATGGGAGAGAGGAGAAACAGAGAATGGGAGAGAGGAGAAAGAGAGAATGGGAGAGAGGAGAAACGGAGAATGGGAGAGGGAAGAAAGAGGGAGAGGGAAGAAAGGGAGAGGGGAGAGGAGAGAAAGGGAGAGAGAGCGAATTGGAGAGGGAAGAGGGCAGAGAGAAATAGATGGGCTGTAGTTGTGTTGCTATAGAAAGGAACCAACAGAAGGAGGTCCTGCCTCATACAGTATGCTTCTGGTTAGTCTCTGGTATGGATTCATACAGTATGCTTCTGGTTAGTCTCTGGTATGGATTCATACAGTATGCTGCTGGTTAGTCTCTGGTATGGATTCATACAGTATGCTGCTGGTTAGTCTCTGGTATGGATTCATACAGTATGCTTCTGGTTAGTCTCTGGCATGGATTCATACAGTATGCTGCTGGTTAGTCTCTGGTATGGATTCATACAGTATGATGCTGGTTAGTCTCTGGTATGGATTCATAGAGTATGCTGCTGGTTAGTCTATGTCTGGTATGGATTCATACAGTATGCTTCTGGTTAGTCTCTGTCTGGTATGGATTCATACAGTATGCTGCTGGTTAGTCTGGTATGGATTCATACAGTATACTGCTGGTAAGTCTCTGTCTGGTATGGCTTCATACAGTATGCTTCTGGTTAGTCTCTGTCTGGTATGGATTCATACAGTATGCTGCTGGTTAGTCTCTGGTATGGATTCATACAGTATACTGCTGGTTAGTCTGGTATGGATTCATACAGTATGCTGCTGGTTAGTCTCTGGTATGGATTCATACAGTATGCTGCTGGTTAGTCTCTGTCTGGTATGGATTCATACAGTATGCTGCTGGTTAGTCTCTGGTATGGATTCATACAGTATGCTGCTGGTTAGTCTCTGTCTGGTATGGATTCATACAGTATGCTTCTGGTTAGTCTCTGGTATGGATTCATACAGTATGCTTCTGGTTAGTCTCTGTCTGGTATGGATTCATACAGTATGATGCTGGTTAGTCTCTGTCTGGTATGGATTAATACAGTATGCTGCTGGTTAGTCTCTGGTATGGATTCATACAGTATGCTGCTGGTTAGTCTCTGTCTGGTATGGATTCATACAGTATGATGCTGGTTAGTCTCTGTCTGGTATGGATTAATACAGTATGCTGCTGGTTAGTCTCTGGTATGGATTCATACAGTATGCTGCTGGTTAGTCTCTGGTATGGATTCATACAGTATGCTGCTGGTTAGTCTCTGGTATGGATTCATACAGTATGCTGTCTGGTTATTCATACAGTCTCTGGTAGTCTCTGGGATTCATACAGTATGCTGCTGGTTAGTCTCTGGTATGGATTCATACAGTATGCTGCTGGTTAGTCTCTGGTATGGATTCATACAGTATGCTGCTGGTTAGTCTCTGGTATGGATTTATACAGTATGCTGCTGGTTAGTCTCTGGTATGGATTCATACAGTATGCTGCTGGTTAGTCTCTGGTATGGATTCATACAGTATGCTGCTGGTTAGTCTCTGGTATGGATTCATACAGTATGCTGCTGGTTAGTCTCTGGTATGGATTCATACAGTATGCTGCTGGTTAGTCTCTGGTATGGATTCATACAGTATGCTGCTGGTTAGTCTCTGGTATGGATTCATACAGTATGCTGCTGGTTAGTCTCTGGTATGGATTCATACAGTATGCTGCTGGTTAGTCTCTGGTATGGATTCATACAGTATGCTGCTGGTTAGTCTCTGGTATGGATTCATACAGTATGCTGCTGGTTAGTCTCTGGTATGGATTCATACAGTATGCTGCTGGTTAGTCTCTGGTATGCATTCATACAGTATGCTGCTGGTTAGTCTCTGGTATGGATTCATACAGTATGCTGCTGGTTAGTCTCTGGTATGGATTCATACAGTATGCTGCTGGTTAGTCTCTGTGGATTCATACAGTATGCTGCTGGTTAGTCTCTGGTATGGATTCATACAGTACAGTATTCATACAGTATGCTGCTGGTTAGTCTCTGGTATGGATTCATACAGTATGCTGCTGGTTAGTCTCTGGTATGGATTCATACAGTATGCTGCTGGTATGGATTCATACAGTATGCTCTGTTAGTCTGGTATGGATTCATACAGTATGCTGCTGGTTAGTCTCTGTCTGGTATGGATTCATACAGTATGCTGCTGGTTAGTCTCTGGTATGGATTCATACAGTATGCTGCTGGTTAGTATGGATTCATACAGTATGCTGCTGGTTAGTCTCTGTCTGTATGGATTCATACAGTATGCTGCTGGTTAGTCTCTGTCTGGTATGGATTCATACAGTATGCTGCTGGTTAGTCTCTGGTATGGATTCATACAGTATGCTGCTGGTTAGTCTCTGGTATGGATTCATACAGTATGCTGCTGGTTAGTCTCTGGTATGGATTCATACAGTATGCTGCTGGTTAGTCTCTGGTATGGATTCATACAGTATGCTGCTGGTTAGTCTCTGGTATGGATTCATACAGTATGCTGCTGGTTAGTCTCTGGTATGGATTCATACAGTATGCTGCTGGTTAGTCTGGTTAGTCTCTGGTATGGATTCATACAGTATACTGCTGGTTAGTCTCTGGTATGGATTCATACAGTATGCTGCTGGTTAGTCTCTGATATGGATTCATACAGTATGCTGCTGGTTAGTCTCTGTCTGGTATGGATTCATACAGTATGCTGCTGGTTAGTCTCTGTCTGGTATGGATTCATACAGTATGCTGCTGGTTAGTCTCTGGTATGGATTCATACAGTATGCTGCTGGTTAGTCTCTGGTATGGATTCATACAGTATGCTGCTGGTTAGTCTCTGGTATGGATTCATACAGTATGCTGCTGGTTAGTCTCTGGTATGGATTCATACAGTATGCTGCTGGTTAGTCTCTGGTATGGATTCATACAGTATGCTGCTGGTTAGTCTCTGGTATGGATTCATACAGTATGCTGCTGGTTAGTCTCTGGTATGGATTCATACAGTATACTGCTGGTTAGTCTCTGGTATGGATTCATACAGTATGCTGCTGGTTAGTCTCTGATATGGATTCATACAGTATGCTGCTGGTTAGTCTCTGATATGGATTCATACAGTATGCTGCTGGTTAGTCTCTGTCTGGTATGGATTCATACAGTATGCTGCTGGTTAGTCTCTGTCTGGTATGGATTCATACAGTATGCTGCTGGTTAGTCTCTGGTATGGATTCATACAGTATGCTGCTGGTTAGTCTCTGGTATGGATTCATACAGTATGCTGCTGGTTAGTCTCTGGTATGGATTCATACAGTATGCTGCTGGTTAGTCTCTGGTATGGATTCATACAGTATGCTGCTGGTTAGTCTCTGGTATGGATTCATACAGTATGCTGCTGGTTAGTCTCTGGTATGGATTCATACACTATGCTGCTGGTTAGTCTCTGGTATGGATTCATACAGTATGCTGCAGGTTAGTCTCTGGTATGGATTCATACAGTATGCTGCTGGTTAGTCTCTGGTATGGATTCATACAGGATGATGCTGGTTAGTCTCTGGTATGGATTCATACAGTATGATGCTGGTTAGTCTCTGGTATGGATTCATACAGTATGATGCTGGTTAGTCTCTGGTATGGATTCATACAGTATGCTGCTGGTTAGTCTCTGGTATGGATTCATACAGTATGCTGCTGGTTAGTCTCTGGTATGGATTCATACAGTATGATGCTGGTTAGTCTTTGGTATGGATTCATACAGTATGATGCTGGTTAGTCTCTGGTATGGATTCATACAGTATGCTGCTGGTTAGTCTCTCTGTCTGGTATGGATTCATACAGTATGCTGCTGGTTAGTCTGGTATGGATTCATACAGTATGATGCTGGTTAGTCTCTGGTATGGATTCATACAGTATGATGCTGGTTAGTCTCTGGTATGGATTCATACAGTATGCTGCTGGTTAGTCTCTCTGTCTGGTATGGATTCATACAGTATGATGCTGGTTAGTCTCTGGTATGGATTCATACAGTATGCTGCTGGTTAGTCTCTGTTTGATATGGATTCATACAGTATGCTTCTGGTTAGTCTCTGGTATGTATTCATACAGTATGCTGCTGGTTAGTCTCTGGCATGGATTCATACAGTATGATGCTGGTTAGTCTCTGGTATGGATTCATACAGTATGCTGCTGGTTAGCCTCTCGTATGGATTCATACAGTATGCTGCTGGTTAGTCTCTGGTATGGAATCATACAGTATGATGCTGGTTAGTCTCTGGTATGGATTCATACAGTATGCTGCTGGTTAGTCTCTGGTATGGATTCATACAGTATGCTGCTGGTTAGTCTCTGTTTGGTATGGATTCATACAGTATGCTTCTGGTTAGTCTCTGGTATGTATTCATACAGTATGCTGCTGGTTAGTCCCTGGCATGGATTCATACAGTATGATGCTGGTTAGTCTCTGGTATGGATTCATACAGTATGCTGCTGGTTAGTCTCTGGTATGGATTCATACTGTATGCTGCTGGTTAGTCTCTGGTATGGATTCATACAGTATGATGCTGGTTAGTCTCTGGTATGGATTCATACAGTATGCTGCTGGTTAGTCTCTGTCTGGTATGGATTCATACAGTATGCTGCTGGTTAGTCTCTGGTATGGATTCATACAGTATGCTACTGGTTAGTCTCTGTCTGGTATGGATTCATACAGTATGCTGCTGGTTAGTCTCTGTCTGGTATGGATTCATACAGTATGCTGCTGGTTAGTATGGTATGGATTCATACAGTATGCTGCTGGTTAGTCTCTCTGTCTGGTATGGATTCATACAGTATGCTGCTGGTTAGTATCTCTGTCTGGTATGGATTGATACAGTATGCTGCTGGTTAGTCTCTGGTATGGATTCATACAGTATGCTGCTGGTTAGTCTCTGGTATGGATTCATACAGTATGCTGCTGGTTAGTCTCTGGTATGGATTCATACAGTATGCTGCTGGTTAGTCTCTGGTATGGATTCATACAGTATGCTGCTGGTTAGTCTCTGGTATGGATTCATACAGTATGCTGCTGGTTAGTCTCTGGTATGGATTCATACAGTATGCTGCTGGTTAGTCTCTGGTATGGATTCATACAGTATGCTGCTGGTTAGTCTCTGTCTGGTATGGATTCATACAGTATGCTGCTGGTTAGTCTCTGTCTGGTATGGATTCATACAGTATGCTGCTGGTTAGTCTCTGGTATGGATTCATACAGTATGCTGCTGGTTAGTCTCTGGTATGGATTTATACAGTATGCTGCTGGTTAGTCTCTGGTATGGATTCATACAGTATGCTGCTGGTTAGTCTCTGGTATGGATTCATACAGTATGCTGCTGGTTAGTCTCTGGTATGGATTCATACAGTATACTGCTGGTTAGTCTCTGGTATGGATTCATACAGTATGCTGCTGGTTAGTCTCTGGTATGGATTCATACAGTATGCTGCTGGTTAGTCTCTGGTATGGATTCATACAGTATGCTGCTGGTTAGTCTCTGTCTGGTATGGATTCATACAGTATGCTGCTGGTTAGTCTCTGGTATGGATTCATACAGTATGCTGCTGGTTAGTCTGTCTGGTATGGATTCATACAGTATGCTGCTGGTTAGTCTGTCTGGTATGGATTCATACAGTATGCTGCTGGTTAGTCTCTGGTATGTATTCATACAGTATGCTGCTGGTTAGTCCCTGTATGGTATGGATTCATACAGTATGCTGCTGGTTAGTCTGTCTGGTATGGATTCATACAGTATGCTGCTGGTTAGTCTGTCTGGTATGGATTCATACAGTATGCTGCTGGTTAGTCTCTGGTATGGATTAATACAGTATGCTGCTGGTTAGTCTCTGGTATGGATTCATACAGTATGCTTCTGGTTAGTCTCTGGTATGGATTCATACAGTATGATGCTGGTTAGTCTCTGGTATGGATTCATACAGTATGCTGCTGGTTAGTCTGTCTGGTATGGATTCATACAGTGTGCTGCTGGTTAGTCTCTGGTATGGATTCATACAGTATGCTGCTGGTTAGTCTCTGGTATGGATTCATACAGTATGCTGCTGGTTAGTCTCTGGTATGGATTCATACAGTATTCTGCTGGTTAGTCTCTGGTATGGATTCATACAGTATGCTGCTGGTTAGTCTCTGGTATGGATTCATACAGTATGCTGCTGGTTAGTCTCTGGTATGGATTCATACAGTATGCTGCTGGTTAGTCTCTGGTATGGATTCATACAGTATGCTGCTGGTTAGTCTCTGGTATGGATTCATACAGTATGCTGCTGGTTAGTCTCTGGTATGGATTCATACAGTATGCTGCTGGTTAGTCTCTGGTATGGATTCATACAGTATGCTGCTGGTTAGTCTCTGGTATGGATTCATACAGTATGCTGCTGGTTAGTCTCTGGTATGGATTCATACAGTATGCTGCTGGTTAGTCTCTGGTATGGATTCATACAGTATGCTGCTGGTTAGTCTCTGGTATGGATTCATACAGTATGCTGCTGGTTAGTCTCTGGTATGGATTCATACAGTATGCTGCTGGTTAGTCTCTGGTATGGATTCATACAGTATGCTGCTGGTTAGTCTCTGGTATGGATTCATACAGTATGCTGCTGGTTAGTCTCTGGTATGGATTCATACAGTATGCTGCTGGTTAGTCTCTGTCTGGTATGGATTCATACAGTATGCTGCTGGTTAGTCTCTGTCTGGTATGGATTCATACAGTATGCTGCTGGTTAGTCTCTTCTGCTGTAGATAGTTTGAGTTGATACAGATCATGATTGTTATAATGTTATATAATACTATTATACTATATATACTCCATATATATTATACGGACTATTATATTATATATACTCCATATATATTATACGGACTATTATATTATATATACTACATATATATTACACGGACTATTATATTATATTGACTATTATACTATATATACTACATATATATTATACGGACTATTATATTGACTATTATACTATATATACTACATATATATTATACCGACTATTATATTATATTGACTATTATACTATATATACTACATATATATTATACCGACTATTATATTATATTGACTATTATACTATATATACTACATATATATTACACGGACTATTATATTATATTGACTATTATACTATATATACTACATATATATTATACCGACTATTATATTGACTATTATACTATATATACTACATATATATTACACGGACTATTATATTATACTGACTATTATATTATATTGACTATTATACTATATATACTACATATATATTATACCGACTATTATATTATACAGACTATTGTATTATATAGACTATTATACTATATATACTACATATATATTACACAGACTATTATATTATACGGACTATTATATTATATTGACTATTATACTATATATACTACATATATATTATACCGACTATTATATTATATTGACTATTATATTATATTGACTATTATATTATATTGACTATTATATTATACGGACTATTATATTATATTGACTATTATACTACATATACTACATATATATTATATTGACTATTATATTATATTGACTATTATATTGACTATTATATTATATTGACTATTATATTATATTGACTATTATATTATATTGACTATTATTCTACATATACTACATATATATTATACCGACTATTATATTATATAGACTATTATATTGACTATCATATTATATTGACTATTATATTGACTATTATATTATATTGACTATTATATTGACTATTATATTATATATTGACTATTATATTATATTGACTATTATATTATATTGACTATTATATTGACTATTGTATTATATTGACTATTATATTGACTATTGTATTATATTGACTATTATATTGACTATTGTATTATATTGACTATTATATTGACTATTGTATTATATTGACTTTTATGTTGACTATTATATTATATTGACTTTTATATTATATTGACTATTATATTGACTATTATATTGACTATTATATATGTTGGAGACACCCGCTAAGTGCCACTGAAAGTCAACAAAGGAACATACCCCTAGAGCCTGCGAGAGCTGGGGCGCAAGATGGCTCAACGACTGATCACACGGTTACGGACCCAGGAACGGAAACGACTACGAGTAGGAACACAGCACATGAGACAACCATAACAGCAGCAGGACACACACTTCAGGTGTGCAGCTGTGGTTGGGAGAGAGTAACATCGGCAAGGGGGTTAAGGATCCATCAAGGGAGGAAAAGGTGCTTGGGAGAGCAGAGACAGGGACCTCGCATTGACCAGTACTTCTTACGAAGCAGCCAGTCAAATCAGTCGAATGAAGCACAGCGACGGGACGCAAACCAAAGTTCGCAGAGCATCAGCACCCCTGTAACTGAGGAGGATAACACAAGCACAGAAATGCCGGTGGATGAACTCACCCAACCACAGAGACCTCTAAAAGAGGAAAAGATCAAAGGGCACAGACCGAGTGTGAAGTTGCCCAAAGCTGTTGAAAAGAGAGAGTGGGAAACAATCAACAACGACCTGACAAAAATCTTGGAACAACAGGTAGGAACAGCAGAGAAAAAGCTTGAAAGGATGGGAGACATTATCTACCACTACGGAGAAGAGCGCTTTGGAGTAAACGAAAGGAGAAGTGGCAAGACACCACCCCCGCCAGCCAAATCTAGGAGACAGCAGGAGATCGAGATACTTGTCAGAGAGAGAAGGCAGCTGAGGAAGCAGTGGAAGAAGGCCTCTGATGCAGAGAGAGAAGGTCTCATGCTACTCCAAGCAGACATTAAATGTCGGCTGGCAACCTTGCGAAGAGCGGAAAACTTAAGGAAACTTCGTAGGAAGAAGGTACACTCAAGAACACGGTTCTATAAAAACCCCTTTAAGTTTGTCAAAGATCTCTTCGCAAAGGAAAAGTGCGGAATCCTAAAAACTCCAAAGCCTGAACTGGAAGAACATCTGGAAAATGTCCACCAGGACATGAAAAGGCATGAGCAGATAGTCATCCCACATGACATCCCACCTATTCAACCACCAGAATTCAATCTGGACACTGACCCTCCAAAATGGAGGGAAGTAGAGAACATTGTCCGAAGAGCAAGAGCGGCCTCTGCTCCTGGGCCTAATGGAGTACCATACAAGCTCTACAAGAACGCCCCAGATGTTCTACGCTTTCTTTGGAGGCTCATGAGGATAGTGTGGCAGAAGGAAATAATACCAAAGGCATGGCGAAGGGCTGGTGGTGTGCTAATCCCGAAAGAGAAGGATGCGACAGACATCAGTCAATTCCGACCAATCTCCCTTCTCAACGTCGAAGGGAAGATCTTTTTCAGTATAATAGCACAGAGGCTGTCCACTTATCTGGAAAGGAACAAGTACATTGATACATCTGTACAGAAAGCAGTCATTCCTGGTTTCTCTGGTTGCCTGGAACATACTAGTATGATTTGGCACCAGATCCAAACAGCTAAGAAGGACAAGAGAGACCTCTATGTCATCTTCCTTCGACCTGGCCAATGCCTTTGGCTCTGTTCCCCATGAACTCCTCTGGGAATCCTTCAACATTTTCCACATACCAGAACCCATCACTACACTGGTAAAGGCCTATTTCCAAGACCTGCAATTGTGTTTCACAACACCTGACTTCACAACAACACGGCAGCGCTTGGAAGTAGGCATAATGGCAGGCTGTACAATTTCACCTCTGGCCTTCACTATGGCCATGGAAGTCATCATCAGGGCATCGAGATGGGTGGTCGGCGGTGAGAGAACTAAGGAAGGGCTCCATCTCCCACCTATCCGAGCATACATGGATGACATGACTATACTGACCACCACTGCAGCATGCACCAGGCGGCTACTTGCAAAACTGCAGGATAACATCAAGTGGGCCCGGATGAAAATCAAGCCAAGCAAATCTCGAAGCATCTCCATAGTCAAGGGACAGCTTAAAGATGTGAGGTTCTGCATTGGAGATGACCCGATACCAACGGTGTCTGAGCAACTCATCAAGAGCCTGGGTAGATGGTACAACGAAAGCCTCCGGGATAAAGATCAAGTGCAGCAAGTAAGGCAGGACATCGCCGACGGTCTTGAGAACATCAACAAGACCCTACTGCCTGGGAGGGTCAAGCTTTGGTGCCTACAGTTTGGACTTCTCCCCCGGGTAATGTGGCCACTCACCGTCTATGAGGTCCCAATAACAACAGTGGAGAAGATGGAGCGAACCATTACCTCATACGTGACGAAATGGCTGGGTGTCCCACGATGCCTGAGTAACATCGGCCTCTATGGCAAAGGGGTCCTTGAACTACCTCTTACAAGTCTAACGGAGGAGTACAAGTGCTCTAAAGTAAGACTTCAGATGACATTGAAGGACTCCAAAGACCAGACCATTAGCAAGCCTGCACCTCTTCTACAAACTGGACGGAAATGGACATCATCCAAGGCTGTGCAGCAAGCAACATCAGCCCTGAGACACCAAGACATTGTGGGAATATCCAGCATGGAAGAGGAGGCTTTGGCCTGGCAGCAAGCAAACCAACGTTCCATAAGGCAACAACATCTGAACGCAGGAAGCTGGTGGTCGAGGAGGTGCGCAGACAGGAGGAGACTGCAAGAAGTGCAAAGGCTGTCTCTCTTGCTAAACAAGGGCAATGGACGCGGTGGGAAGGCCTGGAGAGGAGAAAGATCAACTGGAGTGAGCTTTGGCAAATGGAGGCAAGCAACATCAGCTTCATCATAAGAGCTGTTTATGATGTGCTTCCATCACCAAAAATCTACATCAATGGTATGGCGAGGACTCGACCTGCCCCTCTGCCCAGCTCCAGCGACTCTCAGGCATATAATCACAGGTTGGAAGCACCAGCCTCTCACAAGGCCGCTACACCTGGAGGCACAATCACGTCCTCAAGAGCCTGGCTGTAGCACTTGAGACCAAGAGGAGTGCAACCAATTCATTACCTCCAAAACAAGCAATCCCGTCAAAACAACAACATTCATCCGGGAGGGACAGAAAAGGCCCAAGTATCCTCCTACAAAGCCAGAAACTGGACACCTAGCCATGGCCCGGGACTGGAAGATGCTTGTCGATATTGGCCAGCAACTCATTTTTCCACCTGAGATTGCTTCTACCAACCTTAGGCCAGACATGGTACTCTGGTCCCCTTCACGAAAGGCTGTGTACATCATAGAGCTCACAGTCCCATGGGAAAACTCTGTTGAAGAGGCCTACGAGCGTAAGAAACTGCGTTACACAGAGTTGGCAGCAGACGCAACTCAGCGTGGCTGGAATGCAAAGGTCTGGCCAGTTGAAGTGGGATGCAGAGGATTCGTGGCTTCTTCCATCATCAGGTTGCTGAAAGAACTTGGAATCCATGGACAGGCTCTGCGGCAGACCATCAGAGCAGTTTCTCAAGCAGCTGAAAGAGGCAGCCAGTGGATCTGGATCAAACGGAAGGACCCTTGCTGGGCTATAACTTCATGACCCCCCCACCCCCACCTGAGAACCCAATTCAGATCCCTCCAACTTGAGGAGGGCATATGAGGTATGCGGTCAGCTGTATGGCTGGCTCAGGGAAGAGGACGCCCTGCCTTGCATAGTCCCGTGGGACATCTTAATTGGGCATGGGACACAAGCTAAGGCTTGATTACCCTTTAGCTGGCCACCTTTGATGAGGGTGTTTAGTGATTAAAGGCCGAAACACCCACTGATTCGAAGGCACACTACTGAGGATGTGTCCCAAAATTGACTTCTTACCCCAGTCTAAGAAATAAACCTCCCATGCCACTCTGTCAACATCACGGCAAATCTCATGTGAGTGCATTCCATCTATTGGCACAATGGACAGTTTTTAACATCTCGTCCTGTGTTTTATGATTCATATTGACTATTATATTGACTATTATATTATATTGACTATTATATTGACTATTATATTATATTGACTATTATATTGACTATTATATTATATTGACTATTATATTATATTGACTATTATATTATATTGACTATAATATTATATTGACTATTATATTATATTGACTATTATATTATATTGACTATTATATTATATTGACTATTATATTGACTATTATATTATATTGACTATCATATTATATTGACTATTATATTATATTGACTATTATATTATATTGACTATTATATTGACTATTGTATTATATTGACTATTATATTATATTGACTATTATATTATATTGACTATTATATTGACTATTGTATTATATTGACTATTATATTGACTATTATATAGACTATTATATTGACTATTATATTATATTGACTTTTATATTATATTGACTATTATATTATATTGACTATTATATTATATTGACTATTATATTGACTATTATATTATATTGACTATTATATTATATTGACTATTATATTGACTCTTATATTATATTGACTATTATATTATATTGACTATTATATTGACTATTATATTATATTGACTATTATATTATATTGACTATTATATTGACTATTATATTATATTGACTATTATATTATATTGACTATTATATTGACTATTATATTATATTTACTATTATATTATATTGACTATTATATTATATTGACTATTATATTATATTGACTATTATATTGACTATTATATTGACTATTATATTATATTGACTATTATATTATATTGACTATTATATTATATTGACTATTATATTATATTGACTATTATATTATATTGACTATTATATTGACTATTATATTATATTGACTATTATATTATATTGACTATTATATTGACTATTATATTGACTATTATATTATATTGACTATTATATTGACTAACTTGTATGTTGTTACAATTACACCATGAGTCGTTAATCATGAAACATACACCCCCGCCCTTCTTCTTACCGGAGAGATGTTTGTTCCTGTCGGCGAGATGCACTGAAAATCCTGTTGGCTGTACGGGAGAGAGAGACAGAGAGAGAGAGAGAGAGAGAGGGGTATAGAGAAAGAGGTAGAGAGGGCCATAGAGAGAGAGACAGATGTATGAATGGAGCTGTCACCCACACAGTAGCTTTATCTGTTCTGAGGTTCACTGTAGAGACCAAAATAACTCCCTGTGTCAACATATTTGATATTCCATCTCCTCTCCTCTCCTCTCCCTCTCCTCTCCTCTCCTCTCCTCTCCCTCTCCTCTCCCTCTCCTCTCCTCTCTCTCCTCTCCTCTCCTCTCCTCTCCTCTCCTCTCCTCTCCTCTCCTGTCCTGTCCTGTCCTCTCCCTCTCCTCTCCTCTCCTCTCCTCTCCTCTCTTCAGCTCACCCGCACAGTCATACAAAAATAATAACACACACAAACATATACACACACACACACACACACACACACACACACACACACACACACACACACACACACACACACACACACACACACACACACACACACACACACACACACACACACACACACACACACACACACACACACACACATCCTCATGTCTCGTCTCATGCAAACAGGTAAATTGAGGAGATGCTCCCTCTCTCTCTCTCTCCTCTCCTGGCACTAAAGACAGTGTTTACTACTGGGACTACCGGGTGTGTGTGTTTGTGATGGGGTTGTGTGTGTGTATGATGGGGTCGTGTGTGTGTTTGTAATGGGGTTGTGTGTGTTTGTAATGGGGTTGTGTGTGTGTGTGAGAGATGGGGTTGTGTGTGTTTGTAATGGGGTTGTGTGTGTGTGTGAGAGATGGGGTTGTGTGTGTGTGATGGGGTCGCGTGTGTGTTTGTAATGGGGTTGTGTGTCTCTCTGTCTTGCTCGTTCTCTTCAATTTAATTTCAATTTAAATGCTTTAAACATACAGTTGAAGTCAGAAGTTTACATACATTTAGGTTAGAGTCATTAAAACTTATTTTTCAACCATTCCACAAATGTCTTGTTAACAAACTATAGTTTTGGCAAGTCGGTTAGACATCTACTTCGTGCAAAAGTAATACTTCCAACAATTTTTTTACAGGCAGATAATTTCACTTATAATTCACTGTATCACAATTCCAGTGGGTCAGAAGTTTACATACAATAAGTTGACTGTGCCTTTAAACAGCTTGGAAAATTCCAGAAAACGATGTCATGCCTTTAGAAGCTTCTGATAGGTTAATTGACAGCGTAGCCTAGTGGTTAGAGCGTTGTACTAGTAACCGGAAGGTTGTGAGTTCAAACCCCCGAGCTGACAAGGTACAAATCTGTCGTTCTGCCCCTGAACAGGCAGTTAACCCACTGTTCCTCGGCCGTCATTGAAAATAAGAATATGTTCTTAACTGACTTGCCTGGTTAAATAAAGGTAAAAAAAAAATTTTAAAAAAATTGGAGGTGTACCTGTGGATGTATTTCAAGGCCTACCTTCAAACTCAGTGCCTCTTTGCTTGACATCATGGGAAAATCTAAAGAAATCAGCCAAGACCTCAGAAAAAGATTGTAGACCTCTACAAGTCTGGTTCATCCTTGGGAGCAATTTCTAAACACCTGAAGGTACCACGTTCATCTGTACAAATAATAGTATGCAAGTATAAACACCATGGGACCACGCAGCCGTCATACTGCTCAGGAAGGAGTCACGTTCTGTCTCCTAAAGATGAACGTACTTTGGTGCGAAAAATGCAAATCAATCCCAGAACAACAGCAAAGGACCTTGTGAAGATGCTGGAGGAAACAGGTACAAAAGTATCTATATCCACAGTAAAACGAGTCCTATATTGACATATCCTGAAAGGCCGCTCAGCAAGGAAGAAGACACTGCTCCAAAAGCACCATAACAAAGCCAGACTACGGTTTGCAACTGCACATGGGGACAAAGATTGTACTTTTTGGAGAAATGTCCTCTGGTCTGATGAAACAAACATAGAACTCTTTGGCCACAATGACCATCGTTATGTTTGGAGGAAAAAGGCGGAGGCTTGCGAGCCGAAGAACACCATCCCATCTGTGAAGCACGGGGGTGGAAGCATCATGTTGTGGGGTGGCAGCATCATGTTGTGGGGGTGCTTTGCTGCAGGAGGGACTGGTGCACTTCACAAAACAGATGGCATCATGAGGGAGGAAAATCAGGTGGATATATTGAAGCAACATCTCAAGACATCAATCAGGAAGTTAAAGCTTGGTCACAAATGGGTCTTCCAAATGGACAATGACCCCAAGCATACTTCTAAAGTTGTGGCAAAATGGCTTAAGGGCAACAAAGTCAAGGTATTGGAGTGGCCATCACAAAGCCCTGACCTCAATCCTATAGAACATTTGTGGGCAGAACTGAAAAAGTGTGTGCGAGCAAGGAGGCCTACAAACCTGACTCAGTTACACCAGCTCTGTCAGGAGGAATGGGACACAATTCACCCAACTTATTGTGGGAAGCTCAAGTTCGACAATTTAAGGGAAATGCAACCAAATACTATTTGAGTGTATGTAAACTTCTAACCTACTGGGAATGTGATGAAAGAAATACAAGCTGAAATAAGTAATTCTCTCTGCTATTGTTCTGCAAATTGAAATATTCTTAGAATAAAGTGGTTATCCTAACTAACCTAAGACAATTTTTACTAGGATTAAATGTCAGGAATTGTGGAAAAACTGAGTATAAATGTTTTGGCTAAGGTGCTTAAACTTCCGACTTCAACTGTATGTTTGCATTGCCAAAGCAAGTGAAATAGATAATAAACAAAAGTAAAATAAACAATAAAAAATGAACAGTAAACATTATATATATATTTTTTTTCAAAATAATAAAGACATTTCAAATGTCATATTATGTGCAAATGGTTAAAGGACACAAGATAAAATAAATAAACATAAATATGGGTTGTATTTACAATGGTGTTTGTTCTTCACTGGTTGCCCTTTTCTCGTGGCAACAGGTCACAAATCTTAATGCTGTGATGGCACACTGTGGTATTTCACCCAGTAGATATGGGAGTTTATCAAAATTGGGTTTGTTTTCTAATTCTTTGTGGATCTATGTAATCTGAGGGAAATATGTGTCTCTAATATGGTCATACATTGAGCAGGAGGTTTTTAAGTGCAGCTCAGTTTCCACCTCATTTTGTGGGCAGTGACAGCAATAACGGAGAGGGACACCAGACAAGACACAGAGACAGCAACAGAATATTAGGATATGAAGGAGAGAGACACCACACAAGACACAGAGACAGCAACAGAATAATAAGATATGATGAAGAGACACCAGACAAGACACAGAGACAGCAACAGAATAATGAGATATGATGTAGAGACACAGAGACAGCAACAGAATAATAAGATATGAAGAACAGAGAGACCAGACAAGACACAGAGACAGCAACAGAATAATAAGATATGAAGAAGAGAGAGACCAGACAAGACACAGAGACAGCAACAGAATAATAAGATATGAAGAAGAGAGAGACCAGACAAGACACAGAGACAGCAACAGAATAATAAGATATGAAGAAGAGAGAGACCAGACAAGACACAGAGACAGCAACAGAAGCTGAAGTGTTCTACAACATTATGATGAGGTGGTAAAACTGACTAAATTAAATGAATCACAGAGGCCTTATAACCTATAGACCCTCAAATGAATTGAATCGTAGAGGCCTTATAACCTATAGACCCTCAAATGAATTGAATCATAGAAGTCCTTAAATGAATTGAATCATAGAGTCCTTATAACCCATAGACCCTCAAATGAATTGAATCATAGAGTCCTTATAACTCATAGACCCTCAAATGAATTGAATCATAGAGTCCTTATAACCTATAGACCCTCAAATGAATTGAATCATAGAGACCTTATAACCTATAGACCATCAAATGAATTGAATCATAGAGTCCTTATAACCTATAGACCATCAAATGAATTGAATCATAGAGTCCTTATAACCCATAGACCATCAAATGAAATGAATCATAGAGTCCTTATAACCTATAGACCCTCAAATGAATTGAATCATAGAGTCCTTATAACCTATAGACCCTCAAATGAATTGAATCATAGAGGCCTTATAACCTATAGACCATCAAATGAATTGAATCATAGAGTCCTTATAACCTATAGACCCTTAAATTATGTTTCCTCAAATGTTATGTAATCGAAAACATCAAACAACATTAGCTAGTAGAACTGTCAAAATATCTTAGAACTCATTATGAGTTATTATAACTCATTATACAGGATCATTTGGACTCATGTGTCTTTATATTCATAAATAGAACGCCGGTTCCCATGGTTACTATGACCCCTGGGTGTTCTTGGCCTATCCACTGGGGGAAAGAATATATATATATATATTTTTAAACTAGGCAAACCAGTCCCTCTTGCTTTAGCCCACATAGCATTTTGTTGCCTTATGATCTTTGTAAGTTCCTTAGTAAACCAAAGGTTCTCTGTTAATCTGGTTGGCACCCTGCCAACACACGGCTTAGATAACAATGTGATCTAATCAAAATGAAAATGATCTATTCTTTCCATTTGTTCCGTTCCTGTAACAAAATGTGCACGAAGATGAAACTGAATACTAAGTGAAACACATTGCTTTTCAATGCCACCCTAGCCAGCCAGTCAGTCAGCCAGCCAGCCAGCCAGCCAGTCAGTCAGCCAGCCTGCCAACCAGCCAGTCAGTCAGCCAGCCAGCCAACCAGCCAGCCAGCCAACCAGCCAGCCAGCCAGCCAGCCAGTCAGCCAGCCAGCCAGCCAGCCAACCAGCCAGTCAGCCAGCCAGCCAGTCAGCCAGCCAGCCAGCCAGCCAGCCAGCCAGCCTGCCAACCAGCCAGTCAGCCAGCCAGTCAGCCAACCAGCCAGTCAGTCAGTCAGTCAGTCAGTCAGTCAGTCAGCCAGCCAGCCTGCCAGTCAGTCAGCCAACCAGCCAGCCAGTCAGCCAACCAGCCAGTCAGCCAGCCAGCCAGTCAGCCAACCAGCCAGTCAGTCAGTCAGCCAGCCAGCTGCCAGTCAGTCAGCCAACCAGCCAGCCAGTCAGCCAGCCAGCCAGCCAGCCAGCCAGCCTGCCAACCAACCAACCAGCCAGCCTGCCAACCAGCCAGTCAGTCAGTCAGTCAGCCAGCCAGCCTGCCAACCAGCCAGCCAGCCAGCCAGCCAGCCAGCCAGCCAGCCAGCCAGCCAGCCAGTCAGCCAACCAGCCAGCCAGCCAGCCAGCCAGCCAGCCAGCCAGCCAGCCAGCCAGCCTGCCAGTCAGCCAGCCAGCCAGCCAACCAGCCAGCCAGTCAGTCAGCCAGCCAGCCAGCCAGTCAGCCAACCAGCCAGTCAGCCAGCCAGTCAGCCAACCAGCCAGTCAGCCAGCCAGCCAGCCAGCCAGCCAGCCAGCCTGCCAACCAACCAACCAGCCAGCCAACCAGCCAGTCAGTCAGCCAGCCAGCCAACCAGCCAGTCAGCCAGTCAGCCAGCCAACCAGCCAGTCAGTCAGTCAGTCAGCCAGCCAACCAACTGACCAGCCAGTCAGTCAGCCATCCAGCTAACCAGTCAGCCAGCTAGCCAGCCAGCCAACCAGCTAGCCAGCCAGTCAGCCAGCCAACCAGCTAACCAGTCAGCCAGTCAGTCAGCCAGCCAGTCATTCAGGTATCCAGATCCCCTTGTTATCCCAACTAACTCTCCGTGGTGCGTTCTGAAAAATCCTCAGGATCAGGTTTTCCTTGAGAAATCTCCTGCTATGGATTAGGTTAGGATCAGCCTGCTGTGGATCAGACTGTATTTAATACAAGGAAATGGCACCCTATTCCCTATATAGTGCACTACTTTAGACCAGAGCCCTATGGAACCCTATTCCCTATATAGTGCACTACTTTATATGGAACCCTGCACTACTTTAGACCAGAGCCCTATGGCACCCTATTCCCTATATAGTGCACTACTTTAGACCAGAGCCCTATATCAAATTCAAATCAGATGTATTTATATAGCCCTTCTTACATCAGCTGATATCTCAAAGTGCTGTACAGAAACCCAGCCTAAACCCCAAACAGCAAGCAATGCAGGTGTAGAAGCACGGTGGCTAGGAAAAACTCCCTTGAAAGGCTAAAACCTAGGAAGAAACCTAGAGAGGAACCAGGCTATGTGGGGTGGCCAGTCCTCTTCTGGCTGTGCCGGGTGCAGATTATAACAGAACATGGCCAAGATGTTCAAATGTTCATAAAATGACCAGCATGGTCAAATAATAATAATCACAGGCAGAACAGTTGAAACTGGAGCAGCAGCACGGCCAGGTGGACTGGGGACATCAAGGAGTCATCATGTCAGGTAGTCCTGAAGCATGGTCCTAGGGCTCAGGTCCTCCGAGAGAGAGAAAGAAAGAGAGAAAGAGAGAATTAGAGAGAGCATACTTAAATTCACACAGGACACCGGATAGGACAGGAGAAGTACTCCAGATATAACAAACTGACCCTAGCCCCCCGACACATAAACTACTGCAGCATAAATACTGGAGGCTGAGAAAGGAGGGGTCAGGAGACACTGTGGCCCCATCCGAGGACACCCCCGGACAGGGCCAAACAGGAAGGATATAACCCCACCCACTTTGCCAAAGCACAGCCCCCACACCACTAGAGGGATATCTTCAACCACCAACTTACCATCCTGAGACAAGGCTGAGTATAGCCCACAAAGACCTCCGCCACGGCACAGGGAATAGGGTACCATTACAGGTGCAGCCTGAGTATAGATGTTATTCACCCTTAGTCACAGGAGGTAAGACTATTATGGGTTATATATAGACTAGCTGCCAATGATTGGGCCTGTAGGCATGGTAACAGGCTGCCAGATGGGCTGGGACGGGGTCGGGCTCGGAAACCCACTTAGTCAGTGCAGTAAAAAAAAAGAGATCGAGAGAGAGAGAGAGAGAGAGAGATTGAGAATGAAGGACAGGGAGAGATGGAGGGGGACAGGGAGAGATGGAGGGGGTCAGGGAAAGATGGAGGGGTCAGGGAGAGATGGAGGGGGTCAGGTAGGGGAGAGATGGAGTGGGTCAGGGAGAGATGGAGAAGGTCAGGGAGAGATGGAGGGGGTCAGAGAGATGGAGGGGTCAGGGAGTGATGGAGGGGGACAGGGGGAGATGGAGGGGGACAGGGGGAGATGGAGTGGGACAGGGAGAGATGGAGTGGGACAGGGAGAGATGGAGGGGGTCAGGGAGAGATGGAGGGGGACAGGGGAGATGGAGGGGTCAGGGAGAGATGGGGGGGTCAGTGAAAGATGGAGGGGGACAGGAGAGATGGAGGGGGTCAGGGAGAGATGGAGAAGGTCAGGAGAGATGGAGGAGGACAGGGAGAGATGGGGGGGGGGATCAGGGAGAGATGGAGGAGGACAGGGAGAGATGGAGAAGGTCAGGGAGAGATGGAGAAGGTCAGGGAGAGATGGGGGGGTAGTCAGGGAGAGATGGAGGGGACAGGGAGAGATGGAGGGGGACAGGGGGAGATGGAGGGGTCAGGGAGAGATGGAGGAGGACAGGGAGAGATGGAGGAGGACAGGGAGAGATGGAGGGGACAGGGGAGATGGAGGGGGACAGGGAGAGATGGAGTGGGACAGTGAGAGATGGAGGGGTCAGGGAGAGATGGAGGGGGACAGGGGAGATGGAGGGGGACAGGGAGAGATGGAGGGGACAGGGGGAGATGGAAGGGGTCAGGGAGAGATGGAGGGGTCAGGAGAGATGGGGGGGTCAGGGAGAGATGGAGGGGGACAGGGAGAGATGGAGGGGGTCAGGGAGAGATGGAGAAGGTCAGGGAGAGATGGAGAAGGTCAGGGAGAGATGGAGGAGGACAGGGAGAGATGGGGGTCAGTGAGAGATGGAGGAGGACAGGGAGATGGAGAAGGTCAGGGAGAGATGGAGAAGGTCAGGGGAGAGATGGGGGGGTCAGGGAGAGATGGAGGGGGACAGGGAGAGATGGAGGAGGACAGGAGAGATGGAGGAGGACAGGGAGAGATGGAGGGGGACAGGGAGAGATGGAGGGGACAGGGAGAGATGGAGGGGGACAGGGAGGGATGGAGGGGGTCAGGGAGAGATGGAGAAGGTCAGGGTAGAGATGGAGGGGTCAGGGAGAGACTGGGAGGGGTCAGGGAGAGATGGAGGGGGTAAGGGAGAGATGGAGGGGGACAGGGAGAGATGGAGAAGGTCAGGGAGAGATGGAGGGGGTCAGGGAGAGATGGGGGTCAGGGGGAGATGGAGGGGTCAGGGAGAGATGGAGGGGGACAGGGAAAGATGGGTGGGTCAGGGGGAGATGGAGAAGGTCAGGGAGAGATGGAGGGGTCAGGGGAGATGGAGGGGGTCAGGGGGAGATGCAGGGGGACAGGGAGAGATGGAGGAGGACAGGGAGAGATGGAGGGGGACAGGGAGAGATGGGGGGTCAGGAAGAGATGGAGGAGGACAGGGAGAGATGGAGGGGGACAGGGAGGATGGAAGGGGTCAGGGAGAGATGGAGGGGGACAGGGAGAGATGGAGGGGGACAGGGAGAGATGGAGGGGGACAGGGAGGGATGGAAGGGGTCAGGGAGAGATGGAGGGGGACAGGGAGATGGAGAAGGTCAGGAGAGATGGAGGGGTCAGGGAGAGATGGGGGGGTCAAGGAGAGATGGAGGAAAGAGGGAAAGTTAGTTGGTCCCTCATCTCTCTACTCCACACACACAATTATCTGTCAGGTCCCTCATCTCTCTACTCCACACACACAATTATCTGTCAGGTCCCTCATCTCTATTCCACACACACAATTATCTGTAAGGTCCCTCATCTCTCTACTCCACACACACAATTATCTGTCAGGTCCCTCAGTCGAGTAGTGAATTTCAAACACCGATTCAAAGACAAAGACCAGGGAGATTTTCCAATGCCTCGCAAAGAAGGACATCTATTGGTAGATGGGTAAAAATAAAAAACAGAAGACATTGAATATCCCTTTGAGCAAAGTGAAGTTATTCATTACACTATGTATCAATACACCCAGTCATTACAAAGATACAGCTGTTCTTCCTAACTCAGTTGCCAGAGAGGAAGGAAACCACTAAGCGATTTAACCATGAGGCCAATGGTGACTTTAAAACAGTTACAGAGTTTAATGGTTGTGATAGGAGAGAACTGAGGATGGATCAACACCACTGTAGTTACTCCACAATACTAACCTAAATGACAAGAATGAAAAGAAGGAAGCCCGTACAGAATAAAATATATTACAAAACATGCGTCCTGTTTGCAACAAGGCACTAAAGTAATACTACAAAACATGTAACTTAAGGGCAGCAGTTAAATATCGTTGGGACAGTAACCGGAAGGTCACTGGTTCAAATCCCAGAGCCGACTAGTTTAAAAATCTTGAGTAAAGCTCTTAACCCTAATTTCTCCTGTAAATCGCTCTGGATAAGAGTGTCTGCTACATTATTAAAATGTACATTCTGAAGCCACTGTCACTCTATAAACTAGATGAGCTACGTCCCTGGTATATGTCCCCGTGGTAGGGAAGAGGTTAAAGGTGGCAGTGCGTTAACTCAGGGTAATCCCGTGATGAATTCGCAAATCCCCTTTAAATGAGGCTAATCCAGACTCAATTGGTCAGTAACCAAACAGAAATAAGAGAGGGACAAGGATAACCCAGCCCTGGGTTTTAGTTCATTGCCTGTCAAATATACTCAGGAAGTTGAATGTGGACTATTGCACTATGATTCTGTTCCAAATGGCACCCTATTCCCTATATAGTGCACTACTTTAGACCAGAGCCCTATGGAACCCTATTCCCTATATAGTGCACTACTTTAGACCAGAGCCCAATGGAACCCTATTCCCTATATAGTGCACTACTTTAGACCAGAGCCCTATAGAACCCTATTCCCTATATATAGTGCACTCCTTTAGACCAGAGCCCTATGGAACCCTATTCCCTATATAGTCCACTACTTTAGAGACCAGAGCCCTATGGAACCCTATTCCCTATATAGTGCACTACTTTAGACCAGAGCCCTATGGAACCCTATTCCCTATATAGTGCACTACTTTAGACCAGAGCCCTATGGAACCCTATTCCCTATATAGTGCACTACTTTAGACCAGAGCCCTATGGAACCCTATTCCCTATATAGTGCACTACTTTAGACCAGAGCCCTATGGAACCCTATTCCCTATATAGTGCACTACTTTAGACCAGAGCCCTATGGAACCCTCTTCCCTATATAGTGCACTACTTTAGACCAGAGCCCTATGGAACCCTATTCCCTATATAGTGCACTACTTTAGACCAGAGCCCTATGGAACCATATTCCCTATATAGTGCAGTACTTTAGACCAGAGCCCTATGGAACCCTATTCCCTATATAGTGCACTACTTTAGACCAGAGCCCTATGGAACCCTATTCCCTATATAGTGCAGTACTTTAGTCCAGAGCCCTATGGAACCCTATTCCCTATATAGTGCACTACTTTAGACCAGAGCCCTATGGAACCCTATTCCCTATATAGTGCACTACTTTAGACCAGAGCCCTATGGAACCCTCTTTCCTATAGTGCACTACTTTAGACCAGAGCCCTATGGAACCCTATTCCCTATAGTGCACTACTTTAGACCAGAGCCCTATGGAACCCTATTCCCTATATAGTGCACTACTTTAGACCAGAGCCCTATGGAACCCTATTCCCTATATAGTGCAGTACTTTAGTCCAGAGCCCTATGGAACCCTATTCCCTATATAGTGCACTACTTTAGACCAGAGCCCTATGGAACCCTATTCCCTATATAGTGCAGTACTTTAGTCCAGAGCCCTATGGAACCCTATTCCCTATATAGTGCACTACTTTAGACCAGAGCCCTATGGAACCCTATTCCCTATATAGTGCACTACTTTAGACCAGAGCCCCATGGAACCCTATTCCCTATATAGTGCACCACTTTGTGACCAGAGCCCTATGGAACCCTATTCCTTATATAGTGCACTACTTTAGTCCAGAGCCCTATGGAACCCTATTCCTATATAGTGCACTACTTTAGACCAGAGCCCTGCTCAAAGTAGTGCACTATATAGGGAATAGGAGTGCATGTAGGACAAAAGCTAGCTCAACATGAAATCTATTGCCTATTCAGTGTAAAGGAAGGGGTAACTTGTGAAATGTACCTATTACATCACAGTCTACATATTACACACCAGTCTACATATGACACCAGTCTACATATGACACCAGTCTACATATGACATCAGTCTACATATGACACCAGTCTACATATGACACCAGTCTACATATGACATCAGTCTACATATGACATCAGTCTACATATGACACCAGTCTACATATTACACACCAGTCTACATATGACACCAGTCTACATATTACACACCAGTCTACATATGACACCAGTCTACATATGACATCAGTCTACATATGACATCAGTCTACATATTACACCCCAGTCTACATATGACACCAGTCTACATATTACACACCAGTCTACATATGACACCAGTCTACATATTACACCCCAGTCTACATATGACACCAGTCTACATATTACACACCAGTCTACATATGACACCAGTCTACATATGACATCAGTCTACATATGACATCAGTCTACATATGACACCAGTCTACATATTACACCAGTCTACATATTACACACCAGTCTACATATTACATCAGTCTACATATGACATCAGTCTACATATGACACCAGTCTACATATTACACACCAGTCTACATATTACACACCAGTCTACATATTACACCCCAGTCTACATATGACATCAGTCTACATATGACACCAGTCTACATATTACACACCAGTCTACATATTACACACCAGTCTACATATTACACCCCAGTCTACATATGACACCAGTCTACATATTACACACCAGTCTACATATTACACCAGTCTACATATGACATCAGTCTACATATGACATCAGTCTACATATGACACCAGTCTACATATTACACAACAGTCTACATATTACACACCAGTCTACATATTACACCCCAGTCTACATATTACACCAGTTTACATATACACCCCAGTCTACATATTACACCAGTCTAGTTATTACACCAGTCTAGTTAATACCCCAGTCTACATATGACACCCCAGTCTACATATTACACCAGTCTAGTTATTAAACCAGTCGCTCTGGATAAGAGCGTCTGCTAAATGACTTAAATGTAAATGTAAATGTACATATTACACCAGTCTACATATGACACCAGTCTACATATTACATCACAGTCTACATATTACACCAGTCTACATATTACATCACAGTCTACATATTACACCAGTCTACATATTACATCACAGTCTACATATGACACCAGTCTACATATTACATCACAGTCTACATATGACACCAGTCTACATATTACATCACAGTCTACATATGACACCAGTCTACATATTACACCAGTCTACATATTACATCAGTCTACATATTACATCAGTCTACATATTACATCAGTCTACATATTACACCAGTCTACATATTACATCAGTCTACATATGACACCAGTCTACATATTACATCACAGTCTACATATGACACCAGTCTACATATTACACCAGTCTACATATGACACCAGTCTACATATTACACCCCAGTCTACATATTACACCAGTCTACATATTACACACCAGTCTACATATTACACCCCAGTCTACATATGACACCCCAGTCTACATATTACACACCAGTCTACATATTACACACCAGTCTACATATTACACCAGTCTACATATGACACCCCAGTCTACATATTATACCAGTCTACATATTACACCCCAGTCTACATATTACACCAGTCTACATATGACACCCCAGTCTACATATTACACCAGTCTACATATTACACCCCAGTCTACATATTACACCAGTCTACATGTTACACCAGTCTACATATTACACCAGTCTACATGTTACACCAGTCTACATATTACACCCCAGTCTACATATTACACCCTGTCTACATATTACACCAGTCTACATATTACACCAGTCTACATATTACACCAGTCTACATATGACACCCCAGTCTACATATTACACCCCAGTCTACATATTACACCCCAGTCTACATATTACACCCCAGTCTACATATTACACCAGTCTACATATGACATCAGTCTATATTTACACCAGTCTACATATTACACCAGTCTACATATTACACCAGTATACATATTACACACCAGTCTACATATTACACCCCAGTCTACATATTACACCCCAGTCTACATATTACACCAGTCTACATATTACCCTCAGTCTACATATTACACCAGTCTACATATTACACCAGTCTACATATGACACCAGTCTACATATTACATCACAGTCTACATGTTACACCAGTCTACATATTACACCCCAGTCTACATATTACACCAGTCTACATATTACACCAGTTCATATTACACCAGTCTACATATGACACCAGTCTACATATTACATCACAGTCTACATGCTTTAGACCAGTCTACATATTACACCCCAGTCTACATATTACATATCAACCAACACCTCCTCTCCCTGCTTCAGTATCAATCAACACCTCCTCTCCCCTGCTTCAGTATCATCCAACACCTCCACACCTGCTTCAGTATCAACCAACACCTCCTCTCCTGCTTCAGTATCAACCAACACCTCCTCTCCCTGCTTCAGTATCAACCAACACCTCCTCTCCCTGCTTCAGTATCAACCAACACCTCCTCTCCCTGCTTCAGTATCAACCAACACCTCCTCTCCCTGCTTCAGTATCATCCAACACCTCCTCTCCCTGCTTCAGTATCAACCAACACCTCCTCTCCCTGCTTCAGTATCAACAACACCTCCTCTCCCTGCTTCAGTATCAATCCAACACCTCCTCTCCCTGCTTCAGTATCAACCAACACCTCCTCTCCCTGCTTCAGTATCAACCAACACCTCCTCTCCCTGCTTCAGAATCAACCAACACCTCCTCTCCCTGCTTCAGTATCAACCAACACCTCCTCTCCCTGCTTCAGTATCAACAACACCTCCTCGCCCTGCTTCAGTATCATCCAACACCTCCTCTCCCTGCTTCAGTATCAACCAACACCTCCTCTCCCTGCTTCAGTATCAACCAACACCTCCTCTCCCTGCTTCAGTATCAACCAACACCTCCTCTCCCTGCTTCAGTATCATCCAACACCTCCTCTCCCTGCTTCAGTATCAATCAACACCTCCTCTCCCTGCTTCAGTATCAACCAACACCTCCTCTCCCTGCTTCAGTATCAACCAACACCTCCTCTCCCTGCTTCAGTATCAATCAACACCTCCTCTCCCTGCTTCAGTATCAACCAATACCTCCTCTCCCTGCTTCAGTATCAACCAACACCTCCTCTCCCTGCTTCAGTATCAATCAACACCTCCTCTCCCTGCTTCAGCATCAACCAACACCTCCTCTCCCTGCTTCAGTATCAACCAACACCTCCTCTCCCTGCTTCAGTATCAATCAACACCTCCTCTCCCTGCTTCAGTATCAATCAACACCTCCTCTCCCTGCTTCTGTATGGAATTTTGTATATGTCTTCTCCCTAGTCAGTAGCACACACACACACACACTCCTACACACCTGCTTCAGTATCAACCAACACACACACCACTTCAGTATCAACACACACACCACCACTCCACACTTCACACACACCAACACCTCACACTTACACCTGCACACTTACACACTCAATCAACAGACACCTTCACCTGCTTGTACTCATCCAACACCTCCTCTCCTGGCACCAGTTATCCAGTTTCTCTGACACCTCTCCAGTGCTTCAGCATCATAACACCTGTGTCCCTGATGGAAGTGGAGATAGTTTTAGGCAAGGCTTCTCATATAATTACCCTCTCTATGTTTACACTCACACACACACACACACACATACACACGCACACACACACACACACTCACACACACACACGCATACACACACACACAGCATCATACCTGGCACCACACACACACTCTCTGACGCACACGCACACACACGCATACACACGCACACGCTGCTGTGATGTCACACACTCACACGCACACGCACACACACGCATACATACACACACACATACACACACACACACACACTCACACGCACACGCACACACACGCATACACACACACACACACACACACACACACACACACACACACACACGCATACACACACACGCATACACACACACACACACACACACACGCATACACACACACACATACGCATACACACACACATACACATACACACACACGCACACGCATACACACACACACACGCAGACACACACACACGCATACACACACACACACACACACACACACACACACACACACACACACACACACACACACACACACACACACACACACACACACACACACACACACACACACACACACACACACACACACACACAGACAGACATACAGACAGACATAGACATACACACAGACACATACGCAGACAGACAGACAGACAGACAGACAGACAGCAGACAGACAGACAGACATAAACATTTTTTATTTCACCTTTATTTAACCAGGTAGGAGAGTTGAGAACAAGCTCTCATTTACAACTGCGACCTGGTCAAGATAAAGCAAAGCAGTTTGACAGATACAACAACACAGAGTTACACATAAAACAAACATACAGTCAATAATACAGTATAAACAAGTCTATATACAATGTGAGCAAATGAGAAGGGAGGTAAAGGCAAAAAAGGCCATGGTGGCAAAGTAAATACAATATAGCAAGTAAAACACTGGAATGGTAGTTTTGCAGTGAAAGAATGTGCAAAGTAGAAATAAAAATAATGGGGTGCATAGGAGCAAAATAAATAAATAAATAAAATACAGTAGGGAAAGAGGTAGTTGTTTGGGCTAAATTATAGGTGGGTGCAGTAATGAGGGGTCTTAATTAATACACCTGAGAGGCAGACAGGAATCGCTGTGCCAAATAAGCAATGGGAACGATGAGTATTGTCACTGAATGTTTGTTCTCGCCTGCTGATTCAGACGAGTCATGGGCGAGCTGGAGGGAACTGATCACAGTTCTGTCACTGTGTCTCTACAGGTAAAATCTCCACAGTTAGTGTCTCCACAGTTAAAGTCTCTACAGGTAAAGTCTCCACAGTTAGTGTCTCCACAGTTACAGTTAGTGTCTCCACAGTTAGTGTGTCTCACAGTTAGTGTCTCCACAGTTAGTGTGTCTCACAGTTAGTGTGTCTCCACAGTTAGTGTCTCCACAGTTAGTATCTCCACAGTTAGTGTCTCTACAGTTATAGTCTCCACAGTTAGTGTCTCCACAGTTAGTGTCTCCACAGTTAGTGTGTCCCACAGTTAGTGTGTCTCCACAGTTAGTGTCTCCACAGTTAGTGTCTCTACAGGTAAAGTCTCCACAGTTAGTGTCTCCACAGTTAGTGTCTCCACAGTTAGTGTCTCCACAGTTAGTGTCTCCACAGTTAGTGTCTCCACAGTTAGTGTCTCCACAGTTAGTGTCTCCACAGTTAGTGTCTCTACAGGTATAGTCTCCACAGTTAGTGTCTCCACAGTTAGTGTCTCCACAGTTAGTGTGTCTACAGTTAGTGTCTCTACAGTTAGTGTCTCCACAGTTAGTGTGTCCACAGTTAGTGTCTCCACAGTTAGTGTCTCCACAGTTAGTATCTCCACAGTTAGTGTCTCTACAGGTATAGTCTCCACAGTTAGTGTCTCCACAGTTAGTGTCTCCACAGTTAGTGTGTCTCCACAGTTAGTGTGTCTCCACAGTTAGTGTCTCCACAGTTAGTGTGTCTACAGGTATAGTCTCCACAGTTAGTGTCTCCACAGTTAGTGTCTCCACAGTTAGTGTCTCTCACAGTTAGTGTGTCTCACAGTTAGTGTCTCCACAGTTAGTGTCTCCACAGTTAGTGTGTCTCCACAGGTATAGTCTCCACAGTTAGTGTCTCCACAGGTAGTGTCTCCACAGTTAGTGTCTCCACAGTTAGTGTGTCTCCACAGTTAGTGTCTCCACAGTTAGTGTCTCCACAGTTAGTGTGTCTCCACAGTTAGTGTGTCTCCACAGTTTGTGTCTCCACAGTTAGTGTCTCCACAGTTAGTGTCTCCACAGTTAGTGTCTCCACAGTTAGGTCTCCACAGTTAGTGTGTCTCCACAGTTAGTGTCTCCACAGTTAGTGTCTCCACAGTTAGTGTCTCCACAGTTAGTGTCTCCACAGTTAGTGTGTCTACAGGTATAGTCTCCACAGTTAGTGTCTCCACAGTTAGTGTCTCCACAGTTAGTGTCTCCACAGTTAGTGTCTCCACAGTTAGTGTCTCCACAGTTAGTGTCTCCACAGTTAGTGTCTCCACAGTTAGTGTCTCCACAGTTAGTGTGTCTACAGGTATAGTCTCCACAGTTAGTGTCTCCACAGTTAGTGTGTCTACAGGTATAGTCTCCACAGTTAGTGTCTCCACAGTTAGTGTGTCTACAGGTATAGTCTCCACAGTTAGTGTCTCCACAGTTAGTGTGTCCACAGTTAATGTCTCCACAGTTAGTGGGTCTCCACAGGTATATCTCTCAGGCAGGTCTTCAACTTTTCCTCGTCTCCTCGTCTCCTTTTGCTTCTTTCTGCTCTAAAGCTCAACTCCACATATCATACTAACTCCTGTCAGGTCTTCTATCCACCCTACATAAAACTCCTGTCAGGTCTTCTATCCACCCTAGATAAGACTCCTGTCATGTCTTCTATTCACCCTAGATAAGACTCCTGTTAGGTCTTCTATCCACCCCAGATAAAACTCCTGTCAGGTCTTCTATCCACCCTAGATAAGACTCCTGTCATGTCTTCTATTCACCCTAGATAAGACTCCTGTTAGGTCTTCTATCCACCCTAGATAAAACTCCTGTCAGGTCTTCTATTCACCCTAGATAAGACTCCTGTTAGGTCTTCTATCCACCCTAGATAAAACTCCTGTCAGGTCTTCTATCCACCCTAGATAAGACTCTGTTTATCACCATCTCTATCGTTGTCTCTCTCTGTCTCTCTCTGTCTCTCTCTCTCTCAACCTCTCTCTCTCTCTCTCTCTCTCTCTCTCTCTCCCTTTCTCTCTCTCTCTGTCTCTTCTCTCTGTCTCTCTCTCTCCCTTTCTCTCTCTCCCTTTCTCTCTCTCTCTCCTTTTCCGGTATCTTGCTCTTCTTAAACAACAACCTCCACAACATCAGTAGTGTTTAACTAATCAAGAATGGTCTACCCAATCTTTATTCAATCACAGGCTGTTAATTAGACGTAATGACCTTTCCCAGCAGACCTTGATCACTGTTATTAAACTCTGTCTGTCTGTCTGTCTGTCTGTCTGTCTGTCTGTCTGTCTGTCTGTCAAATCAAATCAAATCAAATCAAATGTTATTTGTCACATACACATGGTTAGCAGATGTTAATGCGAGTGTAGCGAAATGCTTGTGCTTCTAGTTCCGACAATGCAGTAATAACCAACAAGTAATCTAACTAACAATTCCAAAACTACTGTCTTATACACAGTGTAAGGGGATAAAGAATATGTACATAAGGATATATGAATGAGTGATGGTACAGAGCAGCATAGGCAAGATACAGTAGATGGTATCGAGTACAGTATATACATATGAGATGAGTATGTAAACAAAGTGGCATAGTTAAAGTGGCTAGTGATACATGTATTACATAAGGATGCAGTCGATGATATAGAGTACAGTATATACGTATGCATATGAGATGAATAATGTAGGGTAAGTAACATTATATAAGGTAGCATTGTTTAAAGTGGCTAGTGATATATTTACATCATTTCCCATCAATTCCCATTATTAAAGTGGCTGGAGTTGGGTCAGTGTCAATGACAGTGTGTTGGCAGCAGCCACTCAATGTTAGTGGTGGCTGTTTAACAGTCTGATGGCCTTGAGATAGAAGCTGTTTTTCAGTCTCTCGGTCCCAGCTTTGATGCACCTGTACTGACCTCGCCTTCTGGATGATAGCGGGGTGAACAGGCAGTGGCTCGGGTGGTTGATGTCCTTGATGATCTTTATGGCCTTCCTGTAACATCGGGTGGTGTAGGTGTCCTGGAGGGCAGGTAGTTTGCCCCGGTGATGCGTTGTGCAGACCTCACTACCCTCTGGAGAGCCTTACGGTTGAGGGCGGAGCAGTTGCCGTACCAGGCGGTGATACAGCCCGCCAGGATGCTCTCGATTGTGCATCTGTAGAAGTTTGTGAGTGCTTTTGGTGACAAGCCGAATTTCTTCAGCCTCCTGAGGTTGAAGGGCGCTGCTGCGCCTTCTTCACGATGCTGTCTGTGTGAGTGGACCAATTCAGTTTGTCTGTGATGTGTATGCCGAGGAACTTAAAACTTATCAGGTGAACAGAAGGATCCTGTATGTTTCTTTCATCACACCATGTCTCGTTAGCCATAAGGCATACGCCCCGCCCCTCTTCTTACCAGAAATATGTTTGTTTCTGTCGGCGCGATGCGTGGAGAAACCCGTTGGCTGCACCGCCTCGGATAGCGTCTCTCCAGTGAGCCATGTTTCCGTGAAGCAAAGAACGTTACAGTCTCTGATGTCCCTCTGGAATGCCACCCTTGCTCGGATTTCATCAACCTTGTTGTCAAGAGACTGGACATTGGCAAGAAGAATGCTAGGGAGTGGTGCACGATGTGCCCGTCTCCGGAGTCTGACCAGACGACCGCCTCGTTTCCCTCTTTATCGGAGTCGTTTTCTTGGGTCGCTGCATGCGATCCATTCCGTTGTCCTGTTTGTAAGGCAGAACACAGGATCCGCGTCGCGGAAAACATATTCTTGGTCGTACTGATGGTGAGTTGACGCTGCTCTTATATTCAGTAGTTCTTCTCGACTGTATGTAATGAAACCTAAGATGACCTGGGGTACTAATGTAAGAAATAACACGTAAAAAAACAAAAAACTGCATAGTTTCCTAGGAACGCGAAGCGAGGCGGCCATCTCTGTCGGCGCCGGAAGCCAGTCCGTCTGTCTGTCTGTCTGTCTGTCTGTCTGTCTGTCTGTCTGTCTGTCTGTCTGTCTGTCTGTCTGTCTGTCTGTCTCAGATACTGTGAGGGTGAAGATGTGCAGAATAATTAATCTATGCATGGCTAGGACTGAGTTTGTCATTAATATTTCCAGAGATGAGCTGAGGTAGTGTGAGTGTTTTGTACACTGAGTTGTAGACTATTTTACCCTGAGTCAATCAATCAATCAAATGTAACTATGAAGCCCTTCTTAAATCAGCTGATATATCAAAGTGCTGTACAGAAACCCAGCCTGAAACCCCAAACAGCAAGCAATGCAGGTGTAGAAGCACGGTGTCAGTAACCACCTAGCTACCAGAACCCAGTCAGTAACCGCCTAGCTACCAGAACCCAGTCAGTAGCCACCTAGCTACCAGAACCCAGTCAGTAGCCACCTAGCTACCAGAACCCAGTCAGTGGCCACCTAGCTACCAGAACCCAGTCAGTAACCACCTAGCTACCAGAACCCAGTCAGTAACCACCTAGCTACCAGAACCCAGTCAGTAACCACCTAGCTACCAGAACCCAGTCAGTAACCACCTAGCAACCAGAACCCAGTCAGTAACCACCTAGCAACCAGAACCCAGTCAGTAACCACCTAGCTACCAGAACCCAGTCAGTAACCACCTAGCTACCAGAACCCAGTCAGTAGCCACCTAGCTACCAGAACCCAGTCAGTAGCCACCTAGCTACCAGAACTCCAGTCTGTAACCACCTAGCTAACCCTCCAGTCTGTATATGACCTCTAACCTCCAGTCTCTGTCAGTAGACCTCTAACCCTCCAGTCAGTATGACCTCTAACCAGAACCCAGTCAGTAGCCACCCTCAAGCTACTGTAGAACCCAGTCAGTAGCCACCTATGACCTACCAGAACCCAGTCAGTAGCCACCCTAGCTATAGACCTCTAACCCCAGTCTCTGTATATGACCTTTAACCCTCCAGTCTGTATATGACCTCTAACCCTCCAGTCTGTATATGACATTTGGTCCAGTCTGCATATGCGCTTAACCCAGGGTAGTGGGTTTGACCTCTAACCCCCATCTGTATAATGTATCCAGTCTGTATGACTGTAACCCTCCAGTCTCTTTGTATGACCTCTAACCCTCCAGTCTGTATATGACCTCTAATTATTAGTCTGTATTATTACCTTAACCCCCATTCTGTATATGACCTTAACCCTATCTCTGTTATGACCTCTAACCCTCCAGTCTGTATATGACCTCTAATCCTCCAGTCTGTATTTGACCTCTAACCCTCCAGTCTGTATATGACCTCTAACCCTCAGTCTCTGTGTATGACCTCTAACCCCCAGTCTGTATATGACCTCTAACCATCCAGTCTGTATATGACCTCTAACCCCCAGTCTGTATATGACCTCTAACCCTCCAGTCTCTGTGTATGACCTCTAATCCTCCAGTCTGTATATGACCTCTAATCCTCCAGTCTGTATTTGACCTCTAACCCTCCAGTCTGTATATGACCTCTAACCCTCCAGTCTGTGTATGACCTCTAACCCTCCAGTCTGTATATGACCTCTAACCCTCCAGTCTCTGTGTATGACCTCTAACCCCCAGTCTGTATATGACCTCTAACCCCCAGTCTCTGTATATGACCTCTAACCCTCCAGTCTCTGTGTATGACCTCTAATCCTCCAGTCTGTATTTGACCTCTAACCCTCCAGTCTGTATATGACCTCTAACCCTCCAGTCTATGTATATGACCTCTAACCCTCCAGTCTATGTGTATGACCTCTAACCCTCCAGTCTGTATATGACCTCTAACCCTCCAGTCTGTATATGACCTCTAACCCTCCAGTCTGTATATGACCTCTAACCCTCCAGTCTCTGTGTATGACCTCTAACCCTCCAGTCTCTGTGTGTTCGTCCAGGTGACATGTCTCCAAGACTTCTTCGGTGACGAGGACATCTTCGTAGCGTGTGGACCGGAGAAATACCGTTACCAAGACGACTTCCAGCTGGAAGAGAGCGGTGAGATACTCTACTTCCTGTGTGTGTGTGTGTGTGTGTGTGTCCTGTCTCTGTCTCTCTGTTAGCCTGCTTTCTCTTATCAACCCAGTCTGTGTCTGTCTATATGGAAAGTTCCCAGGACCTGAGTGGTTATGTTGCCCTTAATCTCTCCATCTACTCATCTCTCCATCTACTCATCTCCTCATCTCTCCATCTCCTCATCTCTCCATCTCCTCATCTCTCCATCTCCTCATCTCTCATCTCCTCATCTCCTCATCTCCTCATCTCTCCATCTACTCATCTACTCATCTCTCCATCTACTCATCTCCTCATCTCCTCATCTCTCCATCTACTCATCTACTCATCTACTCATCTACTCATCTACTCATCTCCTCATCTCTCCATCTACTCATCTACTCATCTCCTCATCTCTCCATCTACTCATCTACTCATCTACTCATCTCTCCATCTCTCCATCTCCTCATCTCCTCATCTCTCCATCTACTCATCTACTCATCTCCTCATCTCTCCATCATCATCTCTCATCTCCTCATCTCTCCATCTACTCATCTCTCATCATCTCTCCATCTACTCATCTACTCATCTCCTCATCTCTCCATCTACTCATCTCCTCATCTCTCCATCTACTCATCTCCTCATCTCCTCATCTCTCCACTCATCTACTCATCTCCTCATCTCTCCATCTACTCATCTCTTCATCTCCTCCCTCCATCCCTCCCTCCCTCCCTCCATCTACTCATCTACTCATCTTTCTCCAATCATATTCCAGATCTACTGATTCCTCATCTCTATCTACATCTTTCATCTAACTCTGTAGATGATCCCCCTAACTCCCTCTCCCTCCCCCTCCCTCCCTCCCTCCCCCTACTCCTCCCTCCTCCCTCCCTCCCTCCCTCTCTGACAGTTTCTGCCTATCTATACCTACGATGATTCCTACTAACATCTTCAACTAACTCTGTAGATGATCAGAACATCTACTAATCTACTACTCTACTACTCTACTACTCTACTACTTTACTACTCTACTACCCTACTACTCTACTACCCTACTACTCTAGTACTCTACTACCCTACTACTCTACTACTCTACTACCCTACTATTCTACTACTCTACTACCCTACTATTCTACTACTCTACTACCCTACTACTCTAACACCTGCTCCACATCACAGAACCTATTAATCTCACAGATCCTATTCACCTGCTCATGTTCATCTCTCTCTTTCAATTTCAACTCAATTTCAATTCAAGGGGCTTTATTGTCATGGGAAACATATGTTAACACAAAAAATGAAGTAAACGATAATATACAAAAGTGAAATAAACAATTAAAATGAACAAAACATTACACTCACAGAAGTTCCAAAGAATAAAGACATTACAAATGTCATATTATATATATACAGTGTTTTAACAATGTACAAATGGTTAAAGGACACAAGATAAAATAAATAAGCATAAATATGGGTTGAATTTACAATGGTGTTTGTTCTATACCAAATTAGCATACCACATTAGCATACCAAATTAGCATACCAAATTAGCATACCCTCTGAGTCCCTTCCCTGTTTCAAACCTGGTAGTTTGGTGGATGGGACTACCAGCTCTCTGTAACCTAGAGGGCAACCAGTGGGTCCATCTCCTCTATACCACCCACCTGGTAGTGTGGTGGATGGGACTACCATCTCTCTGTAACCTAGAGGACAACCAGTGGGTCCATCTCCTCTATATCACCCACCTGGTAGTGTGGTGGATGGGACTACCATCTCTCTGTAGCCTAGAGGACAACCAGTGGGTCCATCTCCTCTATATCACCCACCTGGTAGTGTGGTGGATGGGACTACCAGCTCTCTGTAACCTAGAGGGCAACCAGTGGGTCCATCTCCTCTATACCACCCAGCTCTCTGTAACCTAGAGGGCAACCAGTGGGTCCACCTGGTAGTGTGGTGGATGGGACTACCAGCTCTCTGTAACCTAGAGGGCAACCAGTGGGTCCATCTCCTCTATACCACCCACCTGGTAGTGTGGTGGATGGGACTACCAGCTCTCTGTAACCTAGAGGACAACCAGTGGGTCCATCTCCTCTATACCACCCACCTGGTAGTTTGGTGGATAGGGACTACCAGCTCTCTGTAACCTAGAGGACAACCAGTGGGTCCGTCTCCTCTATTCCAGGTTTCTTGCAGGATGACAATGTCTGTATTACCGATTTCTTTGGTGAAGTCCGGGTTTCTGCTCTTCAGGCCAAAGGCAGATGACCTCAGGCCTTGGATATTCCAGGATGATATAGTGAAGGCTTCGTGTTCCATAGAGTGTCCAATGTTGTTGGTCGTGGTTTGGCCTCAGGCCAGTAAGTGTGAGCAGAGCCTGCTGAGCATCTGGTACATGCCATTGGCTTGGGCGAGTGTGAGAGTGGGGGTTGGGACTGTTTGCCCGCTCACTACCTGGGCGTATGTGTGGCTTCCATGTTGAGGTCCTCTTTGCGGGGGTGGGGTGCATGGGGTGGGCAGGAGTGGCATAGGTCTGATCTGAGGGGCCTAAATGGGGTGTGGGCATGGTCTCTCTCTCTCTGTCTCTCTCCTTGTCTCTCTCTCTGTCTCTCTCTCTCTGTCTCTCTCCTTGTCTCTCTCTCTGTCTCTCTCCTCTGTCTCTCTCTCTGTGTCTCTCTCTCTCTGTCTCTCTCCTTGTCTCTCTCTCTGTCTCTCTCTCTCTGTCTCTCTCCTTGTCTCTCTCTCTGTCTCTCTCTCTGTCTCTCTCCTTGTCTCTCTCTCTCTGTCTCTCTCCTTGTCTCTCTCTCTGTCTCTCTCAGTGGGGAGAAGTGATGATGTGACACTAGCTGACATCCCCTCCTGATCCATCTCATAGTGTGTAGGAGTCAGGACAAAAGCCTGACTGCCACTTCACTTCTCTCGGCCCCCCGTGTGTGTTATTGTATTGACATTGTATTGTCGCTAAGTGCATAGAGTGTAACTCCCTCTGTGCTTTTCCTTGTCCCTTCTGTACAGTTGATTAAAAGATATACGTCTGAATTCAGAGGTTCTGTAGCTCCCAAACTGTCCTACCTAGTCCCATCCATCAATATACCAGGTGTGTCCCATCCACCAATATACCAGGTGTGTCCCATCCATCAATATACCAGGTGTGTCCCATCCACCAATATACCAGGTGTGTCCCATCCACAATATACCAGGTGTGTCCCATCCACCAATATACCAGGTGTGTCCCATCCACCAATATACCAGGTGTGTCCCATCCACTAATATACCAGGTGTGTCCCATCCACCAATATACCAGGTGTGTCCCATCCACCAATATACCAAGTGTGTCCCATCCACCAATATACCAGGTGTGTCCCATCCACCAATATACCAGGTGTGAATCCACCAATATACCAGGGGTGTGATTATTAATATAGAGGTGACCCATCCACTCTACTAAATTAATCAAAACTGGAACATCCACAATATACCAGGTAGTCCCATCCAAATATAAATGATCTCAAAAGAGAAAATGTACCAGGTGTGTTCCATCCACCAATATACCATCCCCATCCTTTACCAATATACCAGGTGTGTCCCATCCTGGAATATACCAGGTATGTCCCATCCACCAATATACCAGGTGTGTCCCATCCAAATATGCCAGAACCGTGTGTTCCTCCACCCTATACCAGGTGTGTCCAATCCCCAATATACCAGGTGTCCATCCAACAATATACCAGGTTGTCCCATCCACCAATATACCAGGTGTAAACATCCACCTAAAACATCTTAACATCCACCATTTGACCAGGTGTGTCCCATCAAATCTAAAAATGTGTTCCAACCTAAGAAAATGAACCATCCACAAATGGTTTGATACCAGGTGTGTCCCAAACCACCAATAAATTCAGGTGTGTCCCATCCACCAATCTACCAAAAGTGTCCCATCACTATACCAGGTGAATCCCATCCACCAACAATACAGAAATACACATCCGCAAAGGAACAGCATGTGTCCCATCAGCTCAATATACCATTGAAGTCCCATCCACTCAATAACCAGGTGTGTCCCATCCACCAAAACAGGTGTGTCCCATCCACAATATACCACGTTCCCACCTTAATATTTATTAGGTGTTTTAGTATGGTCAGGGAGTTACCAGGTGGGTGTCCCATCCACCAATATACCAGGTGTGTCCCATCCACCAATATACCAGGTGTGTTAGTATGGTCACCAATATACCAGGGTTGTCCCATCCACCAATATGGTCAGGGAGTTGGGTCCACCAATGTCTTTGTGTTAGTATGGTCAAGTTGGGTGGGCCATCCACTTTGTGTTAGTATGGTCCAGGGAGTTGGGTGGGTTGTCTTTTATTATGTCTTTGTTTTAGTATGGTCAGGAAGTAGTTGGGTGGGTTGTCCCATCCATTATGTCTTTGTTTTAGTATGGTCAGGGAGTTGGGTGTGTTGTCTTTTATTATGTCTTTGTGTTATATGGTCAGGGAGTTGGGTGGGTTGTCTTTTCCATTATGTCTTTGTGTTAGTATGGTCCCATCCACCAATTGGGTGGGTTGTCTTTTACCATGTCAAATGTGCTTTTTACCAAGTACCATGGTCAGGGCGTGAGTTGGGTGGGTTGTCTTTTATTATGTCTTTGTTTTAGTATGGTCAGGTCTTTGGGTGGGTTGTCTTTCATTATGTCTTTGTTTTAGTATGGTGAGGGTCTGCTGAGTTGATGGGTTGTCTTTCATTATGTCTTTGTTTTAGTATGGTCCCAGGGAGTTGAAAAAGGCTTTGTGTTAGTATTTCAGGGAGTTGGGTGGGTTGTCTTTGTGTTAGTATGGTCAGGGAGTTGGGTGGGTTGTCTTTGTGTTAGTATGGTCAGGGGTTGGGTGGGACCACTTTGTGTTAGTATGGTCAGGGAGTTGGGTGGGTTGTCTTTGTGTTAGTATGGTCGGGAGTTGGGTGGGTTGTCTTTGTGTTAGTTATTATTATTACTATACAATGGTCAGGGAGTTGGGTGGGTTGTCTTTGTGTTAGTATGGTAGGGAGTTGGGTGGGTTGTCTTTGTGTTAGTATGGTCAGGGAGTTGGGTGGGTTGTTTTTATTATGTCTTTGTGTTAGTATGGTCAGTGAGTTGGGTGGGTTGTCTTTCATTATGTCTTTGTGTTAGTATGGTCAGGGAGTTGGGTGGGTTGTCTTTTATGAAGTCTTTGTTTTAGTATGGTCAGGAAGTTGGGTAATTAGACATAATGTTCCGTTTTCTATGTTGTGTTTGGCCTGGTATGGTTCTTAATCAGAGGCAGGTGTCGTTAATTGCCTCTGATTTCCCAGGTTATGTTTATTTTCCTGTTTTGTGTTTTTTTAGTAATTCACGGGACTGTTCGTTGGTCGTAATATTGTTTTGTTCAGTTACATAATGAAAAGATATGAACACTTACCCACGCTGCACTTTGGTCCTCACCTCCTTCAGACGACGACCGTTACAAACACAAAGAATGATCTTTCCAAAACAGAGATGTATGGGTAAACCACTTCTCCAATCTGATTGGCCCTATAACAAACAGCAAAATCATAAACATGATCAAATACAAATCTTAGAATCAACTATTAAAGACGACCAGAACCCACTGGATTCTCCGATTACCTTGATTGAACTACAGGACAAAATACAAACCTTCCAACCTCAAAAGGCCCGTGGTGTTGACGGTATACTAGATGAAATTATAAAATATAGATAAAACTATTTAACATCATCCTCAGCTCTAGCATCTTCCCTAATATTTGGAACCAAAGCCTGATCACCCCATTCCACAAATGTGGAGACAAATTTGACCTGAATAACTACCGTGGGATATTCGTCAACAGTAACCTTGGGGAAACCCTCTGCATTATCATTAACAGCAGACTGTTACATTTCCTCAGTGAAAACAATGTACTGAATAAATGTCAAATGGGCTTTTTACCAAGATACCATGCGACAGACCACGTATTCACCCTGCACTCTTTAATTCACATTCTAACTTATCAAAACAACGGCCAAGTCTTTCATGCTTGGTTGATTTCCAAAAGCCTTCAATTCAATTTGGCATGATGGGTCTGCTATACAAATTGATGGAAATGAAGGTAGGCATTAGCCCACATTACCTGTCCCGAAGGAGACCCAAATCCTGAAAAAGGCTTTAAGGTGGATTTAGATATAATTGAAGATATGGCCAACAGTAGTGGCAGTTGGTCCTCTATTGTCCTCAGTCATTTGTGTATCAAATGGTATTCGTACGAAAAGTGTAGTAAGTGTGAAGAGACTCATTGATGAAGCTTGTTTAATTAGACGTAATGAAGGTTGGTTAATTAGACATAATGAAGGTTGGTTAATTAGACGTAATGAAGGTTGGTTAATTAGACATAATGAAGGTTGGTTAATTAGACATAATGAAGGTTGGTTAATTAGACATAATGAAGGTTGGTTAATTAGACATAATGAAGGTTGGTTAATTAGACGTAATGAAGGTTGGTTAATTACGTAATGAAGGTTGGTTAATTAGACGTAACGAAGGTTGGTTAATTAGATGTAATGAAGGTTGGTTAATTAGACATAACGAAGTTTGGTTAATTAGACGTAATGAAGGTTGGTTAATTAGACATAATGAAGGTTGGTTAATTAGATGTAATGAAGGTTGGTTAATTAGACATAATGAAGGTTGGTTAATTAGACATAATGAAGGTTGGTTAATTAGATGTAATGAAGGTTGGTTAATTAGATGTAATGAAGGTTGGTTAATTACGTAATGAAGGTTGGTTAATTAGACGTAACGAAGGTTGGTTAATTAGATGTAATGAAGGTTGGTTAATTAGACATAACGAAGTTTGGTTAATTAGACGTAATGAAGGTTGGTTAATTAGACATAATGAAGGTTGGTTAATTAGACATAATGAAGGTTGGTTAATTAGACATAATGAAGGTTGGTTAATTAGACGTAATGAAGGTTGGTTAATTAGACATAATGAAGGTTGGTTAATTAGCCATAATGAAGGTTGGTTAATTAGACATAATGAAGGTTGGTTAATTAGACGTAATGAAGGTTGGTTAATTAGACATAATGAAGGTTGGTTAATTAGACATAATGAAGGTTGGTTAATTAGACGTAATGAAGGTTGGTTAATTAGACATAATGAAGGTTGGTTAATTAGACATAATGAAGGTTGGTTAATTAGACATAATGAAGGTTGGTTAATTAGACATAATGAAGGTTGGTTAATTACGTAATGAAGGTTGGTTAATTACGTAATGAAGGTTGGTTAATTAGATGTAATGAAGGTTGGTTAATTAGACATAATGAAGGTTGGTTAATTAGAAATAATGGAGGTCAGAACGTGACAGCTAGGTTAATCGAACATAGAGAATCTTGGTTAGTCAGACAAAATGGTTCATTAAATACATGTTTTGGGTGCAGGGTAGGCTGATGACATGAAGGGAGAGTCTCTCTCCTTAGACGTTAAAGAGGCAGACCGGAGAGTAGCTGGTTTGAATCCCAGGTCTGGTGGGTGAATCACATTAAAGGAAATGACAATGCAGGAGGGGAAGCAGAATCTATCTGCTGCCATTGTGCCCCTTGATCAAGGCACTGAAGGGTAACTAATACCAGTCTCGATCATCTTTTCTCTTCTCCTGCCGTTCCAGAGTGTCGTGTGATGAAGTCAGTGGTCTTTGGTAAAATGTCCGCCCCTGTGACCAGCCGTGGTTCTCCGCGCTCCATGGGCCTGTCAAGAGGCAGCAAGTCCCCCGCAGGCTCCGGTAAGACTGGAACACACATATACACACACACACACACACACACACACACACACACACACACACACACACACACACACACACACACACACACACACACACACACACACACACACACACACACACACACACACACACCCTCTGTTTTTGTTCATGTGACTCTAATTTGTTTTGTTATCAGTAAATGCTTCAAACAGGGGCAGTCACTGAACCTAGCTGAACCTAGCTGAACCTAGCTGAACTACCTGAACCTAGCTGAACCTAGCTGAACTACCTGAACCTAGCTGAACCTAGCTGAACCTAGCTGAATTACCTGAACCTATGGTAGTAGATTAGTAGGGTAGTAAGGTAGTAGAGTAGTAGGGTAGTAGATTAGTATGGTAGTAGATTAGTAGGGTAATAGGGTAGTAGAGTAGTAGGGTAGTAGTGTAGTAGGGTAGTAGATTAGTAGGGTAGTAGATTAGTAGTGTAGTAGGGTGGTTGGGTTGTAGAGTAGTAGAGTAGTAGGGTAGTAGAGTAGTAGTGTAGTAGGGTAGTATGGTAGTGGGGTAATAGAGTAATAGGGTAGTAGAGTAGTAGTGTAGTAGGGTAGTAGTGTAGTAGGGTAATAGAGTAGTAGAGTAATATAGTAGTAGGGTAATAGAGTAGTAGTGTAGTAGAGTAGCAGTGGAGTAGAGTAGTAAAGTAGTAGGGTAATAGAGTAGTAGGGTAATAGAGTAGTAGGGTAGTAGAGTAGTAGAGTAGTAGTGTAGTAGAGTAGTAGGGTAATAGAGTAGTAGGGTAATAGAGTAGTAGAGTAGTAGGGTAATAGAGTAGTAGTGTAGTAGGGTAATAGAGTAATAGTGTAGTAGAGTAGTAGGGTAATAGAGTAGTAGGGTAATATGGTAGTAGGGTAATAGAGTAGTAGGGTAATAGAGTAGTAGAGTAGTAGGGTAATATAGTAGTAGTGTAGTAGAGCAGTAGGGTTACAGAGTAGTATGGTAGTAGGGTAATAGAGTAGTAGTAGTGTAGTAGGGGAAATAGAGTAGTAGGGTAATAGAGTAGTAGAGTAGTGGGGTAGTAGGGTAATATGGTAGTTGGGTAATAGAGTTGTAGTGTAGTAGTGTAGTAGAGTAGTAGGGTAGTAGAGTAGTAGAGTAGTAGAGTAGTAGGGTAGTAGGGTAGTAGGGTAGTGGAGTAGTAGAGTAGTAGAGTAGTAGAGTAGTAGGGTAGTAGGGTAGTAGGGTAGTGGAGTAGTAGAGTAGTAGAGTAGTAGTGTAGTAGAGTAGTAGGGTAGTAGGGTAGTAGAGTAGTAGGGTAGTAGAGTAGTAGAGTAGTAGGGTAGTAGGGTAGTGGAGTAGTAGGGTCATCGATTTGTAGTGTAGTAGTGTAGTAGAGTAGTAGCGTAGTAGGGTAGTAGGGTAGTGGAGTAGTAGAGTAGTAGGTTCTGTGAGATGTTCTGATCATCTACATAGTTGAAGAAGTTAAAGGGAGAGATTCATCATCTGGAATATGATTTTCAGAAACCGTTTCAGAGGAGACAGCTGTTTGAGAGTCAGTGTGTGTGTAACAGAGCGAGTGGGAGAAAGAGAACTGGTTGCTGTGGAAACAAGGAGCAGGCATGCGGTGGAAACAATAACAACGACCATATATGGAACTGACTTCCTGTTTAGCGGTTTGACGGAACACTGAGACAGAGGGTACTGCCTTCTGATTGGGTATCTACAGACATGTGTCAGACAGGTAGAATGGTAACAGATTCTAGGAACTGAGTTCCATTCTCAGGTTATATTTCAAGTCCTGTTTTCCATTCTCAGGTTCTATCTCTCTTTAAAACAATGTATATATTTCGCCTTAATTTAACACCAGGTAGGTCAGTTGAGAACAAGTTATCATTTACAAATGCGACCTGGCCAAGATAAAGCAAAGCAGTGCGACACAAACAACACAGAGTTACACATCGGATAAACAAATGTACAGTCAACAACAAAATAGAAAAAAAGATATATACACAGCGTGTGCAAATGTAGTAAGATTTAGGGAGGTAAGGCAATAAATAGGCCGTAGTGGTGAAGTAATTACAATTTAGCAATTAAACACTGGAGTGATAGATGTGCAGAAGATGAATGTGCAAGTAGAGATACTGGGGTGCAAAGGAGCAACAACAAAAAAAGACAATATGGGGATGAGGTAGTTGGATGGACTATTTACAGATGGGCTATGTATAGGTGCAATGATCTGTAAGCTGCTCTGACAGCTGATGCCTAAACTTAGTGAGTTGAGATATAAGTCTCCAGCTTCAGTGATTTTTGCAATTCGTTCCAGTCATTGGCAGCAGAGAACTGGAAGGAAAGGCGGCCAAAGCAGGTGTTGGCTTTGGGGATGACCAGTGAAATATACCGGCTGGAGCGCGTGCTAGGTGTTGCTAGGGTGACCAGTGAGCTGAGATATGGCGGAGCTTCACCTAGCATTGACTAAAAGATGACCTGGAGCCAGTGGGTCTGGCGAGGAATATGTAGCGAGGGCCAGCCGACTAGAGCATACAGGTCACAGTGGTGGGTAGTATAAGGTGCTTTGGTAACAAAACGGATGGCACTGTGATAGACTGCATCCAGTTTGCTGAGTAGAGTATTAGAAGCTATTTTGTAGATGACATCACCGAGGTCGAGGATCGGTAGGATTGTCAGTTTTACGAGGGTAAGTTTAGCAGCATGAGTGAAGGCGGCTTTTTTTGCAAAATAGATTTAATTTTGGATTGGAGATGCTTAATGCGAGTCTGGAAGGAGAGTTTACAGTCTAACCAGACACCTAGGAATTTGTAGTTGTCCACATATTCTAAGTCAGAACCGTCCAGAGTAGTGATGCTAGTCGGGCAGGCGGGTGCGGGCAGCGATCGGTTGAAAAGCATGCATTTGGTTTTTACTAGCGTTTAAGAGCAGTTGGAGGCCACAGAAGGAGTGTTGTATGGCATTGAAGCTCGTCTGGAGGTTTGTTAACACAGTGTCCAAAAAAGGGCCAGAAGTATACAGAATGGTGTCGTCTGCGTAAAGGTGGATCAGAGAATCACCAGCAGCAAGAGCGACATCATTGATGTATACAGAGAAAAGAGTCGGCCCGAGAATTGAACCCTGTGGCACCCCATAGAGAATTCCAAAGCACCAGACAGCATGCCCTCCGATTTGACACACTGACCTCTGTCTGAGAAGTAGTTGGTGAACCAAGCGAGGCAGTCATTTGAGAAACCAAGGCTGTTGAGTCTGCCGATAAGAATGTGGTGGTTGACAGAGTCGAAAGCCTTGGCCAGGTCGATGAATACTGCTGCACTGTAATGTCTTTTATCGATGGCGGTTATGATGTCGTTTAGGACCTTGAGCGTGGCTGTGGTGCACCCATGACCAGCTCTGAAACCAGATTGCATAGCGGAGAAGGTACGGTAAGATTCTAAATGGTCGGTAATCTGTTTGTAAACTTGGTTTTTGAAGACTTTGGAAAGACAGGGTAGGATAGATATAGGTCTGTAACAGTTTGGTTCTGGAGTGTCACCCCCTTTGAAGAGGGGGTCGCAACCCCCACCCCCACCCTCAAAACGTCACACTTTGCTAGCTCACTCGACCTGCGTTTGATTGACAGGTCGCGGGTCCAATCAGAGGGCAGAGTGTACCCATCACCAGCCAATCCTTTTTCTTTTGTTGCAAGTACTGTCTCTGTCTGCGTGGAGATTAGCCGAATCCACAAAATGACAAAACGATACCAATCCCGGCCAGATCGTCTCAAGTCAAAGTTGAGTCCTGGGTCTTCAAATCCAAGTCAAATTTCTAAGTTAATTTATTTTCTATCAGGTCTCAAGTCATGAACTTTGTGACTCGAGTCAGACACCTCTACATGAATGGTCTGGATAATGTGCGCCCAGGGTCACTTATAAACCCAGGGTTGTTACAATATGGATGATATATATATATATATTTTCCCATTCAGCTTGTGACTCGAGTCAGACACCTCTACATGAATGGTTGTGATCATCCAATATGGATGATATATATATATATATTTTCCCATTCAGCTTGTGACTCGAGTCAGACACCTCTACATGAATGGTTGTGTTGTTGTGTTGTTGTGTTGTTCTGAGCTGAGGATGTTGCACATTGACCCAAACTAATACTGACAAACCAACTCTTTCATCCACACATTCTCTCCTCTCCTTTCTGTCTCATTTTCTTCCCCCCTCACCTCTCTCTATCCCTCTCTACGCCGCTGTCTCTGTCTCTGTCTCTCTGTCTCTGTCTCTGTCTCTGTCTCTCTCTCTCTGTCTCTCTCTCTGTCTCTGTCTCTGTCTCTGTCTCTCTCTCTGTCTCTCTCTCTGTCTCTGTCTCTCTCTCTCTGTCTCTCTCTCTGTCTCTCTCTCTCTCTCTCTCTCTCTCTGTCTCTCTCTCTCTGTCTCTCTCTCTCTGTCTCTCTCTCTCTGTCTCTCTCTCTCTCTGTCTCTGTCTCTGTCTCTGTCTCTGTCTCTCTCTCTGTCTCTGTCTCTCTCTCTCTCTCTCTCTATCCCTCTCTACTGCCGCTGTCTCTCTCTCTGTCTCTGTCTCTGTCTCTCTCTCTCTCTCTCTCTCTCTCTATCCCTCTCTACTGCCGCTGTCTCTGTCTCTGTCTCTGTCTCTGTCTCTGTCTCTGTCTCTCTCTCTCTCTCTCTCTCTCTCTCTCTCTCTCTCTCTATCCCTCTATCTATCCCTATCTATGTCTCTCTCGTTCTCTATGCCTCTCTCGTTCTCTATGCCTCTCTCTCTATTCCTCTCTCTCTCTGTCCCTCTCTCTCTCTGTCCCTCTGTCTCTCTCTCTATCTATCCCTCTCTACTGCCGCTGTCTCTGTCTCTGTCTCTGTCTCTGTCTCTGTCTCTGTCTCTCTCTCTCTCTGTCTCTCTCTCTGTCTCTCTCTCTCTCTCTCAATTCAATTCAATTCAATTCAAGGGCTTTATTGTCATGGGAAACATGTGTTAACATTGCCAAAGCAAGTGAGGTAGACAACATACGAAGTGAATATATAAGGTGAAAAACAACAAAAATGAACAGTAAACATTACACATACAGAAGTTTCAAAACAGTAAAGACATTACAAATGTCATATTATATATATATATATACATATATATATACAATGTACAAATAGTTAAAGGACACAAGATAAAATAAATAAGCATAAATATGGGTTGTATTTACAATGGTGTTTGTTCTTCACTGGTTGACCTTTTCTCGTGGCAACAGGTCACAAATCTTGCTGCTGTGATGGAACACTGTGGAATTTCACCCAGTAGATATGGGAGTTTTTCAAAATTGGATTTGTTTTCGAATTCTTTGTGGATCTGTGTGATCTGGGGGAAATATGTATCTCTAATATGGTCATATGCTGGACAGGAGGTTAGGAAGTGCAGCTCAGTTTCCACCTCATTTTGTGGGCAGTGAGCACATAGCCTGTCTTCTCTTGAGAGCCATGTCTGCCTACGGCGGCCTTTCTCAATAGCAAGGCTATGCTCACTGAGTCTGTACATAGTCAAAGCTTTCCTTAATTTTGGGTCAGTCACAGTGGTCAGGTATTCTGCCGCTGTGTACTCTCTGTGTAGGGCCAAATAGCATTCTAGTTTGCTCTGTTTTTTTTGTTAATTCTTTCCAATGTGTCAAGTAATTATCTTTTTTTTCTTCTCATGATTTGATTGGGTCTAATTGTGCTGTTGTCCTGGGGCTCTGTAGGGTGTGTTTGTGTTTGTGAACAGAGCCCCAGGACCAGCTTGCTTAGGGGACTCTTCTCCAGGTTCATCTCTCTGTAGGTGATGGCTTTGTTATGGAAAGTTTGTGAATCGCTTCCTTTTAGGTGGTTGTAGAATTTAATGGCTCTTTTCTGGATTTTGATAATTAGTGGGTATCGGCCTAATTCTGCTCTGCGTGCATTATTTGGTGTTTTACGTTGTACACGGGGGATATTTTTGCAGAATTCTGCGTGCAGAGTCTCAATTTGGTGTTTGTCCCATTTTGTGAAGTCTTGGTTGGTGAGCGGACCCCAGACCTCTCAACCATAAAGGGCAATGGGCTCTATGACTGATTCAAGTATTTTTAGCCAAATCCTAATTGGTATGTTGAAATTTATGTTTCTTTTGATGGCATAGAATGCCCTTCTTGCCTTGTCTCTCAGATCGTTCACAGCTTTGTGGAAGTTACCTGTGGCGCTGATGTTTAGGCCAAGGTATGTATAGTTTTTTGTGTGCTCTAGGGCAACAGTGTCTAGATTGAATTTGAATTTGTGGTCCTGGTGACTGGACCTTTTTTGGAACACCATTATTTTGGTCTTACTGAGATTTACTGTCAGGGCCCAGGTCTGACAGAATCTGTGCATAAGATCTAGGTGCTGCTGTAGGCCCTCCTTGGTTGGTGACAGAAGCACCAGATCATCAGCAAACAGCAGACATTTGACTTCGGATTCTAGCAGGGGGAGGCCGGGTGCTGCAGACTTTTCTAGTGCCCGCGCCAATTCGTTGATATATATGTTGAAGAGGGTGGGGCTTAAGCTGCATCCCTGTCTAACCCCACGACCCTGTGTGAAGAATTGTGTGTGTTTTTGCCAATTTTAACCGCACACTTGTTGTTTGTGTACATGGATTTTATAATGTCATATGTTTTACCCCCAACACCACTTTCCATCAGTTTGTATAGCAGACCCTCATGCCAGATTGAGTCGAAGGCTTTTTTGAAATCAACAAAGCATGAGAAGACTTTGCCTTTGTTTTGGTTTGTTTGGTTGTCAATTAGGTTGTGCAGGGTGAATACATGGTCTGTTGTACGGTAATTTGGTAAAAAGCCAATTTGACATTTGCTCAGTACATTGTTTTCATTGAGGAAATGTACGAGTCTGCTGTTAATAATAATGCAGAGGATTTTCCCAAGGCTACTGTTGACACTCTCTCTCTCTCTCTCTCTCTCTCTCTCTCTCTCTCTCTCTCTCTCTCTCTCTCTCTCTATCCCTCTCTATGCCTCTCTCATTCTCTATGCCTCTCGTTCTTTATGCCTCTCTCGTTCTCTATGCCTCTCTCTCTGTCCCTCTCTCTCTATCCCTTTCCTCTCTCTCTATCCCTCTCCTCTCTCTCTATCCCTCTCCTCTCTCTCTATCCCTCTCCTCTCTCTCTATCCCTCTCCTCTCTCTTTATCCCTTTCCTCTCTCTCTATCCCTTTAGGGTGCCATATGAGCCTTAGCCATAGATGTTGTCCCTCCTGTAATCCTGTGCCCTACATTGGCCCTCATAGTGGGAGAGGAGACCATGATAAATATAAATCTGTTATGCCGCTCCACTGACTCACCAACCAACCGCTGGCAACAATATACTGTAACTGCATGTCTCTGTCGCCTTTCAAGATGTATCATGATGCCAGATGTATCATATTAATGATGCCAGATGTATCATATTAATGATGCCAGATGTATCATGATGCCAGATGTATCATATTAATGATGCCAGATGTATCATATTAATGATGCCAGATGTGTCATGATGCCAGAAGTATCATGATGCCAGATGTATCATGATGCCAGATTTATCATATTAATGATGCCAGATGTATCATGATGCCAGATGTATCATGATGCCAGATGTATCATATTAATGATGCTAGATGTATCATGATGCCAGATGTATCATGATACCAGATGTATCATATTAATAATGACAGATGTATCATGATGCCAGATGTGTCATGTTAATAATGCCAGATGTATCATGATGCCAGATGTATCTTGTTGATAATGCCAGATGTATCATATTAATAATGCTAGATGTGTTATGATGCCAGATGTATCATATTAATAATGCCAGATGTATCATGATGCCAGATGTATCATGTTAATAATGCCAGATGTATCATGATGCCAGATGTATCATATTAATAATGCCAGATGTATCATGATGCCAGATGTATCATATTAATAATGCCAGATGTATCATGATGCCAGATGTATCATATTAATAATGCCAGATGTATCTTGTTAATAATGCCAGATGTATCATGTTAATAATACCAGATGTATCATGATACCAGATGTATCTTGTTGATAATGCCAGATGTATCATATTAATAATGCCAGATGTATCATGATGCCAGATGTATCATATTAATAATGCCAGATGTATCATGATGCCAGATGTATCATATTAATAATGCCAGATGTATCATGATGCCAGATGTATCATATTAATAATGCCAGATGTATCTTGTTAATAATGCCAGATGTATCATGTTAATAATACCAGATGTATCATGATACCAGATGTATCTTGTTGATAATGCCAGATGTATCATATTAATAATGCCAGATGTATCATGATGCCAGATGTATCATATTAATAATGCCAGATGTATCATGATGCCAGATGTATCATATTAATAATGCCAGATGTATCATGATGCCAGATGTATCATATTAATAATGCCAGATGTATCATGATGCCAGATGTATCATATTAATAATGCCAGATGTATCATATTAATAATGCCAGATGTATCATGATGCCAGATGTATCATATTAATAATGCCAGATGTATCATATTAATAATGCCAGATGTGTCATGATGCCAGATGTGTCATGATGCCAGATGTATCATGTTAATAATGCCAGATGTATCATGTTAATAATGCCAGATGTATCATATTAATAATGCCAGATGTGTCATGATGCCAGATGTGTCATGATGCCAGGTGTGTCATGATGCCAGATGTATCATGTTAATAATGCCAGATGTATCATGTTAATAATGCCAGATGTATCATGATGCCAGATGTATCATGTTAATAATGCCAGATGTATCATATTAATAATGCCAGATGTATCATGTTAATAATGCCAGATGTATCATGATGCCAGATGTATCATGTTAATAATGCCAGATGTATCATATTAATAATGCCAGATGTGTCATGATGCCAGATGTGTCATGATGCCAGGTGTGTCATGATGCCAGATGTATCATGTTAATAATGCCAGATGTATCATATTAATAATGCCAGATGTGTCATGATGCCAGATGTGTCATGATGCCAGATGTATCATGTTAATAATGCCAGATGTATCATATTAATAATGCCAGATGTGTCATGATGCCAGGTGTGTCATGATGCCAGATGTATCATGTTAATAATGCCAGATGTATCATGTTAATAATGCCAGATGTATCATGATGCCAGATGTATCATGTTAATAATGCCAGATGTATCATATTAATAATGCCAGATGTGTCATGATGCCAGATGTGTCATGATGCCAGATGTGTCATGATGCCAGATGTATCATGTTAATAATGCCAGATGTATCATATTAATAATGCCAGATGTGTCATGATGCCAGATGTGTCATGATGCCAGGTGTGTCATGATGCCAGATGTATCATGTTAATAATGCCAGATGTGTCATGATGCCAGATGTGTCATGATGCCAGATGTGTCATGATGCCAGATGTATCATGTTAATAATGCCAGATGTATCATATTAATAATGCCAGATGTGTCATGATGCCAGATGTGTCATGATGCCAGGTGTGTCATGATGCCAGATGTGTCATGATGCCAGATGTATCATGTTAATAATGCCAGATGTATCATATTAATAATGCCAGATGTGTCATGATGCCAGATGTGTCATGATGCCAGATGTGTCATGATGCCAGATGTATCATGTTAATAATGCCAGATGTATCATGTTAATAATGCCAGATGTATCATATTAATAATGCCAGATGTGTCATGATGCCAGGTGTGTCATGATGCCAGATGTATCATGTTAATAATGGCAGATGTATCATGTTAATAATGCCAGATGTGTCATGATGCCAGATGTGTCATGATGCCAGGTGTGTCATGATGCCAGGTGTGTCATGATGCCAGATGTGTCATGGTAATAATGCCAGATGTATCATGTTAATAATGCCAGATGTATCATGTTAATAATGCCAGATGTGTCATGATGCCAGATGTATCATGTTAATAATGCCAGATGTATCATGTTAATAATGCCAGATGTATCATGATGCCAGATGTATCATGTTAATAATGCCAGATGTATCATGATGCCAGATGTATCATGATGCCAGATGTATCATGATGCCAGATGTATCATGTTAATAATGCCAGATGTATCATGTTAATAATGCCAGATGTATCATGTTAATAATGCCAGATGTATCATGTTAATAATGCCAGATGTATCATGATGCCAGATGTATCATGTTAATAATGCCAGATGTATCATATTAATAATGCCAGATGTATCATGTTAATAATGCCAGATGTATCATGATGCCAGATGTATCATGTTAATAATGCCAGATGTATCATATTAATAATGCCAGATGTGTCATGATGCCAGATGTGTCATGATGCCAGATGTGTCATGATGCCAGATGTATCATGTTAATAATGCCAGATGTATCATATTAATAATGCCAGATGTGTCATGATGCCAGATGTGTCATGATGCCAGGTGTGTCATGATGCCAGATGTATCATGTTAATAATGCCAGATGTATCATATTAATAATGCCAGATGTGTCATGATGCCAGATGTGTCATGATGCCAGATGTGTCATGATGCCAGATGTATCATGTTAATAATGCCAGATGTATCATATTAATAATGCCAGATGTGTCATGATGCCAGATGTGTCATGATGCCAGGTGTGTCATGATGCCAGATGTGTCATGATGCCAGATGTATCATGTTAATAATGCCAGATGTATCATATTAATAATGCCAGATGTGTCATGATGCCAGATGTGTCATGATGCCAGATGTATCATGTTAATAATGCCAGATGTATCATGTTAATAATGCCAGATGTATCATATTAATAATGCCAGATGTGTCATGATGCCAGATGTGTCATGATGCCAGGTGTGTCATGATGCCAGATGTATCATGTTAATAATGCCAGATGTATCATGTTAATAATGCCAGATGTGTCATGATGCCAGATGTGTCATGATGCCAGATGTGTCATGATGCCAGGTGTGTCATGATGCCAGGTGTGTCATGATGCCAGGTGTGTCATGATGCCAGATGTGTCATGATGCCAGATGTGTCATGGTAATAATGCCAGATGTATCATGTTAATAATGCCAGATGTGTCATGATGCCAGGTGTGTCATGATGCCAGATGTGTCATGATGCCAGATGTGTCATGGTAATAATGCTCGCTCTCGACAACTCATTCTCTCTCTTGAGGTTGCTCTTCCGTCTCTCTCTCTCTCTCTCTCTCTCTCGCTCAATTCAATTCAAAGGGCTTTATTGCTATGGGAAACACAGCCCCCCACCCCCACCCCCTCCCCACACTGTAAAACACCGGCACTGGTGCTGTCATAGTTACGTAAGCAGCCCTCCCTCCTATGAGCGCTTGGTAAAATGTGTAGTGTACTGCGTGCTCCGGCTCGCTTTCCCATTCAAGGTGCTGCTCTCTCTCCTTTTGCTTCCTCTGTCTGTGTTCGGAGTAGCACTGTGTTTTCATCATGCTTGAAGTCCAAGGTAGGGCGTCTCTATTTCTCTTTCTTTTTATTTATTTATTTATTTTTTTCACCTTTATTTAACCAGGTAGGCTAGTTGAGAACAAGTTCTCATTTGCAACTGCGACCTGGCCAAGATAAAGCGTAGCAGTGTGAGCAGACAACACAGAGTTACACACTTCCAAGTCATCACTCCTCATTGCTTTTATTCATTATAACTTGTATTATTAGGTGTTATTCATTTGCAATTATTTCTCTATTTTCTTTCTCTCCGCATTGGAAGTAAACATTTGACTGTTAGTCTACACCTGCTGTTTTACGAAGCATGTGACAAATGCAATGCGATTCGATAGTTTAACTCACAATTAGGTCGAAATGATGCCGCGAAGGTTTTACCGTTTTTTTTTTCTTTTCTCGACGTTGTTCCCCAAGAGAGTCTCTTTAACGCTGAAGGACGGTCTCGTAACGGAATCAGGCTTTTGGTTGTGTCTGCTATTTTCTCAGTTAAATATATGCTCTTTAGAAGGTGGTAATGATATAAAGGAAGTGGATTGGTTGAGAGAAAGACAGAATGAGCTCCAGTGGTTTTGTAATGGTGATGCTGGATTTGCTCTGGGTAATTTACATTAAATATACAATAGCAACGTCCTGTATTTAGATGGAGACTTGTTAGTGTTGATATTTATACAGTGAACCGTTAATGAACTAGGTTTTTGTGTAGCCTATGGATGTTTATCAAAATATATTTCCCCCAAGACAAGGACAGGCGGATGTCGCACTTTGTGTCTCTGAGTGAGACCTTTGCCCCAGTAAGGTCTTCTTCTACTTTGTGTAACTGAACTAGTTGCATGGCCCCAGGAGATGAGCTTGGTTTATGGGCAGTTGGGGGAGAGGTGGGAGATTTGGGAGGTGGGCTACGTATAGGGGTAATTGGGGGAGACTGACATGACTGTAGAATTTACTGTAGTGTTTTTACAGGCATGAATGTAGTATTTCCTGTAGTATTTACTGTAGTATTTACTGCAGTACTTACTGTAGTATTTACTGCAGTACTTACTGTAGTATTTACTGTAGTGTTTTTACAGACATGACAAGTATTTACTGGAGTATTTACTGTAGTGTTTTTACAGACATGACTATAGTATTTACTGTAGTGTTTTTACAGACATAACTATAGTATTTACTATAGTGTTTATACAGGTATGACTAGTATGTACTATAGTGTTTATACAGGTATGACTAGTATGTACTATAGTATTTACTGTAAAGTAGGTAAGAAACATTCTAATCAGTACATGATCAAGGGATACTACAGTGTGTTGTATAGTATTCTACAGTATACTACAGTGTGTTGTATAGTATTCTACAGTATACTACAGTGTGTTGTATAGTATTCTACAGTATACTACAGTGTGTTGTATAGTATTCTACAGTATACTACAGTGTGTTGTATAGTATTCTACAGTATACTACAGTGTGTTGTATAGTATTCTACAGTATACTACAGTGTGTTGTATAGTATTCTACAGTATACTACAGTGTGTTGTATAGTATTCTACAGTATACTACAGTGTGTTGTATAGTATTCTACAGTATACTACAGTGTGTATAGTATTCTATAGTATACTACAGTGTGTTGTATAGTATTCTACAGTATACTACAGTGTGTTGTATAGTATTCTACAGTATACTACAGTGTGTTGTATAGTATTCTACAGTATACTACAGTGTGTTGTATAGTATTCTACAGTATACTACAGTGTGTTGTATAGTATTCTACAGTATACTACAGTGTGTTGTATAGTATTCTACAGTATACTACAGTGTGTTGTATAGTATTCTACAGTATACTACAGTGTGTTGTATAGTATTCTACAGTATACTACAGTGTGTTGTATAGTATTCTACAGTATACTACAGTGTGTTGTATAGTATTCTACAGTATACTACAGTGTGTTGTATAGTATTCTACAGTATACTACAGTGTGTTGTATAGTATTCTACAGTATACTACAGTGTGTTGTATAGTATTCTACAGTATACTACAGTGTGTTGTATAGTATTCTACAGTATACTACAGTGTGTTGTATAGTATTCTACAGTATACTACAGTGTGTTGTATAGTATTCTACAGTATACTACAGTGTGTTGTATAGTATTCTACAGTATACTACAGTGTGTTGTATAGTATTCTACAGTATACTACAGTGTGTTGTATAGTATTCTACATTATACTACAGTGTGTTGTATAGTATTCTACAGTATACTACAGTGTGTTGTATAGTATTCTACAGTATACTACAGTGTGTTGTATAGTATTCTACAGTATACTACAGTGTGTTGTATAGTATTCTACAGTATACTACAGTGTGTTGTATAGTATTCTACAGTATACTACAGTGTGTTGTATAGTATTCTACAGTATACTACAGTGTGTTGTATAGTATTCTACAGTATACTACAGTGTGTTGTATAGTATTCTACAGTATACTACAGTGTGTTGTATAGTATTCTACAGTATACTACAGTGTGTTGTATAGTATTCTACAGTATACTACAGTGTGTTGTATAGTATTCTACAGTATACTACAGTGTGTTGTATAGTATTCTACAGTATACTACAGTGTGTTGTATAGTATTCTACAGTATACTACAGTGTGTTGTATAGTATTCTACAGTATACTACAGTGTGTTGTATAGTATTCTACATTATACTACAGTGTGTTGTATAGTATTCTACAGTATACTACAGTGTGTTGTATAGTATTCTACAGTATACTACAGTGTGTTGTATAGTATTCTACAGTATACTACAGTGTGTTGTATAGTATTCTACAGTATACTACAGTGTGTTGTATAGTATTCTACATTATACTACAGTGTGTTGTATAGTATTCTACAGTATACTACAGTGTGTTGTATAGTATTCTACAGTATACTACAGTGTGTTGTATAGTATTCTACAGTATACTACAGTGTGTTGTATAGTATTCTACAGTATACTACAGTGTGTTGTATAGTATTTACAGTATACTACAGTGTGTATAGTATTCTACAGTATACTACAGTGTTTGTATAGAATATCTACAGTATACACAGTGTGTTGTATAGTATTCTACAGTATACTACAGTGTGTTGTATAGTATTCTACAGTATACTACAGTGTGTTGTATAGTATTCTAAGTATACTACAGTGTGGGGACTGTATAGTATTCTACAGTATACTACAGTGTGTTGTATAGGATTCTACAGTAACTACAGTGGGTTGTATAGTATTCTACAGTATACTACAGTGTGTTGTATAGTATTCTACAGTTGTGGGTTGTATAGTATTCTACAGTATACTACAGTGTGTTGTATAGTATGTGTATACTACAGTGTGTTGTATAGTATTCTGTGTATACTACAGTGTGTTGTATAGTATTCTACAGTATACTACAGTGTGTTGTATAGTATTCTACAGTATACTACAGTGTGTTGTATAGTATTCTACAGTATACTACAGTGGGTTGTATAGGGTATACTACAGTGTGTTGTATAGTATTCTACAGTATACTACAGTGTGTTGTATAGTATTCTACAGTATACTACAGTGTGTTGTATAGTATTCTACAGTATACTACAGTGTGTTGTATAGTATTCTACAGTATACTACAGTGTGTTGTATAGTATTCTACAGTATACTACAGTGTGTTGTATAGTATTCTACAGTATACAGTGTGTTGTATAGTATTCTACAGTATACTACAGTGTGTTGTATAGTATTCTGTCAGTATACTACAGTGTGTTGTATAGTATTCTACAGTATACTACAGTGTGTTGTATAGTATTCTACAGTATACTACAGTGTGTTGTATAGTATTCTACATTATACTACAGTGTGTTGTATAGTATTCTACAGTATACTACAGTGTGTTGTATAGTATTCTACAGTATACTACAGTGTGTTGTATAGTATCTCTACAGTATACTACAGTGTGTTGTATAGTATTCTAGGCAGTATACTACAGTGTTGTATAGTATTCTACATTATACTACAGTGTGTTGTATAGTATTCTACAAAAGTATACTACAGTGTGTTGTATAGTATTCTACAGTATACTACAGTGTGTTGTATAGTATTCTACAGTATACTACAGTGTGTTGTATAGTATTCTACAGTATACTACAGTGTGTTGTATAGTATTCTACAGTATACTACAGTGTGTTGTATAGTATTCTACAGTATACTACAGTGTGTTGTATAGTATTCTACAGTATACTACAGTGTGTTGTATAGTATTCTACAGTATACTACAGTGTGTTGTATAGTATTCTACAGTATACTACAGTGTGTTGTATAGTATTCTACAGTATACTACAGTGTGTTGTGTAGTTGTTAGAATTATTATGAATAAATGAATAAACAATATCCCCATTTTAAATATAATTGTAACTAAGTAACATTATACTCTGTTTTATTATATCTGATTAACAATATGAGTTCATAAGAAGGGATTGTGAGACACGGACAAGGAGTAATTAAAGTTAATGAACACCATTCCAACTAGTAAGAAACGAATGGGTTGGGGACTGTGTAAACGAATGGGTTGGGGACTGTGTAAACGAATGGGTTGGGGACTGTGTAAACGAATGGGTTGGGGACTGTGTAAACGAATGGGTTGGGGACTGTGTAAACGAATGGGTTGGGGACTGTGTAAACGAATGGGTTGGGGACTGTGTAAACGAATGGGTTGGGGACTGTGTAAACGAATGGGTTGGGGTCTGTGTAAACGAATGGGTTGGGGACTGTGTAAACGAATGGGTTGGGGACTGTGTAAACGAATGGGTTGGGGACTGTGTAAACGAATGGGTTGGGGACTGTGTAAACAAATGGGTTGGGGACTGTGTAAACGAATGGGTTGGGGACTGTGTAAACACATAAGGTCGTTAGCCTATGGTTGAACCTACGGAACTGAGCTCTGGGGTTTTTAGATAAGACAGTGAGTGCATTCCTAGGTTTTCTGTTAATTAGAACTGTCAGCTCAGTGGTGATCGATAATGTTGAGGGGGCAAAAGTTACCTGGGAGTGTGTTAGTAAGTTAGAATGAACTTTTCACCTCACTTTGTCCCGGTCGAGAGGAGGGGATTCTGTTAAAGCAATGAAATGACGTCATGATCTGTATATAAACTGTTCCTCGTGGTGAAGTGGCAGCGCGCTCCGAGAATAAATTCTGTTACCTATTATTGAAAGACTGGTCTGCGTCTATTTTATGCAAACAAGAATCTTACAAATTCTCATAAAATAGATTAAGGGTTTTCAATTAATGAAAACACATTGGCATAGTTAAATTACAGTAACAATAGTATTCTACAGTATACTACAGTGTGTTGTATAGTATACTACAGTTTGTAGTATTTTTTATGTTGGGAGGTGGGAGTTTTGGCAGAGAAGGTTGGGTTTGAGGGAGAGAGAGGAGGACGGGGAGAGAGAGGAGGAAGAGAGAGAGAGGAGGATGGGGGACAGAGGAGGACGGGGGACAGAGAGGAGGACGAGGGAGAGAGAGGAGGAACAGAGAGAGAGGAGGAGAGGGGAGAGGGAGAGAGAGGAGGCACAGAGAGAGAGGAGGAGAGGGGAGAGGGAGAGAAAGAGAGAGAGAGAGAGAGAGAGAGAGAGGAGGATGGGGACAGAGGAGGACGGGGGACAGAGAGGAGGACGAGGGAGAGAGAGAGAGGAGGGAGAGGGGAGAGGGAGAGAGAGGAGGCACAGAGAGACAGGAGGAGAGGGGAGAGGGGAGAGGGGAGAGGGAGAGGGAGAGAGAGAGGCACAGAGAGACAGGAGGAGAGGGGAGAGGGGAGAGGGGAGAGGGAGAGGGAGAGAGAGAGAGAGAGAGAGAGAGGAGGATGGGGGACAGAGGAGGACGGGGGACAGAGAGGAGGACGAGGGAGAGAGAGAGAGGAGGAGAGGGGAGAGGGAGAGAGAGGAGGCACAGAGAGACAGGAGGAGAGGGGAGAGGGAGAGAGAGGAGGCACAGAGAGAGAGGAGGAGAGTGGAGAGGGAGAGAGGAACCCTTCACAGAGAAAGAGAGAGTGAGCGGTATTCATTTGATCCTAGTTTCTCCCTCAGGTCCGTGTTGTCTTGAGTTCATTCTGAGTTTGGCTTCAATGTACTATTCTGCTGCTGCTTCAAACTCACATGAAGAGGCATTCTGATTCCCACGTGGAAAAAGCCTTTTGAGTGACTAAAACAATAATATTTTTCCCCGATAAAAAATGATGAACATTTGGTTGGGAAAAAAAGGAAGGAAGTGTGTTGGGAGCCAGTAGGATGAGTTGGCTGGGACTCTGTGAGCCGTGTTGGGAGCCAGTAGGATGAGTTGGCTGGGACTCTGTGAGCCGTGTTGGGAGCCAGTAGGATGAGTTGGCTGGGACTCTGTGAGCCGTGTTGGGAGCCAGTAGGATGAGTTGGCTGGGACTCTGTGAGCCGTGTTGGGAGCCAGTAGGATGAGTTGGCTGGGACTCTGTGAGCCGTGTTGGGAGCCAGTAGGATGAGTTGGCTGGGACTCTGTGAGCCGTGTTGGGAGCCAGTAGGATGAGTTGGCTGGGACTCTGTGAGCCGTGTTGGGAGCCAGTAGGATGAGTTGGCTGGGACTCTGTGAGCCGTGTTGGGAGCCAGTAGGATGAGTTGGCTGGGACTCTGTGAGCCATGTTGGGAGCCAGTAGGATGAGTTGGCTGGGACTCTGTGAGCCTGTTAAAGCCAGTAGGATGAGTTGGCTGGGACTATGTGAGCCGTGTTGGGAGCCAGTAGGATGAGTTGGCTGGGACTCTGTGAGCCGTGTTGGGAGCCAGTAGGATGAGTTGGCTGGGACTCTGTGAGCCATGTTGGGAGCCAAGGATGAGTTGGCTGGGACTCTGTGAGCCATGTTGGGAGCCAGTAGGATGAGTTGGCTGGGACTCTGTGAGCCGTGTTGGGAGCCAGTAGGATGAGTTGGCTGGGACTCTGTGAGCCGTGTTTGGGAGCCAGTAGGATGAGTTGGCTGGGACTCTGTGAGCCATGTTGGGAGCCAGTAGGATGAGTTGGCTGGGACTCTGTGAGCCGGAGGAGTTGGGAGCCAGTAGGATGAGTTGGCTGGGACTCTGTGAGCCATGTTGGGAGCCAGTAGGATGAGTTGGCTGGGACTCTGTGAGCCGTGTTGGGAGCCAGTAGGATGAGTTGGCTGGGACTCTGTGAGCCATGTTGGGAGCCAGTAGGATGAGTTGGCTGGGACTCTGTGAGCCATGTTGGGAGCCAGTAGGATGAGTTGGCTGGGACTCTGTGAGCCGTGTTGGGAGCCAGTAGGATGAGTTGGCTGGGACTCTGTGAGCCGTGTTGGGAGCCAGTAGGATGAGTTGGCTGGGACTCTGTGAGCCGAGGGAGCCAGTAGGATGAGTTGGCTGGGACTCTGTGAGCCGTGAAGCCAGTAGGATGAGTTGGCTGGGACTCTGTGAGCCGTGGGGAGCCAGTAGGATGAGTTGGCTGGGGTGAGCCGAGCCAGTAGGATGAGTTGGCTGGGACTCTGTGAGCCGGGGAGCAGTAGGATGAGGGCTGGGACTCTGTGAGGAGGTGTTGGGAGCCAGTAGGATGAGTTGGCTGGGACTCTGTGAGCCGTGTTGGGAGCCAGTAGGATGAGTTGGCTGGGACTCTGTGAGCCGTGTTGGGAGCCAGTAGGATGAGTTGGCTGGGACTCTGTGAGCCGGTTGGGAGCCAGTAGGATGAGTTGGCTGGGACTCTGTGAGCCGTGTTGGGAGCCAGTAGGATGAGTTGGCTGGGACTCTGTGAGCCGTGTTGGGAGCCAGTAGGATGAGTTGGCTGGGACTCTGTGAGCCGTGGAGGAGTTGGGAGCCAGTAGGATGAGTTGGCTGGGACTCTGTGAGCCGGTTGGGAGCCAGTAGGATGAGTTGGCTGGGACTCTGTGAGCCGTGTTGGGAGCCAGTAGGATGAGTTGGCTGGGACTCTGTGAGCCGTGTTGGGAGCCAGTAGGATGAGTTGGCTGGGACTCTGTGAGCCGTGTTGGGAGCCAGTAGGATGAGTTGGCTGGGACTCTGTGAGCCGTGTTGGGAGCCAGTAGGATGAGTTGGCTGGGACTCTGTGAGCCGTGTTGGGAGCCAGTAGGATGAGTTGGCTGGGACTCTGTGAGCCGGTTGGGAGCCAGTAGGATGGAGTTGGCTGGGACTCTGTGAGCCGTGTTGGGAGCCAGTAGGATGAGTTGGCTGGGACTCTGTGAGCCGTGTTGGGAGCCAGTAGGATGAGTTGGCTGGGACTCTGTGAGCCGTGTTGGGAGCCAGTAGGATGAGTTGGCTGGGACTCTGTGAGCCGGTTGGGAGCCAGTAGGATGAGTTGGCTGGGACTCTGTGAGCCAGTTGGGAGCCAGTAGGATGAGTTGGCTGGGACTCTGTGAGCCGTGTTGGGAGCCAGTAGGATGAGTTGGCTGGGACTCTTGACAGAGGGAGCCAGTAGGATGAGTTGGCTGGGACTCTGTGAGCCGTGTTGGGAGCCAGTAGGATGAGTTGGCTGGGACTCTGTGAGCCGTGTTGGGAGCCAGTAGGATGAGTTGGCTGGGACTCTGTGAGCCATGTTGGGAGCCAGTAGGATGAGTTGGCTGGGACTCTGTGAGCCATGTTGGGAGCCAGTAGGATGAGTTGGCTGGGACTCTGTGAGCCATGTTGGGAGCCAGTAGGATGAGTTGGCTGGGACTCTGTGAGCCATGTTGGGAGCCAGTAGGATGAGTTGGCTGGGACTCTGTGAGCCGTGTTGGGAGCCAGTAGGATGAGTTGGCTGGGACTCTGTGAGCCGTGTTGGGAGCCAGTAGGATGAGTTGGCTGGGACTCTGTGAGCCGTGTTGGGAGCCAGTAGGATGAGTTGGCTGGGACTCTGTGAGCCGTGTTGGGAGCCAGTAGGATGAGTTGGCTGGGACTCTGTGAGCCATGTTGGGAGCCAGTAGGATGAGTTGGCTGGGACTCTGTGAGCCGTGTTGGGAGCCAGTAGGATGAGTTGGCTGGGACTCTGTGAGCCGTGTTGGGAGCCAGTAGGATGAGTTGGCTGGGACTCTGTGAGCCGTGTTGGGAGCCAGTAGGATGAGTTGGCTGGGACTCTGTGAGCCGTGTTGGGAGCCAGTAGGATGAGTTGGCTGGGACTCTGTGAGCCGTGTTGGGAGCCAGTAGGATGAGTTGGCTGGGACTCTGTGAGCCGTGTTGGGAGCCAGTAGGATGAGTTGGCTGGGACTCTGTGAGCCGTGTTGGGAGCCAGTAGGATGAGTTGGCTGGGACTCTGTGAGCCGTGTTGGGAGCCAGTAGGATGAGTTGGCTGGGACTCTGTGAGCCGTGTTGGGAGCCAGTAGGATGAGTTGGCTGGGACTCTGTGAGCCGTGTTGGGAGCCAGTAGGATGAGTTGGCTGGGACTCTGTGAGCCGTGTTGGGAGCCAGTAGGATGAGTTGGCTGGGACTCTGTGAGCCGTGTTGGGAGCCAGTAGGATGAGTTGGCTGGGACTCTGTGAGCCGTGTTGGGAGCCAGTAGGATGAGTTGGCTGGGACTCTGTGAGCCGTGTTGGGAGCCAGTAGGATGAGTTGGCTGGGACTCTGTGAGCCGTGTTGGGAGCCAGTAGGATGAGTTGGCTGGGACTCTGTGAGCCGTGTTGGGAGCCAGTAGGATGAGTTGGCTGGGACTCTGTGAGCCGTGTTGGGAGCCAGTAGGATGAGTTGGCTGGGACTCTGTGAGCCGTGTTGGGAGCCAGTAGGATGAGTTGGCTGGGACTCTGTGAGCCGTGTTGGGAGCCAGTAGGATGAGTTGGCTGGGACTCTGTGAGCCGTGTTGGGAGCCAGTAGGATGAGTTGGCTGGGACTCTGTGAGCCGTGTTGGGAGCCAGTAGGATGAGTTGGCTGGGACTCTGTGAGCCGTGTTGGGAGCCAGTAGGATGAGTTGGCTGGGACTCTGTGAGCCGTGTTGGGAGCCAGTAGGATGAGTTGGCTGGGACTCTGTGAGCCGTGTTGGGAGCCAGTAGGATGAGTTGGCTGGGACTCTGTGAGCCGTGTTGGGAGCCAGTAGGATGAGTTGGCTGGGACTCTGTGAGCCGTGTTGGGAGCCAGTAGGATGAGTTGGCTGGGACTCTGTGAGCCGTGTTGGGAGCCAGTAGGATGAGTTGGCTGGGACTCTGTGAGCCGTGTTGGGAGCCAGTAGGATGAGTTGGCTGGGACTCTGTGAGCCGTGTTGGGAGCCAGTAGGATGAGTTGGCTGGGACTCTGTGAGCCGTGTTGGGAGCCAGTAGGATGAGTTGGCTGGGACTCTGTGAGCCGTGTTGGGAGCCAGTAGGATGAGTTGGCTGGGACTCTGTGAGCCGTGTTGGGAGCCAGTAGGATGAGTTGGCTGGGACTCTGTGAGCCGTGTTGGGAGCCAGTAGGATGAGTTGGCTGGGACTCTGTGAGCCGTGTTGGGAGCCAGTAGGATGAGTTGGCTGGGACTCTGTGAGCCGTGTTGGGAGCCAGTAGGATGAGTTGGCTGGGACTCTGTGAGCCGTGTTGGGAGCCAGTAGGATGAGTTGGCTGGGACTCTGTGAGCCGTGTTGGGAGCCAGTAGGATGAGTTGGCTGGGACTCTGTGAGCCGTGTTGGGAGCCAGTAGGATGAGTTGGCTGGGACTCTGTGAGCCGTGTTGGGAGCCAGTAGGATGAGTTGGCTGGGACTCTGTGAGCCGTGTTGGGAGCCAGTAGGATGAGTTGGCTGGGACTCTGTGAGCCGTGTTGGGAGCCAGTAGGATGAGTTGGCTGGGACTCTGTGAGCCGTGTTGGGAGCCAGTAGGATGAGTTGGCTGGGACTCTGTGAGCCGTGTTGGGAGCCAGTAGGATGAGTTGGCTGGGACTCTGTGAGCCGTGTTGGGAGCCAGTAGGATGAGTTGGCTGGGACTCTGTGAGCCGTGTTGGGAGCCAGTAGGATGAGTTGGCTGGGACTCTGTGAGCCGTGTTGGGAGCCAGTAGGGATGAGTTGGCTGGGACTCTGTGAGCCGTGTTGGGAGCCAGTAGGATGAGTTGGCTGGGACTCTGTGAGCCGTGTTGGGAGCCAGTAGGATGAGTTGGCTGGGACTCTGTGAGCCGTGTTGGGAGCCAGTAGGATGAGTTGGCTGGGACTCTGTGAGCCGTGTTGGGAGCCAGTAGGATGAGTTGGCTGGGACTCTGTGAGCCAGTGTTGGGAGCCAGTAGGATGAGTTGGCTGGGACTCTGTGAGCCGTGTTGGGAGCCAGTAGGATGAGTTGGCTGGGACTCTGTGAGCCGTGTTGGGAGCCAGTAGGATGAGTTGGCTGGGACTCTGTGAGCCGTGTTGGGAGCCAGTAGGATGAGTTGGCTGGGACTCTGTGAGCCGTGTTGGGAGCCAGTAGGATGAGTTGGCTGGGACTCTGTGAGCCGTGTTGGGAGCCAGTAGGATGAGTTGGCTGGGACTCTGTGAGCCGTGTTGGGAGCCAGTAGGATGAGTTGGCTGGGACTCTGTGAGCCGTGTTGGGAGCCAGTAGGATGAGTTGGCTGGGACTCTGTGAGCCGTGTTGGGAGCCAGTAGGATGAGTTGGCTGGGACTCTGTGAGCCGTGTTGGGAGCCAGTAGGATGAGTTGGCTGGGACTCTGTGAGCCGTGTTGGGAGCCAGTAGGATGAGTTGGCTGGGACTCTGTGAGCCGTGTTGGGAGCCAGTAGGATGAGTTGGCTGGGACTCTGTGAGCCGTGTTGGGAGCCAGTAGGATGAGTTGGCTGGGACTCTGTGAGCCGTGTTGGGAGCCAGTAGGATGAGTTGGCTGGGACTCTGTGAGCCGTGTTGGGAGCCAGTAGGATGAGTTGGCTGGGACTCTGTGAGCCGTGTTGGGAGCCAGTAGGATGAGTTGGCTGGGACTCTGTGAGCCGTGTTGGGAGCCAGTAGGATGAGTTGGCTGGGACTCTGTGAGCCGTGTTGGGAGCCAGTAGGATGAGTTGGCTGGGACTCTGTGAGCCGTGTTGGGAGCCAGTAGGATGAGTTGGCTGGGACTCTGTGAGCCGTGTTGGGAGCCAGTAGGATGAGTTGGCTGGGACTCTGTGAGCCATGTTGGGAGCCAGTAGGATGAGTTGGCTGGGACTCTGTGAGCCGTGTTGGGAGCCAGTAGGATGAGTTGGCTGGGACTCTGTGAGCCATGTTGGGAGCCAGTAGGATGAGTTGGCTGGGACTCTGTGAGCCGTGTTGGGAGCCAGTAGGATGAGTTGGCTGGGACTCTGTGAGCCATGTTGGGAGCCAGTAGGATGAGTTGGCTGGGACTCTGTGAGCCGTGTTGGGAGCCAGTAGGATGAGTTGGCTGGGACTCTGTGAGCCGTGTTGGGAGCCAGTAGGATGAGTTGGCTGGGACTCTGTGAGCCGTGTTGGGAGCCAGTAGGATGAGTTGGCTGGGACTCTGTGAGCCGTGTTGGGAGCCAGTAGGATGAGTTGGCTGGGACTCTGTGAGCCGTGTTGGGAGCCAGTAGGATGAGTTGGCTGGGACTCTGTGAGCCGTGAGTTGGGAGCCAGTAGGATGAGTTGGCTGGGACTCTGTGAGCCGTGTTGGGAGCCAGTAGGATGAGTTGGCTGGGACTCTGTGAGCCGTGTTGGGAGCCAGTAGGATGAGTTGGCTGGGACTCTGTGAGCCGTGTTGGGAGCCAGTAGGATGAGTTGGCTGGGACTCTGTGAGCCAGTGGATTGGGAGCCAGTAGGATGAGTTGGCTGGGACTCTGTGAGCCATGTTGGGAGCCAGTAGGATGAGTTGGCTGGGACTCTGTGAGCCGTGTTGGGAGCCAGTAGGATGAGTTGGCTGGGACTCTGTGAGCCGTGTTGGGAGCCAGTAGGATGAGTTGGCTGGGACTCTGTGAGCCGTGTTGGGAGCCAGTAGGATGAGTTGGCTGGGACTCTGTGAGCCATGTTGGGAGCCAGTAGGATGAGTTGGCTGGGACTCTGTGAGCCGTGTTGGGAGCCAGTAGGATGAGTTGGCTGGGACTCTGTGAGCCAGTGTTGGGAGCCAGTAGGATGAGTTGGCTGGGACTCTGTGAGCCGTGTTGGGAGCCAGTAGGATGAGTTGGCTGGGACTCTGTGAGCCATGTTGGGAGCCAGTAGGATGAGTTGGCTGGGACTCTGTGAGCCGTGTTGGGAGCCAGTAGGATGAGTTGGCTGGGACTCTGTGAGCCGTGTTGGGAGCCAGTAGGATGAGTTGGCTGGGACTCTGTGAGCCGTGTTGGGAGCCAGTAGGATGAGTTGGCTGGGACTCTGTGAGCCGTGTTGGGAGCCAGTAGGATGAGTTGGCTGGGACTCTGTGAGCCGTGTTGGGAGCCAGTAGGATGAGTTGGCTGGGACTCTGTGAGCCGTGTTGGGAGCCAGTAGGATGAGTTGGCTGGGACTCTGTGAGCCGTGTTGGGAGCCAGTAGGATGAGTTGGCTGGGACTCTGTGAGCCGTGTTGGGAGCCAGTAGGATGAGTTGGCTGGGACTCTGTGAGCCGTGTTGGGAGCCAGTAGGATGAGTTGGCTGGGACTCTGTGAGCCATGTTGGGAGCCAGTAGGATGAGTTGGCTGGGACTCTGTGAGCCGTGTTGGGAGCCAGTAGGATGAGTTGGCTGGGACTCTGTGAGCCGTGTTGGGAGCCAGTAGGATGAGTTGGCTGGGACTCTGTGAGCCATGTTGGGAGCCAGTAGGATGAGTTGGCTGGGACTCTGTGAGCCATGTTGGGAGCCAGTAGGATGAGTTGGCTGGGACTCTGTGAGCCGTGTTGGGAGCCAGTAGGATGAGTTGGCTGGGACTCTGTGAGCCGTGTTGGGAGCCAGTAGGATGAGTTGGCTGGGACTCTGTGAGCCATGTTGGGAGCCAGTAGGATGAGTTGGCTGGGACTCTGTGAGCCGTGTTGGGAGCCAGTAGGATGAGTTGGCTGGGACTCTGTGAGCCGTGTTGGGAGCCAGTAGGATGAGTTGGCTGGGACTCTGTGAGCCGTGTTGGGAGCCAGTAGGATGAGTTGGCTGGGACTCTGTGAGCCGTGTTGGGAGCCAGTAGGATGAGTTGGCTGGGACTCTGTGAGCCGTGTTGGGAGCCAGTAGGATGAGTTGGCTGGGACTCTGTGAGCCGTGTTGGGAGCCAGTAGGATGAGTTGGCTGGGACTCTGTGAGCCGTGTTGGGAGCCAGTAGGATGAGTTGGCTGGGACTCTGTGAGCCGTGTTGGGAGCCAGTAGGATGAGTTGGCTGGGACTCTGTGAGCCGTGTTGGGAGCCAGTAGGATGAGTTGGCTGGGACTCTGTGAGCCGTGTTGGGAGCCAGTAGGATGAGTTGGCTGGGACTCTGTGAGCCGTGTTGGGAGCCAGTAGGATGAGTTGGCTGGGACTCTGTGAGCCGTGTTGGGAGCCAGTAGGATGAGTTGGCTGGGACTCTGTGAGCCGTGTTGGGAGCCAGTAGGATGAGTTGGCTGGGACTCTGTGAGCCGTGTTGGGAGCCAGTAGGATGAGTTGGCTGGGACTCTGTGAGCCATGTTGGGAGCCAGTAGGATGAGTTGGCTGGGACTCTGTGAGCCGTGTTGGGAGCCAGTAGGATGAGTTGGCTGGGACTCTGTGAGCCGTGTTGGGAGCCAGTAGGATGAGTTGGCTGGGACTCTGTGAGCCGTGTTGGGAGCCAGTAGGATGAGTTGGCTGGGACTCTGTGAGCCGTGTTGGGAGCCAGTAGGATGAGTTGGCTGGGACTCTGTGAGCCGTGTTGGGAGCCAGTAGGATGAGTTGGCTGGGACTCTGTGAGCCGTGTTGGGAGCCAGTAGGATGAGTTGGCTGGGACTCTGTGAGCCATGTTGGGAGCCAGTAGGATGAGTTGGCTGGGACTCTGTGAGCCGTGTTGGGAGCCAGTAGGATGAGTTGGCTGGGACTCTGTGAGCCGTGTTGGGAGCCAGTAGGATGAGTTGGCTGGGACTCTGTGAGCCGTGTTGGGAGCCAGTAGGATGAGTTGGCTGGGACTCTGTGAGCCATGTTGGGAGCCAGTAGGATGAGTTGGCTGGGACTCTGTGAGCCGTGTTGGGAGCCAGTAGGATGAGTTGGCTGGGACTCTGTGAGCCGTGTTGGGAGCCAGTAGGATGAGTTGGCTGGGACTCTGTGAGCCGTGTTGGGAGCCAGTAGGATGAGTTGGCTGGGACTCTGTGAGCCATGTTGGGAGCCAGTAGGATGAGTTGGCTGGGACTCTGTGAGCCATGTTGGGAGCCAGTAGGATGAGTTGGCTGGGACTCTGTGAGCCGTGTTGGGAGCCAGTAGGATGAGTTGGCTGGGACTCTGTGAGCCGTGTTGGGAGCCAGTAGGATGAGTTGGCTGGGACTCTGTGAGCCATGTTGGGAGCCAGTAGGATGAGTTGGCTGGGACTCTGTGAGCCGTGTTGGGAGCCAGTAGGATGAGTTGGCTGGGACTCTGTGAGCCGTGTTGGGAGCCAGTAGGATGAGTTGGCTGGGACTCTGTGAGCCGTGTTGGGAGCCAGTAGGATGAGTTGGCTGGGACTCTGTGAGCCGTGTTGGGAGCCAGTAGGATGAGTTGGCTGGGACTCTGTGAGCCGTGTTGCAGTGAGATTATCTCAGGCAAATTTGCAGAGACGTAAAGCAACTGAAATAACATTGAAATTGCACGCGACTTCCATTCCTTTCAACACATAACATCATGTATGATCCAACTGTATGGTTATTGTAACAGCGTCGATATAGCATAAATGTTGGCTGTATAATTTCTCTAGCGAGCCTAATTGGAATTGTCAACAATGTTTATCAAGCTAGTGAGCTAGTTCCTCTTTATTTTATTGAACTAGACAAGTCAGTTAAGAACAAATTCTTATTTTCAATGACGGCCTGGGAACAGTGGGTTAACTGCCTGTTCAGGGGAAGAACGACAGATTTGTACCTTGTCAGCTCGGGGGTTTGAACTTGCAACCTTCCGGTTACTAGGCCAACGCTCTAACGACTAGGCTACCCTGCCGCCTCTACACTCTAACCACTAGGCTACCTGCCGCCTCTACACTCTAACCACTAGACTACCTGCCGCCTCTACACTCTAACGACTAGGCTACCCTGCCGCCTCTACACTCTAACCACTAGACTACCTGCCGCCTCTACACTCTAACCACTAGGCTACCTGCCGCCTCTACACTCTAACCACTAGACTACCCTGCCGCCCCTACACTCTAACCACTAGGCTACCTGCCGCCTCTACACTCTAACCACTAGGCTACCTGCCGCCTCTACACTCTAACCACTAGACTACCCTGCCGCCCCTACACTCTAACCACTAGGCTACCTGCCGCCTCTACACTCTAACCACTAGACTACCCTGCCGCCTCCACACTCTAACCACTAGTGGAACTGTTCATTGAGGGTTCTAGGTAGACCCATTTACAGGGGATTCTATGAAGAATCCTTCATTGAGGGTTCCAGGTAGAACCCTCTGCACCAAAAATGGTTCCTCTATGGGGACAAACCGAAGAACCCTGTGTAGTTCTACTGACCGACCCTGTATGGTTCTACTGACCAACCCTGTATGGTTCTACTAACCGACCCTGTATGGTTCTACTAACCGACCCTGTATGGTTCTACTAACAAACCCTGTATGGTTCTACGGACCAACCCTGTATGGTTCTACTAACAAACCCTGTATGGTTCTACTAATCAACCCTGTGTAGTTCTACTGACCAACCCTGTATGGTTCTACTGACCAACCCTGTATGGTTCTACTGACCAACCCTGTATGGTTCTACTAACCAACCCTGTATGGTTCTACTAACCAACCCTGTATGGTTCTACTGACCGACCCTGTATGGTTCTACTGACCGACCCTGTATGGTTCTACTAACCAACCCTGTATGGTTCTACTGACCAACCCTGTATGGTTCTACTGACCAACCCTGTATGGTTCTACTGACCAACCCTGTATGGTTCTACTGACCAACCCTGTATGGTTCTACTGACCAACCCTGTATGGTTCTACTAACCAACCCTGTATGGTTCTACTAACCAACCCTGTATGGTTCTACTGACCGACCCTGTATGGTTCTACTAACCAACCCTGTATGGTTCTACTGACCAACCCTGTATGGTTCTACTAACCGACCCTGTATGGTTCTACTGACCAACCCTGTATGGTTCTACTAACCGACCCTGTATGGTTCTACTGACCAACCCTGTATGGTTCTACTGACCAACCCTGTATGGTTCTACTGACCAACCCTGTATGGTTCTACTGACCAACCCTGTATGGTTCTACTGACCAACCCTGTATGGTTCTACTAACCAACCCTGTATGGTTCTACTAACCAACCCTGTATGGTTCTACTGACCAACCCTGTATGGTTCTACTGACCAACCCTGTATGGTTCTACTGACCAACCCTGTATGGTTCTACTGACCAACCCCGTATGGTTCTACTGACCAACCCTGTATGGTTCTACTGACCAACCCTGTATGGTTCTACTAACCAACCCTGTATGGTTCTACTGACCAACCCTGTAAGGTTCTACTAACCGACCCTGTATGGTTCTACTGACCAACCCTGTATGGTTCTACTAACCGACCCTGTATGGTTCTACTAACCAACCCTGTATGGTTCTACTGACCAACCCTGTATGGTTCTACTGACCAACCCTGTATGGTTCTACTGACCAACCCTGTATGGTTCTACTGACCAACCCCGTATGGTTCTACTGACCAACCCTGTATGGTTCTACTAACCAACCCTGTATGGTTCTACTGACCAACCCTGTATGGTTCTACTGACCAACCCTGTATGGTTCTACTGACCAACCCTGTATGGTTCTACTGACCGACCCTGTATGGTTCTACTGACCAACCCTGTATGGTTCTACTGACCAACCCTGTATGGTTCTACTGACCGACCCTGTATGGTTCTACTGACCGACCCTGTATGGTTCTACTGACCAACCCTGTATGGTTCTACTGACCAACCCTGTATGGTTCTACTAACCAACCCTGTATGGTTCTACTGACCAACCCTGTATGGTTCTACTAACCGACCCTGTATGGTTCTACTGACCAACCCTGTATGGTTCTACTGACCAACCCTGTATGGTTCTACTGACCAACCCTGTATGGTTCTACTAACCAACCCTGTATGGTTCTACTGACCAACCCTGTATGGTTCTACTGACCAACCCTGTATGGTTCTACTGACCAACCCTGTATGGTTCTACTAACCGACCCTGTATGGTTCTACTGACCAACCCTGTATGGTTCTACTGACCAACCCTGTATGGTTCTACTAACCGACCCTGTATGGTTCTACTGACCAACCCTGTATGGTTCTACTAACCGACCCTGTATGGTTCTACTGACCAACCCTGTATGGTTCTACTAACCTACCCTGTATGGTTCTATTATTATGATTATTATTATTACTGACCAACCCTGTATGGTTCTACTGACCACCCTGTATGGTTCTACTGACCAACCCTGTATGGTTCTACTGACCAACCCTGTATGGTTATACTGACCAACCCTGTATGGTTCTACTGACCAACCCTGTATGGTTCTACTGACCAACCCTGTATGGTTCTACTAACCGACCCTGTATGGTTCTACTGACCAACCCTGTATGGTTCTACTGACCAACCCTGTATGGTTCTACTAACCGACCCTGTATGGTTCTACTGACCAACCCTGTATGGTTCTACTAACCAACCCTGTATGGTTCTACTGACCAACCCTGTATGGTTCTACTAACCAACCCTGTATGGTTCTACTGACCAACCCTGTATGGTTCTACTAACCGACCCTGTATGGTTCTACTGACCAACCCTGTATGGTTCTACTGACCAACCCTGTATGGTTCTACTAACCAACCCTGTATGGTTCTACTGACCAACCCTGTATGGTTCTACTGACCAACCCTGTATGGTTCTACTGACCAACCCTGTATGGTTCTACTGACCAACCCTGTATGGTTCTTCTAACCGGCCCTGTATGGTTCTACTGACCAACCCTGTATGGTTCTACTGACCAACCCTGTATGGTTCTACTGACCAACCCTGTATGGTTCTTCTAACCAACCCTGTATGGTTCTACTGACCAACCCTGTATGGTTCTACTGACCAACCCTGTATGGTTCTACTGACCGACCCTGTATGGTTCTACTGACCAACCCTGTATGGTTCTACTAACCAACCCTGTATGGTTCTACTGACCAACCCTGTATGGTTCTACTAACCGACCCTGTATGGTTCTACTGACCAACCCTGTATGGTTCTACTGACCAACCCTGTATGGTTCTACTGACCAACCCTGTATGGTTCTACTAACCGACCCTGTATGGTTCTACTAACCGACCCTGTATGGTTCTACTTAGCACCGTTTTTCTAAGAGTGTACATGCATTGAAAAACATGGGTTTATATTTGACTGGTTTTGGTATTTGCCCCAGAACTAAACAGCTGATTCAAATAGCCAACTCATCGTCAAGCCTTTGATTATTTGAGTAATATAACTTGGTTCTAGGTAATACTGCTGTTGTTCTGATACAGTAATATAACAGGGTTCTAGGTAATACTGCTGTTGTTCTGAGACAGTAATATAACAGGGTTCTAGGTAATACTGCTGTTGTTCTGAGACAGTAATATAACAGGGTTCTAGGTAATACTGCGGTTGTTTTGAGACAGACGGTAATATAACAGGGTTCTAGGTAATACTGCTGTTGTTCTGAGACAGTAATATAACAGGGTTCTAGGTAATACTGCTGTTGTTCTGAGACAGATGGTAATATAACAGGGTTCTAGGTAATACTGCTGTTGTTCTGAGACAGATGGTAATATAACAGGGTTCTAGGTAATACTGCTGTTGTTCTGAGACAGTAATATAACAGGGTTCTAGGTAATACTGCTGTTGTTCTGAGACAGACGGTAATATAACAGGGTTCTAGGTAATACTGCTGTTGTTCTGAGACAGTAATATAACAGGGTTCTAGGTAATACTGCGGTTGTTTTGAGACAGACGGTAATATAACAGGGTTCTAGGTAATACTGCTGTTGTTCTGAGACAGATGGTAATATAACAGGGTTCTAGGTAATACTGTTGTTGTTCTGAGACAGATGGTAATATAACAGGGTTCTAGGTAATACTGCTGTTGTTCTGAGACAGACGGTAATATAACAGGGTTCTAGGTAATACTGCTGTTGTTCTGAGACAGTAATATAACAGGGTTCTAGGTAATACTGCCTTTGTTTCTCTCTCTCTCTCTCTCTCTAGTTAATGGGAATCCGACCAGTCATCTGTCCACTCCTTGCTCGGGGAAATCTCCCAGCCCCTCCCCTTCCAGCCCTGCTACAGACTTCAGACCTAGCAGGGTAAGACCACATACACAATCTGTCCTGCTACACCCTGTCCTGCTACACCCTGTCCTGCTACACCCTGTCCTGCTACATCCTTTCCTGCTACAGACCTCAGACCTCGCAGGGTAAGACCACATACACAATCTGTCCTGCTACACCCTGTCCTGCTACATCCTTTCCTGCTACAGACCTCGGACCTAGCAGGGTAAGACCACATACACAATCTGTCCTGCTATACACCCAGTCCTGCTACACCCTGTCCTGCTACACCCTGTCCTGCTACACCCTGTCCTGCTACAGACCTCAGACCTAGCAGAGTAAGACCACATACACAATCTTGTACAGCTAATCTTGGGGACACACAATCCAGTACCATTCAAAATCCTATTTTCCCTAAACCCTAACCCTAAAACTAACCCTATCCCTTACTCGTAGCCTAACCCTGACCTTAACCTTAAACCTAAGCCTAGCTCCTAACCCTAGCTCCTAAGCCTAGCTCCTAACCCTAAACCTAACCCTAGCTCCTAAGCCTAGCTCCTAACCCTAGCTCCTAACCCTAGCTCCTAAGCCTAGCTCCTAACCCTAAACCTAACCCTAGCTCCTAACCCTAAACCTAACCCTAGCTCCTAAGCCTAGCTCCTAAGCCTAGCTCCTAAGCCTAGCTCCTAACCCTAAACCTAACCCTAGCCTAACCCCTAACCCTAGTTCCTAACCCTAGCTCCTAAGCCTAGCTCCTAAGCCTAGCTCCTAAGCGTAGCTCCTAACCCTAGATCCTAACCCTAGCTCCTAAGCCTAGCTCCTAAGCCTAGCTCCTAACCCTGAACCTAATCCTAGCTCCTAACCCTAGCTCCTAACCCTAAACCTAAACCTAGCTCCTAACCCTAGCTCCTAACCCTAGCTCCTAACCCTAACCCTAGCTCCTAAGCCTAGCTCCTAACCCTAGCTCCTAACCCTAAACCTAACCCTAGCTCCTAACCCTAAACCTAACCCTAGCTCCTAAGTCTAGCTCCTAAGCCTAGCTCCTAACCCTAGCTCCTAACCCTAGCTCCTAACCCTAGCTCCTAACCCTAGCTCCTAACCCTAGCTCCTAACCCTAGCTCCTAACCCTAGCTCCTAACCCTAGCTCCTAACCATAGCTCATAATCCTAGCTCCTAACCCTAGCTCCTAACCATAGCTCCTAACCCTAGCTCCTAACCCTAGCTCCTAACCCTAGCTCCTAACCATAGCTCCTAACCCTAGCTCCTAACCCTAGCTCCTAAGCCTAGCTCCTAAGCCTAGCTCCTAACCCTAGCTCCTAAGCCTAGCTCCTAACCCTAGCTCCTAACCCTAAACCTAACCCTAGCTCCTAACCCTAAACCTAACCTAGCTCCTCTAGCTCTAACCCTAGCTCTAACTCTAGCTCCTAACCCTAGCTCCTAAGCCTAGCTCCTAAGCCTAGCTCCTAACCCTAGCTCCTAACCCTAAACCTAACCCTAGCTCCTAACCCTAGCTCCTAAGCCTAGCTCCTAACCCTAGCTCCTAACCCTAAACCTAACCCTAGCTCCTAACCCTAAACCTAATCCTAGCTCCTAACTCTAGCTCCTAACCCTAGCTCCTAACTCTAGCTCCTAACCCTAGCTCCTAAGCCTAGCTCCTAACCCTAGCTCCTAACCCTAAACCTAACCCTAGCTCCTAACCCTAAACCTAACCCAAGCTCCTAACCCTAAACCTAACCCTAGCTCCTAACCCTAAACCTAACCCTAGCTCCTAACCCTAGCTCCTAAGCCTAGCTCCTAACCGTAGCTCCTAACCCTAAACGTAACCCTAGCTCCTAACCCTAAACCTAACCCTAGCTCCTAACCCTAAACCTAACCCAAGCTCCTAACCCTAAACCTAACCCTAGCTCCTAAGCCTAGCTCCTAACCCTAGCTCCTAACCCTAGCTCCTAAGCCTAGCTCCTAACCCTAGCTCCTAAGCCTAGCTCCTAACCCTAAACCTAACCCTAGCTCCTAAGCCTAGCTCCTAACCCTAAACCTAATCCTAGCTCCTAACCCTAGCTCCTAACCCTAAACCGACACACATACCCTTACGCTCTATAACACACTCCCTCTATGTTCCCAGGAGAAGAACAAGTCCCAGTCTACAACCTAGAGTCACAAACTACAAATCCCACAATCCTTAGAGTCTCAGAAGGTTTTCCGACCCTTGGCCTGTCACGCTGCTGCTTCGGGAATTCTGGAAATACTCGATCTCATGTTAAAATTCCAATGATGTAGTTCCGGAATCCTGTTGATCACCTTTCTGTGGTGATAATGTGTCTGTATTCTGGAGAATCTTCTGCCTTTTCTATTCTCGTAGTCATTGGTTGTGTCTCAAATTATATCCTAGTCACTACACAGTGCACTACTATTGTCCACTCATCACCCATAGATACACATTTAAAAAAATATATATATATATTGCTGTATATCCAGATAGTGGTGAAATGTAAAGGTAGTGCACTATGTAGGGAATAAGAGGTCATGTGATATGTAGCCATGGATACTGTGCAGGGTATGTTGACTGAAGCTGAAAGCTAGACACCAGGGCTGGAGGTAATAACAATTTAAAGGCAGTCAATTTAAAGGCAGTCAACTTAAAGGCAGTCAATTTAAAGGCAGTCAATTTAAAGGCAGTCAATTTAAAGGCAGTCCATTTACAGGCAGTCAATTTAAAGGCAGTCAATTTAAAGGCAGTCAATTTAAAGGCAGTCAATTTAAAGGCAGTCCATTTAAAGGCAGTCCATTTAAAGCCAGTCAATTTACAGGCAGTCAATTTAAAGGCAGTCAATTTAAAGGCAGTCAATTTAAAGGCAGTCAATTTAAAGGCAGTCCATTTAAAGGCAGTCCATTTAAAGGCAGTCCATTTAAAGCCAGTCAATTTACAGGCAGTCAATTTAAAGGCAGTCCATTTAAAGGCAGTCCATTTAAAGGCAGTCAATTTAAAGGCAGTCCATTTAAAGGCAGTCAATTTAAAGGCAGTCAATTTAAAGGCAGTCCATTTAAAGGCAGTCCATTTAAAGGCAGTCCATTTAAAGGCAGTCCATTTAAAGGCAGTCAACTTAAAGGCAGTCAATTTAAAGGCAGTCAATTTAAAGGCAGTCAATTTAAAGGCAGTCCACTTAAAGGCAGTCAATTTAAAGGCTGTACACTTTTGAACTAAATAGCTTCTACTCCGTCAGTTCATTGAGAAGTCATTGAAAATATATGCACTTTTTAAAAAAAATGTTAAATTGTCTTTGAAGTTTACTTCCTGAATTGACATGATTTAATTGGAATTGACCCCCAGCCCTGCTAGACTCTAATACTGTACTGGAATATACTATAACAGGAGATTAAAAGGCATGGCAATAACAATGACATGACAATACCTCTACATCAGGTATTAATTGACCCCCAGCCCTGCTAGACTCTAATACTGTACTGGAATATACTATAACAGGAGCATGCAACTCAAGTGGAAGATTTTTGAGTCCCAAAATAACCCCCTATTCCCTAGATGACTGAGTCCCAAAATAACCCCCTATTCCCTAGATGACTGAGTCCCAAAATAACCCCCTTTTCCCTAGATGACTGAGTCCCAAAATAACCCCCTGTTCCCTAGATGACTGAGTCCCAAAATAACCCCCTATTCCCTAGATGACTGAGTCCCAAAATAACCCCCTATTCCCTAGATGACTGATACCCAAAATAACCCCTGTTCCCTAGATGGCTGAGTCCCAAAATAACCCCTATTCCCTAGATGACTGAGTCCCAAAATAACCCCCTATTCCCTAGATGACTGAGTCCCAAAATAACCCCTGTTCCCTAGATGGCTGAGTCCCAAAATAACCCCCTATTCCCTAGATGACTGAGTCCCAAAATAACCCCTATTCCCTAGATGACTGAGTCCCAAAATAACCCCCTATTCCCTAGCTGACCCACCTCCCAAAATAACCCCCTATTCCCTAGATGACTGAGTCCCAAAATAACCCCTATTCCCTAGATGACCCACCTCCCAAAATAACCCCCTATTCCCTAGATGACTGAGTCCCAAAATAACCCCCTCAAAAGTAGTATTAAAATCTATACAGTCTGTGTGTGTGTGTGTGTGTGTGTGTGTGTGTGTGTGTGTGTGTGTGTGTGTGTGTGTGTGTGTGTGTGTGTGTGTGTGTGTGTGTGTGTGTGTAATGTGCAGAGATTGATTGATTTGGTCTGGTTTTAGTCTCGTGCTCGTATTGATCCAGGCAGGATTAATCGATCGTGGAACCTGGCCCTCAGGCCTACTAAACAATGAGTTGATTATTGATTAGGATGACTTTAGTCTCACCTGTCCTCTCCAGTAAAGTAACACTGTCAGTAACAGGATTAATCGATCGTGGAACCTGGCCCTCAGGCCTCCTAAACAATGAGTTGATTAGGATGACTTTCGTCTCGCCTCACCTGTCCTCTCCAGTATAGTAACACTGTCAGTAACAGGATTAATCGATCGTGGAACCTGGCCCTCAGGCCTCCTAAACAATGAGTTGATTAGGATGACTTTCGTCTCGCCTCACCTGTCCTCTCCAGTATAGTAACACTGTCAGTAACAGGATTAATCGATCGTGGAACCTGGCCCTCAGGACCACTAAACAATGAGTTGATTATTGATTAGGATGACTTTAGTCTCACCTGTCCTCTCCAGTAAAGTAACACTGTCAGTAACAGTGTATTATACAGTCAAAGGCCATCTGCTCTATAAGGTCGTGCCGGGGTCTTCTTAACTGGGCTATGAGAACGGGGAAGTCCGTCTGTGAATGGGGGAGGACGAAGCACAGACGCCGGAGCATGTCTGCCACTCTTTCAGAGCGGGTGAAGCGCGCCTCCGTTTCACGCCAGAGCAGCTCTTCCACCAAAGATTGCTTTGCTGCCACACCCACAACGGAAGGCAGTATATTATTTTCCATCCGCTCTCTCCTGTATACTGTAGCCCCTGTAACTCATAGCGTCACTCCAGCAGACTGACGGTCATATTGAGGTGTATTATTGAGTTGAACTATGTAGAGTTCAGTACGTTCCTGGGTAGGGACTAGAGTGTGTGTTGTATTTTAAGTAGGTCTCTCTCTTTCTCTCTGGTTTGATTTCCTGTGAATGCTAAGGGAGAGAACAGTACCCACACACACATTTACATTGTCGTCATTTAGTAGTATACTGCCATGTCCACTGGTAGTACAGCTATCTCCCCTGCTGAAGAAAAACAATGAAAAACACAACGAATGCTGGTCACCAGCCAAAACACAATAACCAGCTGGTGACCAGCCTTCGTTGTGTTTTAGCTGGTGACCGGCCTTCGTTGTGGTTTAGCTGGTGACCAGCCTTCGTTGTGGTTTAGCTGGTGACCGGCCTTCGTTGTGTTTTGGCTGGTGACCAGCCTTCTTTGTGGTTTAGCTGGTGACCAGCCTTCATTGTGGTTTAGCTGGTGACCAGCCTTCGTTGTGTTTTGGACACTGGAGACCCTGCTAAGTCACATTATGCTGGCTTGCAAAGTGAAGTGTAATTCCTATGGGAATCCAACCTGTGTGGGGATATCCAACAATTAGAATCTGTAATCAGAATGGCAGCCAGAGTTAGTAAGATTTAAGAAATGAGAATATCTAAACCAATTACACGGGAACAACCATTTCAGTGACAAAAGATTGGATTATTTTCGAAAAAAATGTATGATATTTATCTTTGTTTAGCATAAGATTCATTCATTGATTAATACATGGACAATGAGTGCACGCATAAACATAGATATTGATACAAACAATTCTACAAATCTAACTGTAATAGAGCAGGCTGGGAAATGTTAAGTAACTTACTGGAAGCTTAACAGGCAACTAACTGTCAGTAACTTACTGGAAGCTTAACAGGCAACTAACTGCCAGTAATTTACTGGAAGCTTAACAGGCAACTAACTGCCAGTAACTTACTGGAAGCTTAACAGACAACTAACTGTCAGTAACTTACTGGAAGCTTAACAGACAACTAACTCTGCCAGTTCCTGCAACACCATCAGGTCAGTGAGCATGACAGCGATCAGCTATAGTAAGTTACGGAAGATCTCATAGTAACTACTTGCAGCAAACTGACCTACTGCCATTAAGTTATTGAAAAATTCACAGTAACCTGTTAATAATGCACAAATGTAGAAATGGGAGTGGATAAATGAGCTGCTCAGCCATCAACATAACGATAAAACACCTCGAATTGGTTCACAACACTTCCACTATCGGTTGGCACCAATACAAAATATTTTAGACCATGCCTCCAAATATGCTAATGTACACATTACCCCCACATTTAAAACTGCAGTGAAAGTAATGTAAACAACAACAAGTCATTTTACAACCATAACACTTTAATTCCACTGCAACTCAGTAGCTGGTAACTTACTGTCAAATTACAGGTACATTTTAAGCACATCTGAATTAGCCTATCAATAGAACTGTAGAACCTTTCATTGGTTCTACATGGAACCCGAGGGTTCTTCATGAGAGGGTTCTACATGGAACCCGAGGGTTCTTCATGAGAGGGTTCTACATGGAACTGAAAGGTGTTCCCCTACAGGGGCAAATCAAAGGGTTCTACATGGAACTAGAGGGTTCTTCATGAGAGGGTTCTACATGGAACGAGAGGGTTCTTCATGAGAGGGTTCTACATGGAACCAGGGGGTTCTTCATGAGAGGGTTCTTCATGAGAGGGTTCTACATGGAACCCGAGGGTTCTTCATAAGAGGGTTCTACATGGAACCAGAGGGTTCTTCATGAGAGGGTTCTACATGGAACCAGGGGGTTCTTCATGATAGGGTTCTACATGGAACCAGAAGGTTCTTCATGAGAGGGTTCTACATGGAACCAGGGGGTTCTTCATGAGAGGGTTCTACATGGAACCAGTGGGTTCTTCATGAAAGGGTTATAAATTAGACTAAAAAGGGTTCCCCTACATGGACAAACAACAGAATGTCTATTATTTAAATTTTTTTAAATCTTTGTCATACCCACAGATCCATTGGCGTAGAAGGAAATTCAGGTCGCTGGGAACCGAGAGGTTGTGCGTTCAAAGTCCCAGCGAGGTTTACTCCCTCTCAAATAATCAGCATGTTGCTGGTCTGCAAAACCACGCCCTTCCTTATCATATTTCCCAGCATGCTCTAGTCCAGTTATATTTTTAGAAGATGTTGCAATATCTGTGTTTTTGCATTCATCAACTAACTAATTCCTCAATTAACTAATTAATCAATTCATGTATCTTATGGTCCACAAAGATAAATCACTGTTTCTACAATCTGTTAGTTGTACTTTTTTATCGGACCTGTTGCTAAAATGGTTTATCTAGTCTCGTTCATTCATGGTTCTAACCCGGCTGTCATTCTGACTGCAGATTACACTAATTCACTCTGGCTAGATTTCCAATAGGAATTAAATGTAACTCTGCTGAATGAGACTTGATACTGGTTTTATTTCAGCTTATGCTGGTCTCCAGTGTTCAAAGCACAGCGAAGGCTGGTATGCCAGCATAACCAGCTAGACCAGCATGGATCAGCAGAGGTCAGCTAGACCAGCATGGATCAGCAGAGGCCAGCTAGACCAGCATGGATCAGCAGAGGCCAGCTAGAGCAGCATGGATCAGCAGAGGTCAGCTAGACCAGCATGGATCAGCAGAGGCCAGCTAGAGCAGCATGGATCAGCAGAGGCCAGCTAGACCAGCATGGATCAGCAGAGGCCAGCTAGACCAGCATGGATCAGCAGAGGCCAGCATGGATCAGTAGAGGTCAGCTAGACCAGCATGGATCAGTAGAGGCCAGCTTGACCAGCATGGATCAGCATAACCAGCTAGACCAGCATGGATCAGCAGAGGCCAGCTAGACCAGCATGGATCAGCAGAGGCCAGCTTGACCAGCATGGATCAGCAGAGGCCAGCTAGACCAGCATGGATCAGCAGAGGCCAGCTAGACCAGCATGGATCAGCAGAGGCCAGCTTGACCAGCATGGATCAGTAGAGGTCAGCTAGACCAGCATGGATCAGCAGAGGCCAGCTAGACCAGCATGGATCAGCAGAGGCCAGCTTGACCAGCATGGATCAGTAGAGGTCAGCTAGACCAGCATGGATCAGCAGAGGCCAGCTAGACCAGCATGGATCAGCAGAGGCCAGCTAGACCAGCATGGATCAGCAGAGGCCAGCTTGACCAGCATGGATCAGTAGAGGTCAGCTAGACCAGCATGGATCAGCAGAGGCCAGCTAGACCAGCATGGATCAGCAGAGGCCAGCTAGACCAGCATGGATCAGCAGAGGTCAGCTAGACCAGCATGGATCAGTAGAGGTCAGCTAGACCAGCATGGATCAGCAGAGGCCAGCTAGACCAGCATGGATCAGCAGAGGCCAGCTAGACCAGCATGGATCAGTAGAGGTCAGCTAGACCAGCATGGATCAGCAGAGGCCAGCTAGAGCAGCATGGATCAGCAGAGGCCAGCTAGACCAGCATGGATCAGCAGAGGCCAGCTAGACCAGCATGGATCAGCAGAGGCCAGCATGGATCAGTAGAGGTCAGCTAGACCAGCATGGATCAGTAGAGGCCAGCTTGACCAGCATGGATCAGCATAACCAGCTAGACCAGCATGGATCAGCAGAGGCCAGCTAGACCAGCATGGATCAGCAGAGGCCAGCTAGACCAGCATGGATCAGCAGAGGCCAGCTTGACCAGCATGGATCAGCAGAGGCCAGCTAGACCAGCATGGATCAGCAGAGGCCAGCTAGACCAGCATGGATCAGCAGAGGCCAGCTTGACCAGCATGGATCAGCAGAGGCCAGCTTGACCAGCATGGATCAGCAGAGGTCAGCTAGACCAGCATGGATCAGCAGAGGCCAGCTAGACCAGCATGGATCAGCAGAGGCCAGCTAGACCAGCATGGATCAACAGAGGTCAGCTAGACCAGCATGGATCAGCAGAGGCCAGCTTGACCAGCATGGATCAGTAGAGGTCAGCTAGACCAGCATGGATCAGCAGAGGCCAGCTAGACCAGCATGGATCAGCAGAGGCCAGCTAGACCAGCATGGATCAGCAGAGGTCAGCTAGACCAGCATGGATCAGTAGAGGCCAGCTAGACCAGCATGGATCAGCAGAGGCCAGCTAGACCAGAATGGATCAGCAGAGGCCAGCTAGACCAGCATGGATCAGTAGAGGCCAGCTTGACCAGCATGGATCAGTAGAGGCCAGCTAGACCAGCATGGATCAGCAGAGGCCAGCTAGACCAGCATGGATCAGCAGAGGCCAGCTAGACCAGCATGGATCAGTAGAGGTCAGCTAGACCAGCATGGATCAGCAGAGGCCAGCTAGACCAGCATGGATCAGCAGAGGCCAGCTAGACCAGCATGGATCGGCAGAGGCCAACTTGACCAGCATGGATCAGCAGAGGCCAGCTAGACCAGCATGGATCAGCAGAGGCCAGCTTGACATTTATGCTGGACTGTGTTTGTTTTGTTTTTCAGCAGGATCAATAGAATACAGTCAAATCAATGAACTGTATGACCTAGTAAAACCCCTGGCTGCTCACAGCAGGTTCTCATTCAGATGAATGGCTTTTCACTTACAGACACAATGGATTGTGTTTTATACAGCCTAGCCAAGTACAACTTCCAGCATCTGTTTACTGTGAACACTGAGGCTGTACCTGCTTTAAGTTACAGTTTTACTGTGAACACTGAGGCTGTACCTGCTTTAAGTTACAGTTTTACTTTGAACACTGAGGCTGTACCTGCTACAGTTTTACTGTGAACACTGAGGCTGTACCCGCTTTAAGTTACAGTTTTACTGTGAACACTGAGGCTGTACCTGCTTTAAGTTACAGTTTTACTGTGAACACTGAGGCTGTACCTGCTTTAAGTTACAGTTTTACTTTGAACACTGAGGCTGTACCTGCTACAGTTTTACTGTGAACACTGAGGCTGTACCCGCTTTAAGTTACAGTTTTACTGTGAACACTGAGGCTGTACCCGCTTTAAGTTACAGTTTTACTGTGAACACTGAGGCTGTACCCACTTTAAGTTACAGTTTTACTGTGAACACTGAGGCTGTACCCGCTTTAAGTTACAGTTTTACTGTGAACACTGAGGCTGTACCCGCGTTAAGTTACAGTTTTACTGTGAACACTGAGGCTGTACCCACTTTAAGTTACAGTTTTACTGTGAACACTGAGGCTGTACCCACTTTAAGTTACAGTTTTACTGTGAACACTGAGGCTGTACCCGCGTTAAGTTACAGTTTTACTGTGAACACTGAGGCTGTACCTGCCTTAAGTTACAGTTTTACTGTGAACACTGAGGCTGGAGCTACTTTAAGTTACAGTTTTACTGTGAACACTGAGGCTGTACCTGCTTTAAGTTACAGTTTTACTGTGAACACTGAGGCTGTACCTGCTAAGTTACAGTTTTACTGTGAACACTGAGGCTGTACCTGCTTTAAGTTACAGTTTTACTGTGAACACTGAGGCTGTACCTGCTTTAAGTTACAGTTTTACTGTGAACACTGAGGCTCTACCTGCTTTAAGTTACTGTTTTACTGTGAACACTGAGGCTGTACCCGCTTTAAGTTACTGTTTTACTGTGAACACTGAGGCTGTACCTGCTTTAAGTTACAGTTTTAACAGTGGCTAACTAGTCTACTGTGTGTATTTGATCATAATGTAGACCTACCAGAGAGGCCTACCATCAAAAACAATGGAGAAAATGCATCCCATAACATTTTATCATGGAAACAGCTGTTCTATCATTCAGACTACAGTATCAGCCGATGTGGGGTGTTCTAAAAACATACAGGACACGAACCTGTTAATCCACTCGTCCTTCAGACAAGGAGGTGACTGTGTTGTTAATCCACTCGTCCTTCAGACAAGGAGGTGACTGTGTTGTTAATCCACTCGTCCTTCAGACAAGGAGGTGACTGTGTTGTTAATCCACTCGTCCTTCAGACAAGGAGGTGACTGTGTTGTTAATCCACTCGTCCTTCAGACAAGGAGGTGACTGTGTTGTTAATTCACTCGTCCTTCAGACAAGGAGGTGACTGTGTTGTTAATTCACTCGTCCTTCAGACAAGGAGGTGACTGTGTTGTTAATCCACTCGTCCTTCAGACAAGGAGGTGACTGTGTTGTTAATCCACTCGTCCTTCAGACAAGGAGGTGACTGTGTTGTTAATCCACTCGTCCTTCAGACAAGGAGGTGACTGAACATCTTGTTGTTAATCCACTTGTCCTTCAGACAAGGAGGTGACTGTGTTGTTAATCCACTCGTCCTTCAGACAAGGAGGTGACTGTGTTGTTAATCCACTCGTCCTTCAGACAAGGAGGTGACTGAACATCTTGTTGTTAATCCACTTGTCCTTCAGACAAGGAGGTGACTGTGTTGTTAATCCACTCGTCCTTCAGACAAGGAGGTGACTGTGTTGTTAATCCACTCGTCCTTCAGACAAGGAGGTGACTGTGTTGTTAATCCACTCGTCCTTCAGACAAGGAGGTGACTGTGTTGTTAATCCACTCGTCCTTCAGACAAGGAGGTGACTGTGTTGTTAATCCACTCGTCCTTCAGACAAGGAGGTGACTGTGTTGTTAATCCACTCGTCCTTCAGACAAGGAGGTGACTGTGTTGTTAATTCACTCGTCCTTCAGACAAGGAGGTGACTGTGTTGTTAATCCACTCGTCCTTCAGACAAGGAGGTGACTGTGTTGTTAATCCACTCGTCCTTCAGACAAGGAGGTGACTGAACATCTTGTTGTTAATTCACTCATCCATCAGACAAGGAGGTGACTGTGTTGTTAATCCACTCGTCCTTCAGACAAGGAGGTGACTGAACATCTTGTTGTTAATTCACTCATCCATCAGACAAGGAGGTGACTGTGTTGTTAATCCACTCGTCCTTCAGACAAGGAGGTGACTGTGTTGTTAATCCACTCGTCCTTCAGACAAGGAGGTGACTGTGTTGTTAATCCACTCGTCCTTCAGACAAGGAGGTGACTGTGTTGTTAATCCACTCGTCCTTCAGACAAGGAGGTGACTGTGTTGTTAATCCACTCGTCCTTCAGACAAGGAGGTGACTGAACATCTTGTTGTGTTGTATTATACAAGAAACCACTTAACAGAATAAAAAGCATTATTATTCCCATACCATTATTACAGAGAATCAGACACATTATGCTGCCCTCTGCCTATTGGCTACTGAGCTTATTCAAGCCTGTCTCACAATGCAACACTGTCCCTTTAAGACAAAAACAAGCTCTTTACCTGACTCACTTTTCAAAGATTTCTAGAAATGTACATATTTTGTTCTCTTGTAGGAAGCAACCACTCCTCCACTGCTGACTACAAATGATCTGTAACTGGGCTAATAACTCACTAACTAGCGAAGGATGTGAACAGAATGTACACACGTCGCTACATGCAGCTCTGGCTTTGATCTCAAAACAAACACATCTACTCACGACCCCTCATGCTGTAAACACAGTCCAGTTCACCTACTCACGACCGCTCATGTTTTAAACACAGTCCAGTTCACCTACTCACGACCGCTCATGCTGTAAACACAGTCCAGTTCACTTACTCACAACCTCTCATGCTGTAAACACAGTCCAGTTCACCTACTCATTATTCCCCATTCTGTAAACACAGTCCAGTTCACTTACTTACGACTCCTCATGCTGTAAACACAGTCCAGTTCACCTACTCACAACTCCTCATGCTGTAAACACAGTCCAGTTCACCTGCTCAAGACTCATCATGCTGTAAACACAGTCCAGTTCACCTGCTCACGACTCCTCATGCTGTAAACACAGTCCAGTTCACCTACTCACAACTCCTCATGCTGTAAACACAGTCCAGTTCACCTACTCACAACTCCTCATGCTGTAAACACAGTCCAGTTCACCTGCTCAAGACTCATCATGCTGTAAACACAGTCCAGTTCACCTGCTCACGACTCCTCATGCTGTAAACACAGTCCAGTTCACCTACTCACAACTCCTCATGCTGTAAACACAGTCCAGTTCACCTACTCACAACTCCTCATGCTGTAAACACAGTCCAGTTCACCTACTCACAACTCCTCATGCTGTAAACACAGTCCAGTTCACCTGCTCACGACTCCTCATGCTGTAAACACAGTCCAGTTCACCTGCTCACGACTCCTCATGCTGTAAACACAGTCCAGTTCACCTACTCACAACTCCTCATGCTGTAAACACAGTCCAGTTCAAAGTGAAGGGCACAGATCCATATATGGCAATGGTCTATTTGCATATAGGGATACTGCAACTCTAATATAATAATAATAATATATGCCATTTAGCTGACGCTTTTATCCAAAGCGACTTACAGTCATGTGTGCATACATTCTACGTATGGGTGGTCCCGGGAATCGAACCCACTACCCTGGTGTTACAAGCGCCATGCTCTACCAACTGAGCCACAGAAGGACCAGACTGGCGCACCAGTCTGTGTAGAGTACGTGCTGAGTAGTGCCTGTCAGTGCAATAGAATCCTACTCCGATGCGTTCTGCCTACAACAAAATGTCTTGTATAGTTAGTTTTGTTTTGCATTGACATTGGCTAATATATATTACTTTATTCATATAGTCAGTAGAGTTCAGTTCAGGACTGTAGAGTAGAGTTCAGTTCAGTACCGTAGAGTAGAGTTCAGTAGAGTAGAGTTCAGCAGACCAGTGTGGCTCAGTGGTTTACTGTACATTATTGTGTACATTTTCATGAATTATCCACACCATCTCACACCATCTCTAGTACATATTAGGCCCTGCACACAAACACACACACACACACCCCTGTGTTATTGATGCCGCAGCTGGTTAAATCAGTATGGTGCTTCAGAGTGCAATGTGTGTCGCAGGCAGGATGAGTCTTGTCGTACTGCTCAGACTCAGAGCTGAATGTTCCTCTGTACTCTTGAGAGAGAACAGACACTTTAACAAGTGTGACTGTGCGTGTTTGTGATGTCATGCATGGCAGCAACTCTCTCTCATCCTCCTCTCTCATCCTCCTCTCTCTCCTCCTCCTCACTCTCTCTCTCACTCTCTCTCTCTCTCTCTCTCTCTCTCTCTCTCTCTCTCTCTATCTATCTCACTCTCTCTCTCTCTCTCTCTCTCTCTCTCTCTCTCTCTCTCTCTCTCTCTCTCTCTCTCTCTCTCTCTCTCTCTCTATCTCTATCTCTATCTCTATCTCTATCTCTATCTCTCTATCTCTATCTCTATCTCTATCTCTATCTCGCTCCCTCTCTCTCGCTCGCTCTCTTTCTCTCTCTCTCGCTCGCTCTCTTTCTCTCTCTCGCTCTCTCTCTCACTCGCTCTCTTTCTCTCTCTCTCTCTCTCACTCGCTCTCTTTCTCTCTCTCTCTCTCTCTCTCTCTCTCTCTCTCTCTCTCTCTCTCTCTCTCTCTCTCTATCTATCTCTCTCTCTCTCTCTCTCTCTCTCTCTCTCTCTCTCTCTCTCTCTCTCTCTCTCTCTCTCTCTCTCTCTCTCTCTCTCTCTCTCTCTCGCTCCCTCTCTCTCGCTCTCTGCTCTCTCTCGCTCTCTTTCTCTCTCTCTCGCTCGCTCTCTTTCTCTCTCTCGCTCTCTCTCTCACTCGCTCTCTTTCTCTCTCTCTCTCTCTCTCTCTCTCTCTCTCTCGCTCGCTCTCTTTCTCTCTCTCTCTCTTTCTCTCTCTCTCTCTCTCTCTCTCTCTCTCTCTCTGCTCTCTTTCTCTCTCGCTCTCTTTCTCTCTCTCTCTCGCTCTTTCTCTCTCTCTCTCGTCCTCCTCAGTCCATGTGTAAGTGTCTCATCATCAGTGATCATCATCACTATCCATTGAGTTACATGCTCCTCTCATTCTCTGGCACATCTCTGTGTGTGTAAATGATTTCATCTACAATGTGTCACAATAGATGTTGTTGTTTGTCTTTTATTTTTTGATGAATGTTCTGTATGTTTTGTTTAAGGCAGTGTCTCCAAATTTTTCCCGCACTCACATACCTGATTCAACTAATCAACTCATCATCAAGCCTTTAGTTAATCAGGTGTATGAGTGTTAAAAACTCAAATGTGCACCTCTTTGGGTCTTTAGGACCCGGATTGGAAACACTGGTTTAATGTTCGGAGGGCCGTCCACAAACCCTCGATACCACTAGCACTGTTATTATGTCATGAATATCATTTTAAAGATGTTTATGTTTTAAAACAACACTATCTGGACAGCACACATACATTTGTCTCCGTCTTTCCCATTAATTTGACTTTCCAAGTCTGTCTGTCTGTCATCTCCTCCTTTAGATCTGCATGAAAGAGTATTCATTTCTACAAAAATGTATTTTAATTGATTAGTTTTAATTTAATAAAGATTTAATTTTAATTTATTAAAGTTTTCATTTTCATTTATTAGAGTTTTCATTTTAATTTATTAAAGATTTAATTTTAATTTTTAGAGAAGTTTTATTTTTTATCTATTAAAGACTGCATTGTAATTTATTAGATTTTTAATTTTTAATCTATTAAAAACTGAATTGTAATTTATTAGAGTTTTAATTGTAATTTATTACAGCTCCTCTACCTGCTGTTTTATACTGTATGAAGTCCTAATTCAACATCATCTTTAATAAAAGCCATTGATCGATCAGAAGTCTGTCACATATTGATCTGTTGAGCTGAATCTAAAATGGCACCTATATAGTGCACTACTTTAGATGAGAGCCCTATGACACCCAATTCCCTATATAGTGCACTACTTTAGATTAGAGCCCTATAGAACCCTATTCCCTATATATGTTACTGTATGTTACTGTAGTCTGACCAGCATTGGTTCAGTCATAGATTGTCATTACAGTCTTGTGTTGTAGTCCTGGTAGTTTTAGTAGTGAACAGCGGTTTGGATTCAATCTCTGTCTGTCTGTCTGTCTGTCTGTCTGTCTGTCTGTCTGTCTGTCTGTCTGTCTGTCTGTCTGTCTGTCTGTCTGTCTCCAGACCTTCTCTATCAACTTGGCCGCCTGCCTCACATCTCTCTCTCGCTCTCTGTCTCTCTCTCCATCTCTCTGAGGAGAAAGAAACAGCCATCTGAACCCCTAGCTCTCTCAACCTGGAGACAGGACGGATATATGTCCTTATATGGGCATTCTCCTTCTCTCCCCGAACAGTTTCCACAGCAACAGTATTTTGTTTCCCTCGGTGACAGGGATGGAAGCGACGGGAGAGAGAAAGTATTGAGAGAGAGAAGGATCAGAACAGGAAGAGCGATGGAGGACAAACAAAACAAGAAGAGAGGTCAACATGAGTCATCAGTCAGTGAGGTTTTGTCAACAAAGGATCTGCTATTTTTAAATGTTTATCTAGATTCCCTGTCTGCAGTGCAGAACAACGAGTAGAGGTTTTTCACTTAAATACCACTGTCTGGATGACTGACTGGATGACTGGATGACTGGCTGGCTGGCTGACTGGATGACTGACTGGCTGGCTGACTGGATGACTGGATGACTGGCTGGCTGGCTGACTGGATGACTGGATGACTGACTGGCTGGCTGGCTGGTAGACTGACTGGCTGACTGGTAGACTGACTGGCTGGCTGGCTGGTAGACTGACTGGCTGGCTGGCTGGTAGACTGGCTGGCTGACTGACTGGCTGGCTGGCTGGCTGGTAGACTGACTGGCTGGCTGGCTGGTAGACTGACTGCTATTTTTAAATGTTTATCTAGATTCCCTGTCTGCAGTGCAGAACAACGAGTAGAGGTTTTTCACTTAAATACCACTGACTGGATGACTGGATGACTGACTGGCTGGATGACTGACTGGATGACTGGTAGACTGACTGGCTGGCTGGTAGACTGACTGACTGACTGACTGGCTGGCTGGCTGGATGACTGGCTGACTGGATGACTGGATGACTGGATGACTGGATGACTGGCTGGCTAGCTGACTGGCTGGCTGACTGGCTGCCTGGATGACTGGCTCGCTGACTGACTGGCTGGCTGCCTGGATGACTGGCTGGCTGCCTGGATGACTGGCTGGCTGACTGACTGGCTGGCTGACTGGCTGTGGCTGGCTGGCTGGCTGGCTGCCTGGCTGGCTGACTGTGCTGGCTGGCTGGCTGACTGGCTGGCTGGTAGACTGGCTGGCTGGCTGGCTGACTGACTGGCTGGTAGACTGGCTGGTAGACTGACTGGCTGGCTGACTGGCTGGTAGACTGGCTGGCTGGCTGACTGGCAGACTGGCTGGCTGGTTGGTAGACTGACTGACTGGCTGGCTGGCTGGTTGGTAGACTGACTGACTGACTGGAGACAGGAGACAAGGGGAGGACAGGAGACAAGGGGAGAACAGGAGACAAGGAGAGGACAGGAGATGAGGAGAGGACAGGAGGGGACAGGAGACAAGGAGAGGACCGATTACCCTCTCACTCCTTTGTAGTGATGATTACCCTCTCACTCCTTTATAGTGATGATTACCCTCTCACTCCTTTATAGTGATGATTACCCTCTCACTGCTTTATAGTGATGATTACCCTCTCACTGCTTTATAGTGATGATTACCCTCTGCACTCCGTTATAGTGATGATTACCCTCTCACTCCTTAATAGTGATGATTACCCTCTCACTCCTTAAAAGTGATGATTACTCTCTCACTCCTTTATAGTGATGATTACCCTCTCACTCCTTTATAGTGATGATTACCCTCTCACTCCTCCATAGTGATGATTACCCTCTCACTCCTTTATGGTGATGATTACCCTCTCACTCCTTCACAGTGATGATTACCCTCTCACTCCTTCACAGTGATGATTACCCTCTGCACTCCGTTATAGTGATGATTACCCTCTCACTCCTTAATAGTGATGATTACCCTCTCACTCCTTTATAGTGACGATTACCCTCTCACTCCTTTATAGTGATGATTACCCTCTCACTCCTTAATAGTGATGATTACCCTCTCACTCCTTTATAGTGATGATTACCCTCTCACTCCTTTATAGTGATGATTACCCTCTCACTCCTTTATAGTGATGATTACCCTCTCACTCCTTTATAGTGATGATTACCCTCTCACTCCTTTATAGTGATGATTACCCTCTCACTCCTTTATAGTGATGATTACCCTCTCACTCCTTTATAGTGATGATTACCCTCTCACTCCTTTATAGTGATGATTACCCTCTCACTCCTTTATAGTGATGATTACCCTCTGCACTCCGTTATAGTGATGCTTACCCTCTCACTCCTTTATAGTGATGATTACCCTCTCACTCCTTTATAGTGATGATTACCCTCTCACTCCTTTATAGTGATGATTACCCTCTCACTCCTTCATAGTGATGATTACCCTCTCACTCCTTTATAGTGACGATTACCCTCTCACTCCTTTATAGTGATGATTACCCTCTCACTCCTTTATAGTGATGATTACCCTCTCACTCCTTCATAGTGATGATTACCCTCTCACTCCTTTATGGTGATGATTACCCTCTCACTCCTTCACAGTGATGATTACCCTCTCACTCCTTCACAGTGATGATTACCCTCTGCACTCCGTTATAGTGATGATTACCCTCTCACTCCTTAATAGTGATGATTACCCTCTCACTCCTTTATAGTGATGATTACCCTCTCACTCCTTTATAGTGATGATTACCCTCTCACTCATTTATAGTGATGATTACCCTCTCACTCCTTAATAGTGATGATTACCCTCTCACTCCTTTATAGTGATGATTACCCTCTCACTCCTTTATAGTGATGATTACCCTCTCACTCATTTTTAGTGATGATTACCCTCTCACTCCTTTATAGTGATGATTACCCTCTCACTCCTTTTTTATAGTGATGATTACCCTCTCACTCCTTAATAGTGATGATTACCCTCTCACTCCTTTATAGTGATGATTACCCTCTCACTCCTTCATAGTGATGATTACCCTCTCACTCCTTTATGGTGATGATTACCCTCTCACTCCTTCACAGTGATGATTACCCTCTCACTCCTTCACAGTGATGATTACCCTCTGCACTCCGTTATAGTGATGATTACCCTCTCACTCCTTCACAGTGATGATTACCCTCTCACTCCTTCACAGTGATGATTACCCTTTGCACTCCTTAATAGTGATGATTACCCTCTCACCCCTTTATAGTGATGATTACCCTCTCACTCCTTTATAGTGATGATTTCCCTCTCACTCCTTTATAGTGATGATTACCCTCTCACTCCTTTATAGCGATGATTACCCTCTCACTCCTTTATAGTGATGATTACCCTCTCACTCCTTTATAGTGATGATTACCCTCTCACTCCTTTATAGTGATGATTACCCTCTCACTCCTTTATAGTGATGATTACCCTCTCACTGCTTTATAGTGATGATTACCCTCTGCACTCCGTTATAGTGATGCTTACCCTCTCACTCCTTTATAGTGATGATTACCCTCTCACTCCTTAATAGTGATGATTACCCTCTCACTCCTTCATAGTGATGATTACCCTCTCACTCCTTTATGGTGATGATTACCCTCTCACTCCTTAATAGTGATGATTACCCTCTCACTCCTTCATAGTGATGATTACCCTCTCACTCCTTTATAGTGATGATTACCCTCTCACTCCTTAATAGTGATGATTACCCTCTCACTCCTTCATAGTGATGATTACCCTCTCACTCCTTTATAGTGATGATTACCCTCTCACTCCTTCATAGTGATGATTACCCTCTCACTCCTTTATGGTGATGATTACCCTCTCACTCCTTCACAGTGATGATTACCCTCTCACTCCTTCACAGTGATGATTACCCTCTGCACTCCGTTATAGTGATGATTACCCTCTCACTCCTTAATAGTGATGATTACCCTCTCACTCCTTTATAGTGATGATTACCCTCTCACTCCTTTATAGTGATGATTACCCTCTCACTCCTTTATAGTGATGATTACCCTCTCACTCCTTTATAGTGATGATTACCCTCTCACTCCTTTATAGTGATGATTACCCTCTCACTCATTTTTAGTGATGATTACCCTCTCACTCCTTTATAGTGATGATTACCCTCTCACTCCTTTTTTATAGTGATGATTACCCTCTCACTCCTTAATAGTGACGATTACCCTCTCACTCCTTTATGGTGATGATTACCCTCTCACTCCTTCACAGTGATGATTACCCTCTGCACTCCGTTATAGTGATGATTACCCTCTCACTCCTTCACAGTGATGATTACCCTCTCACTCCTTCACAGTGATGATTACCCTCTGCACTCCTTAATAGTGATGATTACCCTCTCACCCCTTTATAGTGATGATTACCCTCTCACTCCTTTATAGTGATGATTTCCCTCTCACTCCTTTATAGTGATGATTACCCTCTCACTCCTTTATAGTGATGATTACCCTCTCACTCCTTTATAGTGATGATTACCCTCTCACTCCTTTATAGTGATGATTACCCTCTCACTCCTTTATAGTGATGATTACCCTCTCACTCCTTTATAGTGATGATTACCCTCTCACTCCTTTATAGTGATGATTACCCTCTCACTGCTTTATAGTGATGATTACCCTCTGCACTCCGTTATAGTGATGCTTACCCTCTCACTCCTTTATAGTGATGATTACCCTCTCGCTCCTTAATAGTGATGATTACCCTCTCACTCCTTCATAGTGATGATTACCCTCTCACTCCTTTATGGTGATGATTACCCTCTCACTCCTTAATAGTGATGATTACCCTCTCACTCCTTCATAGTGATGATTACCCCCTCACTCCTTTATAGTGATGATTACCCTCTCACTCCTTAATAGTGATGATTACCCTCTCACTCCTTCATAGTGATGATTACCCTCTCACTCCTTTATAGTGATGATTACCCTCTCACTCCTTCATAGTGATGATTACCCTCTCACTCCTTTATGGTGATGATTACCCTCTCACTCCTTCACAGTGATGATTACCCTCTCACTCCTTCACAGTGATGATTACCCTCTGCACTCCGTTATAGTGATGATTACCCTCTCACTCCTTAATAGTGATGATTACCCTCTCACTCCTTTACAGTGATGATTACCCTCTCACTCCTTTATAGTGATGATTACCCTCTCACTCCTTTATAGTGATGATTACCCTCTCACTCCTTTATAGTGATGATTACCCTCTCACTCCTTAATAGTGATGATTACCCTCTCACTCCTTTATAGTGATGATTACCCTCTCACTCCTTTATAGTGATGATTACCCTCTCACTCCTTTATAGTGATGATTACCCTCTCACTCATTTTTAGTGATGATTACCCTCTCACTCCTTTATAGTGATGATTACCCTCTCACTCCTTTATAGTGATGATTACCCTCTCAATAGTGATGATTACCCTCTCACTCCTTTATAGTGATGATTACCCTCTCACTCCTTCATAGTGATGATTACCCTCTCACTCCTTTATGGCGATGATTACCCTCTCACTCCTTCACAGTGATGATTACCCTCTCACTCCTTCACAGTGATGATTACCCTCTGCACTCCGTTATAGTGATGATTACCCTCTCACTCCTTAATAGTGATGATTACCCTCTCACCCCTTTATAGTGATGATTACCCTCTCACTCCTTTATAGTGATGATTACCCTCTCACTCCTTCATAGTGATGATTACCCTCTCACTCCTTCATAGAGATGATTACCCTCTTACTCCTTTATAGTGATGATTTCCCTCTCACTCCTTTATAGTGATGATTAACCTCTCACTCCTTTATAGTGATGATTACCCTCTCACTGCTTTATAGTGATGATTACCCTCTGCACTCCGTTATAGTGATGCTTACCCTCTCACTCCTTTATAGTGATGATTACCCTCTCACTCCTTTATAGTGATGATTACCCTCTCACTCCTTAATAGTGATGATTACCCTCTCATGTGATGATTACCCTCTCACTCCTTTATAGTGATGATTACCCTCGCACTCCTTTATAGTGATGATTACCCTCTCACTCCTTTATAGTGATGATTACCCTCTCACTCCTTTATAGTGATGATTACCCTCTCACTCCTTCATAGTGATGATTACCCTCTCACTCCTTTATAGTGATGATTACCCTCTCACTCCTTTATAGTGATGATTACCCTCTCACTCCTTTATAGTGATGATTACCCTCTCACTCCTTCATAGCGATGATTACCCTCTCACTCCTTCACAGTGATGATTACCCTCTCACTCCTTTATAGTGATGATTACCCTCTCACTCCTTTATAGTGATGATTACCCTCTCACTCCTTTATAGAGATGATTACCCTCTCACTCCTTTATCGTGATGATTACTCTCTCTTTAGTAGTAGTGAGTAGGAGGGTAGACGGAGAGACGAGGGGGAGATAGGAGGGTAGAGAGAGAGACGAGGAGGAGAGAGGAGGGTAGACAGAGAGACGAGGAGGAGAGAGGGGTAAAGATGATTGAATAGAGAAGAATATAAATTACAGGACGGACGGACGGACGGACGGACGGACGGACGGACGGACGGACGGACGGACGGACGGAGACGGACGGACGGACGGACGGACGGACGGACGGACGGACGGACGGACGGACGGACGGACGGACGGACGGACGGACGGACGGACGGACGGACGGACGGACGGACGGACGGACGGACGGACGGACGGACGGACGGACGGACGGACGGACGACAGACAGACAGACAGACAGACAGACAGACAGACAGACAGACAGACAGACAGACAGACAGATTGTGGCTCCATCCCAAATATGTTTAAATGGTATGAAAGTGCAGTATACTCTTTATAGACCCTACAAAGAAGGAGAATGGAGGGGGCAAGACCCTTTAGGGACGGAGGAGAGAGAGAAAGGGGTGAGAGGAAGGGGTGAGAGGAAGGGGTGAGAGGAAGGGGTGAGAGAAAGGGGTGAGAGGAAGGGAGCACAGTCCCAAACCTGAAGATGGACAGATCAGAGAGGATCTCACTCCGTTTCAGTTCATTTCTCAGTATTGATGTTGATTAGGATGTGTTTATTGAATTGTTCTTTCTCCCTCTCACCCTTCTCCTCTCTCTCTCTACCTCTCTCTCTCTCTCTCTCTCACCCCCTCCTCCTCTCTCTCTCTACCTCTCTCTCTCTCTCTCTCACCCCCCTCCTCTCTCTCTCTCTCTCTCTCACCCCCCCTCCTCTCTCTCTCTCTCTCACCCCCTCCTCTCTCTCTCTCACCTCTCCCTCTCTCTCTCTCTCACCCCCTCCTCTCTCTCTCTCTCTCTCTCCCACCCCCTCCCTCCTCTCTCTCTCTCTCTCACCCCCTCCTCTCTCTCTCTCTCTCTCTCGCCCCCCTCCTCTCTCTCTCTCTCTCACCCCCCTCCTCTCTCTCTCTCTCTCTCACCCCCTCCTCCTCTCTCTCTCTCACCCCCTCCTCTCTCTCTCTCTCTCACCCCCTCCTCTCTCTCTCTCTCTCACCCCCTCCTCTCTCTCTCTCTCACCCCTCCTCTCTCTCTCTCTCTCTCTCTCTACCTCTCCCCCTCTCTCTCTACCTCTCCCTCTCATCCCCTCTCTCTCTACCTCTCCTCTCACCCCCTCTCTCTACCTCTCCCTCTCATCCCCCTCTCTCTCTACCTCTCCCTCTCACCCCCTCCTCTCTCTCTACCTCTCCCTCTCATCCCCCTCTCTCTCTACCTCTCCCTCTCACCCCCTCTCTCTCTACCTCTCCCTCTCATCCCCCTCTCTCTCTACCTCTCCTCTCACCCCCTCTCTCTCTACCTCTCCCTCTCACCCCCTCTCTCTCTACCTCTCCCTCTCATCCCCACTCTCTCTCTCTCTCTCTCTCTTCTACCCCCTCTATCTACCCCCTCCTCTCTCTCTACCTCCCCTCTCTCTACCTCTCCCTCTCATCCCCCTCTCTCTCTCTCTCTCTCCTCCTCTCTCTCTCTACCTCCCCCTCTCTCTCTACCTCTCCCTCTCATCCCCTCCTCTCTCTGTCTCTCTCTACCTCTCCCCTCTCTCTCTACTCTCCCCTCCTCTCTCTCCTCTCTCTCTCTCTCTCTCTCTCTCTCTCTCTCTCTCTCTCTCTCTCTCTCTCTCTCTCTCTCTACCTCTTCCCCCTCTCTCTCTACCTCTCCTCTCATCCCCCTCTCTCTACCTCCCCTCTCACCCCCTCTCTCTACCTTTCCCTCTCATCCCCACTCTCTCTCTCTCTCTCTCTTTCTACCCCCCCTCTATCTACCCCCTCTCTCTTCTCTACCTCCCCCTCTCTCTCTACCTCTCCCTCTCATCCCCCATCTCTCTCTCTCTCCCTCTCTCTCTCTACCTCCCCTCTCTCTCTACCTCTCCCTCTCATCCCCACTCTCTCTCTCTCTCTCTCTACCTGTCCCCCCCCCCCTCTCTAGGAGTCTCAGGGTTCGTCTATCTCTCTGGCCTCTACCAAAGTCTGTAATTCATTGGCTGAAGGGGATGGACCAGTCACTGAATGTAAGCAATGACCTCTCTCTCATTTATATATATATAAATATATAATCTTCATGTACCCCATCTATTTCTCTTTATTTTTCATTCCTCTCTTTTGAATTACAACTCCTACATATCACAACTCCTACAAAACTATCTTCCTTTAAACTGGACACAGAGACATGCAAATCACAAGTTTATCAGACTGGGGAAGTAGATAAAGAGCCTCATTGTATCCCTTTTAACTCTCACCTTTTCTCCTCCCTCCCCCTCCCTCCCTCCCTCCCTCCCTCCCTCCCTCCCTCCCTCCCTCCCTCCCCCCTCACTATCTCTCCTCCCTCCCCTCACTATCCCTCCCTCCTCCCCCTCCCTCCCTCCCCTCCCCTCACTATCCCTCCCTCCCCTCCTCCTCCTCCCCTCCCTCCCTTCCCCTCCTCCCTCCCCCTCCTCCTCCCTCCCTCCCTCCCTCCCCCTCCCTCCTCCCACTCCTCCCCCCCCTCACTATCCCTCCCTCCCTCCTCCTCCTCCCTCCTCCCTCCCTCCCTCCCTCCCTCCCTCCCTCCCTCCCTCCCTCCCTCCCCCTCCCCCTCCCCTCCCTCCCTCCCTCCCTCCCTCCCTCCCTCCCTCCCTCCCCTCCCTCCCTCCCTCCCTCCCTCCTCCCTCCCTCCCTCCCCTCCAGTAGTAGAGGATGAGATCCCGGCGGTGCCTGTCTCCATATCAGAGCGCTACAGAGTGGGACGTACTTTGGGAGATGGGAACTTTGCGGTGGTCCGGGAATGTGTGGAACACTCTACAGGCAGAGAATACGCCCTGAAGATCATTAACAAGGGCCGGCGCCGGGGCAAGGTGAGGTGGGAGGGGGTAACAGGGTGTGGGGAGGGGAGTGCGGGTAACAGGGTGTGGGGAGGGGGAGGGGGAGAGGGGGTGTGGGAGGGGGAGAGGGGGTAACAGGGTGAGGTGGGGTAAGAGGGGGTAACAGGGAGGGGGAGAGGGGGTGGGGGGGAGGGGGAGAGGGGAAGAGGGGAGGGGGAGGGGAGAGGGGAGGGGGTAACATGGGGTGTGTGGAGAGGGAGAGGGGAGAGGGGAGGGGGAGAGGGTGTAACAGGGGGTGTGGGGAGGGGGATTGGGGGTGTGGGGAGGGGGGGAGGGGGAGGGGGGAGAAGGTGTAACAGGGGGTGGGGTGGGGGGTAACAGGGTGTGAGGGGGAGGGGGAGAGAGGGGTAACAGGGGTGAGGGGAGGGGAGGGGGAGGGGGGGTAACAGGCGGGTGGGGTAACAGGGGGTGAGGGGAGGGGTGTAACAGGGGTGAGGGGAGGGGGAGAGGTTGTAACAGGGGGAGGGGGGTAACAGGGGGTGAGGGGAGGGGAGGGGGTGTAACAGGGGTGAGGGGAGGGGAGAGGGTGTAACAGGGGGTGAGGGGAGGGGGTAACGGGGGGAGAGGGGGGAGGGGGTGAGGGGAGGGGGGTAATGGGGTGAGGGGAGCAAGGAGATCAGTATGGGTAGGACGGTTGGGGGGGCAAAGGGAGAAGGAGTTAATTAGGTTCAATAACAAGGTTCAGTTAATTAGGTTCAATAATAAGGTTCAATAGGTTCAATAAGGGTGAGAGGGATCAAGAGGGGTCAATGGGGGTGGGAGGTGCCTCTTTTCCAGGGCACATCCACATTTTATTATATATTTTGTAGGTTTACATGAATATAAACATTGATATATTTTTCTGAATTAATATTTTGTTTTGCTGTGTTAGTGTTGCTAAGTACAGTAGCTGGTCTCTAACGGTCTGTCTCATCTCCTTCTCCACCTCCTCATCCTCCTGTTCCTTCTCGTCCTCTTCCTCCCCTCCTCCTCCTCCTCCTTCCCCCAACAGGAGCACATGATCCAGAATGAGGTAGCCATCCTCAGGAAGGTGAAACACCCCAACATTGTCCTGCTGATTGAGGAGATGGACACTTACAGCGAGCTCTACCTGGTCATGGAACTGGTTAAGGTACGCAGCCCTGTGGGGTGTGTCTCTGTTATACCTGGGGTTATGTGTTCTCAGAACCAGGAGGAGTCTTGACCGT
>NC_068431.1:372500-450037 GCF_023373465.1 Oncorhynchus keta
ACACACACACACACACACACACACACACACACACGCACAAATGACTCAAGTAAAAGTGAAGGTCACCCAGTAAAATAGTTCTTGAGTAAAAGTATTTGGTTTTAAATATATATATACTTAAGTATCTAAAGTAAAACTACGAATGATTTAAAATTCCATACATTAAGCAAACCAGATGGCACCATTTTCTTGTTTTAAAAAATAAAAACACTCATTATTTACAAACAAAGCATTTGTGTTTAGTGAGTCCTCCAGATCAGAGGCAGTAGGGATGACCAGGGATGTTCTCTGTTTAGTGAGTCCTCCAGATCAGAGGCAGTAGGGATGACCAGGGATGTTCTCTGTTTAGTGAGTCCATCAGATCAGAGGCAGTAGGGATGACCAGGGATGTTCTCTGTTTAGTGAGTCCATCAGATCAGAGGCAGTAGGGATGACCAGGGATGTTCTCTGTTTAGTGAGTCCTCCAGATCAGACGCACAAATGCAGTAGGGGTGACCAGGGATGTTCTCTGTTTAGTGAGTCCTCCAGATCAGAGGCAGTAGGGATGACCAGGGATGTTCTCTGTTTAGTGAGTCCTCCAGATCAGAAACCAGATGACCAGGGATGTTCTCTGTTTAGTGAGTCCTCCAGATCAGAGGCAGTAGGGATGACCAGGGATGTTCTCTGTTTAGTGAGTCCTCCAGATCAGAGGCAGTAGGGATGACCAGGGATGTTCTCTGTTTAGTGAGTCCTCCAGATCAGAGGCAGTGACCAGGGATGAGTGAGTCCTCCAGGGATGTTCTCTGTTTAGTGAGTCCATCAGATCAGAGGCAGTAGGGATGACCAGGGATGTTCTCTGTTTAGTGAGTCCTCCAGATCAGAGGCAGTAGGGATGACCAGGGATGATCTCTGTTTAGTGAGTCCTCCAGATCAGAGGCAGTAGGGATGACCAGGGATGTTCTCTGTTTAGTGAGTCCATCAGATCAGAGGCAGTAGGGATGACCAGGGATGTTCTCTGTTTAGTGAGTCCATCAGATCAGAGGCAGTAGGGATGACCAGGGATGTTCTCTGTTTAGTGAGTCCTCCAGATCAGAGGCAGTAGGGATGACCAGGGATGTTCTCTGTTTAGTGAGTCCTCCAGATCAGAGGCAGTAGGGATGACCAGGGATGTTCTCTGTTTAGTGAGTCCTCCAGATCAGAGGCAGTAGGGATGACCAGGGATGTTCTCTGTTTAGTGAGTCCTCCTCAGATCAGAGGCAGTAGGGATGACCAGGGATGTTCTCTGTTTAGTGAGTCCATCAGATCAGAGGCAGTAGGGATGACCAGGGATGTTCTCTGTTTAGTGAGTCCTCCAGATCAGAGGCAGTAGGGATGACCAGGGATGATCTCTGTTTAGTGAGTCCTCCAGATCAGAGGCAGTAGGGATGACCAGGGATGTTCTCTGTTTAGTGAGTCCATCAGATCAGAGGCATTAGGGATGTTCTCTGTTTAGTGAGTCCATCAGATCAGAGGCAGTAGAGATGACCAGGGATGTTCTCTGTTTAGTGAGTCCTCCAGATCAGAGGCAGTAGAGATGACCAGGGATGTTCTCTGTTTAGTGAGTCCTCCAGATCAGAAGCAGTAGGGATGACCAGGGATGTTCTCTGTTTAGTGAGTCCATCAGATCAGAGGCAGTAGGGATGACCAGGGATGTTCTCTGTTTAGTGAGTCCTCCAGATCAGAGGCAGTAGGGATGACCAGGGATGATCTCTGTTTAGTGAGTCCTCCAGATCAGAGGCAGCAGGGATGACCAGGGATGTTCTCTGTTTAGTGAGTCCATCAGATCAGAGGCAGTAGGGATGACCAGGGATGTTCTCTGTTTAGTGAGTCCATCAGATCAGAGGCAGTAGGGATGACCAGGGATGTTCTCTGTTTAGTGAGTCCTCCAGATCAGAGGCAGTAGGGATGACCAGGGATGTTCTCTGTTTAGTGAGTCCTCCAGATCAGAGGCAGTAGGGATGACCAGGGATGTTCTCTGTTTAGTGAGTCCATCCAGATCAGAGGCAGTAGGGATGACCAGGGATGTTCTCTGTTTAGTGAGTCCTCCAGATCAGAGGCAGTAGGGATGACCAGGGATGTTCTCTGTTTAGTGAGTCCTCCAGATCAGAGGCAGTAGGGATGACCAGGGATGTTCTCTGTTTAGTGAGTCCTCCAGATCAGAGGCAGTAGGGATGACCAGGGATGTTCTCTGTTTAGTGAGTCCATCAGATCAGAGGCAGTAGGGATGACCAGGGATGTTCTCTGTTTAGTGAGTCCTCCAGATCAGAGGCAGTAGGGATGACCAGGGATGTTCTCTGTTTAGTGAGTCCTCCAGATCAGAGGCAGTAGGGATGACCAGGGATGTTCTCTGTTTAGTGAGTCCATCAGATCAGAGGCAGTAGGGATACCAGGGATGTTCTCTGTTTAGTGAGTCCATCAGATCAGAGGCAGTAGAGATGACCAGGGATGTTCTCTGTTTAGTGAGTCCTCCAGATCAGAGGCAGTAGGATGACCAGGGATGTTCTCTGTTTAGTGAGTCCTCCAGATCAGAAGCAGTAGGGATGACCAGGGATGTTCTCTGTTTAGTGAGTCCATCAGATCAGAGGCAGTAGGGATGACCAGGGATGTTCTCTGTTTAGTGAGTCCTCCAGATCAGAGGCAGTAGGGATGACCAGGGATGATCTCTGTTTAGTGAGTCCTCCAGATCAGAGGCAGTAGGGATGACCAGGGATGTTCTCTGTTTAGTGAGTCCATCAGATCAGAGGCAGTAGGGATGACCAGGGATGTTCTCTGTTTAGTGAGTCCATCAGATCAGAGGCAGTAGGGATGACCAGGGATGTTCTCTGTTTAGTGAGTCCTCCAGATCAGAGGCAGTAGGGATGACCAGGGATGTTCTCTGTTTAGTGAGTCCTCCAGATCAGAGGCAGTAGGGATGACCAGGGATGTTCTCTGTTTAGTGAGTCCTCCAGATCAGAGGCAGTAGGGATGACCAGGGATGTTCTCTGTTTAGTGAGTCCTCCAGATCAGAGGCAGTAGGGATGACCAGGGATGTTCTCTGTTTAGTGAGTCCATCAGATCAGAGGCAGTAGGGATGACCAGGGATGTTCTCTGTTTAGTGAGTCCTCCAGATCAGAGGCAGTAGGGATGACCAGGGATGATCTCTGTTTAGTGAGTCCTCCAGATCAGAGGCAGTAGGGATGACCAGGGATGTTCTCTGTTTAGTGAGTCCATCAGATCAGAGGCATTAGGGATGTTCTCTGTTTAGTGAGTCCATCAGATCAGAGGCAGTAGAGATGACCAGGGATGTTCTCTGTTTAGTGAGTCCTCCAGATCAGAGGCAGTAGAGATGACCAGGGATGTTCTCTGTTTAGTGAGTCCTCCAGATCAGAAGCAGTAGGGATGACCAGGGATGTTCTCTGTTTAGTGAGTCCATCAGATCAGAGGCAGTAGGGATGACCAGGGATGTTCTCTGTTTAGTGAGTCCTCCAGATCAGAGGCAGTAGGGATGACCAGGGATGATCTCTGTTTAGTGAGTCCTCCAGATCAGAGGCAGTAGGGATGACCAGGGATGTTCTCTGTTTAGTGAGTCCATCAGATCAGAGGCAGTAGGGATGACCAGGGATGTTCTCTGTTTAGTGAGTCCATCAGATCAGAGGCAGTAGGGATGACCAGGGATGTTCTCTGTTTAGTGAGTCCTCCAGATCAGAGGCAGTAGGGATGACCAGGGATGTTCTCTGTTTAGTGAGTCCTCCAGATCAGAGGCAGTAGGGATGACCAGGGATGTTCTCTGTTTAGTGAGTCCTCCAGATCAGAGGCAGTAGGGATGACCAGGGATGTTCTCTGTTTAGTGAGTCCTCCAGATCAGAGGCAGTAGGGATGACCAGGGATGTTCTCTGTTTAGTGAGTCCATCAGATCAGAGGCAGGGATAGGGATGAGTCCAGAGGCAGTAGGATGTTCTCTGTTTAGTGAGTCCTCCAGATCAGAGGCAGTAGGGATGACCAGGGATGTTCTCTGTTTAGTGAGTCCTCAGATCAGAGGCAGTAGGGATGACCAGGGATGTTCTCTGTTTAGTGAGTCCATCAGATCAGAGGCAGTAGGGATGACCAGGGATGTTCTCTGTTTAGTGAGTCCTCAGATCAGAGGCAGTAGAGATGACCAGGGATGTTCTCTGTTTAGTGAGTCCTCCAGATCAGAGGCAGTAGGGATGACCAGGGATGTTCTCTGTTTAGTGAGTCCTCCAGATCAGAGGCAGTAGGGATGACCAGGGATGTTCTCTGTTTAGTGAGTCCTCCAGATCAGAGGCAGTAGGAATGTTCTCTGTTTAGTGAGTCCTCCAGATCAGAGGCAGTAGGGATGACCAGGGATGTTCTCTGTTTATAGTGAGTCCTCCAGATCAGAGGCAGTAGGGATGTTCTCTGTTTAGTGAATCCTCCAGATCAGAGGCAGTAGGGATGACCAGGGATGTTCTCTGTTTAGTGAGTCCATCAGATCAGAGGCAGTAGGGATGACCAGGGATGTTCTCTGTTTAGTGAGTCCATCAGATCAGAGGCAGTAGGGATGACCAGGGATGTTCTCTGTTTAGTGAGTCCATCAGATCAGAGGCAGTAGGGATGACCAGGGATGTTCTCTGTTTAGTGAGTCCTCCAGATCAGAGGCAGTAGGGATGACCAGGGATGTTCTCTGTTTAGTGAGTCCTCCAGATCAGAGGCAGTAGGGGTGACCAGGGATGTTCTCTGTTTAGTGAGTATGTTCTCTGTTTAGTGAGTCCTCCAGATCAGAGGCAGTAGGGATGACCAGGGATGTTCTCTGTTTAGTGAGTCCATCAGATCTGAGGCAGTAGGGATGACCAGGGATGTTCTCTGTTTAGTGAGTCGTCCAGATCAGAGGCAGTAGGGATGACCAGGGATGTTCTCTGTTTAGTGAGTCCATCAGATCAGAGGCAGTAGGGATGACCAGGGATGTTCTCTGTTTAGTGAGTCCACCAGATCAGAGGCAGTAGGGATGACCAGGGATGTTCTCTGTTTAGTGAGTCCTCCAGATCAGAGGCAGTAGGGATGACCAGGGATGTTCTCTGTTTAGTGAGTCCACCAGATCAGAGGCAGGGAGACCAGGGATGTTCTATGTTTAGTGAGTCCATCCAGATCAGAGGCAGTACCAGGGATGTTCTCTGTTTAGTGAGTCCTCCAGATCAGAGGCAGTAGGGATGACCAGGGATGTTCTCTGTTTAGTGAGTCCTCCAGATCAGAGGCAGTAGAGATGACCAGGGATGTTCTCTGTTTAGTGAGTCCTCCAGATCAGAGGCAGTAGGGATGACCAGGGATGTTCTCTGTTTAGTGAGTCCTCCAGATCAGAGGCAGTAGGGATGACCAGGGATGTTCTCTGTTTAGTGAGTCCTCCAGATCAGAGGCAGTAGGGATGACCAGGGATGTTCTCTGTTTAGTGAGTCCTCCAGATCAGAGGCAGTAGGGATGACCAGGGATGTTCTCTGTTTAGTGAGTCCTCCAGATCAGAGGCAGTAGGGATGACCAGGGATGTTCTCTGTTTAGTGAGTCCTCCAGATCAGAGGCAGTAGGGATGACCAGGGATGTTCTCTGTTTAGTGAGTCCTCCAGATCAGAGGCTGTAGGGATGACCAGGGATGTTCTCTGTTTAGTGAGTCCTCCAGATCAGAGGCAGTAGGGATGACCAGGGATGTTCTCTGTTTAGTGAGTCCACCAGATCAGAGGCAGTAGGGATGACCAGGGATGTTCTCTGTTTAGTGAGTCCTCCAGATCAGAGGCAGTAGGGATGACCAGGGATGTTCTCTGTTTAGTGAGTCCTCCAGATCAGAGGCAGTAGGGATGACCAGGGATGTTCTCTGTTTAGTGAGTCCTCCAGATCAGAGGCAGTAGGGATGACCAGGGATGTTCTCTGTTTAGTGAGTCCTCCAGATCAGAGGCAGTAGGGATGACCAGGGATGTTCTCTGTTTAGTGAGTCCTCCAGATCAGAGGCAGTAGGGATGACCAGGGATGTTCTCTGTTTAGTGAGTCCATCAGATCAGAGGCAGTAGGGATGACCAGGGATGTTCTCTGTTTAGTGAGTCCTCCAGATCAGAGGCAGTAGGGATGACCAGGGATGATCTCTGTTTAGTGAGTCCTCCAGATCAGAGGCAGTAGGGATGACCAGGGATGTTCTCTGTTTAGTGAGTCCATCAGATCAGAGGCATTAGGGATGTTCTCTGTTTAGTGAGTCCATCAGATCAGAGGCAGTAGAGATGACCAGGGATGTTCTCTGTTTAGTGAGTCCTCCAGATCAGAGGCAGTAGAGATGACCAGGGATGTTCTCTGTTTAGTGAGTCCTCCAGATCAGAGGCAGTAGGGACGACCAGGGATGTTCTCTGTTTAGTGAGTCCATCAGATCAGAGGCAGTAGGGATGACCAGGGATGTTCTCTGTTTAGTGAGTCCTCCAGATCAGAGGCAGTAGGGATGACCAGGGATGATCTCTGTTTAGTGAGTCCTCCAGATCAGAGGCAGTAGGGATGACCAGGGATGTTCTCTGTTTAGTGAGTCCATCAGATCAGAGGCAGTAGGGATGACCAGGGATGTTCTCTGTTTAGTGAGTCCATCAGATCAGAGGCAGTAGGGATGACCAGGGATGTTCTCTGTTTAGTGAGTCCTCCAGATCAGAGGCAGTAGGGATGACCAGGGATGTTCTCTGTTTAGTGAGTCCTCCAGATCAGAGGCAGTAGGGATGACCAGGGATGTTCTCTGTTTAGTGAGTCCTCCAGATCAGAGGCAGTAGGGATGACCAGGGATGTTCTCTGTTTAGTGAGTCCTCCAGATCAGAGGCAGTAGGGATGACCAGGGATGTTCTCTGTTTAGTGAGTCCATCAGATCAGAGGCAGTAGGGATGACCAGGGATGTTCTCTGTTTAGTGAGTCCTCCAGATCAGAGGCAGTAGGGATGACCAGGGATGATCTCTGTTTAGTGAGTCCTCCAGATCAGAGGCAGTAGGGATGACCAGGGATGTTCTCTGTTTAGTGAGTCCATCAGATCAGAGGCATTAGGGATGTTCTCTGTTTAGTGAGTCCATCAGATCAGAGGCAGTAGAGATGACCAGGGATGTTCTCTGTTTAGTGAGTCCTCCAGATCAGAGGCAGTAGAGATGACCAGGGATGTTCTCTGTTTAGTGAGTCCTCCAGATCAGAGGCAGTAGGGATGACCAGGGATGTTCTCTGTTTAGTGAGTCCATCAGATCAGAGGCAGTGAGGGATGGGATGACCAGGGATGTTCTCTGTTTAGTGAGTCCTCCAGATCAGAGGCAGTAGGGATGACCAGGGATGATCTCTGTTTAGTGAGTCCTCCAGATCAGAGGCAGTAGGGATGACCAGGGATGTTCTCTGTTTAGTGAGTCCATCAGATCAGAGGCAGTAGGGATGACCAGGGATGTTCTCTGTTTAGTGAGTCCATCAGATCAGAGGCAGTAGGGACGACCAGGGATGTTCTCTGTTTAGTGAGTCCTCCAGATCAGAGGCAGTAGGGATGACCAGGGATGTTCTCTGTTTAGTGAGTCCTCCAGATCAGAGGCAGTAGGGATGACCAGGGATGTTCTCTGTTTAGTGAGTCCTCCAGATCAGAGGCAGTAGGGATGACCAGGGATGTTCTCTGTTTAGTGAGTCCTCCAGATCAGAGGCAGTAGGGATGACCAGGGATGTTCTCTGTTTAGTGAGTCTGTCAGATCAGAGGCAGTAGGGATGACCAGGGATGTTCTCTGTTTAGTGAGTCCTCCAGATCAGAGGCAGTAGGGATGACCAGGGAGGATCTCTGTTTAGTGAGTCCTCCAGATCAGAGGCAGTAGGGATGACCAGGGATGTTCTCTGTTTAGTGAGTCCATCAGATCAGAGGCATTAGGGATGTTCTCTGTTTAGTGAGTCCATCAGATCAGAGGCAGTAGGGATGACCAGGGATGTTCTCTGTTTAGTGAGTCCTCCAGATCAGAGGCAGTAGAGATGACCAGGGATGTTCTCTGTTTAGTGAGTCCTCCAGATCAGAGGCAGTAGGGATGACCAGGGATGTTCTCTGTTTAGTGAGTCCTCCAGATCAGAGGCAGTAGGGATGACCAGGGATGTTCTCTGTTTAGTGAGTCCTCCAGATCAGAGGCAGTAGGGATGACCAGGGATTTCTCTGTTTAGTGAGTCCTCCAGATCAGAGGCAGTAGGGATGACCAGGGATGTTCTCTGTTTAGTGAGTCCTCCAGATCAGAGGCAGTAGGGATGACCAGGGATGTTCTCTGTTTAGTGAGTCCATCCAGATCAGAGGCAGTAGGGATGACCAGGGATGTTCTCTGTTTAGTGAGTCCATCAGATCAGAGGCAGTAGGGATGACCAGGGATGTTCTCTGTTTAGTGAGTCCATCCAGATCAGAGGCAGTAGGGATGACCAGGGATGTTCTCTGTTTAGTGAGTCCTCCAGATCAGAGGCAGTAGGGATGACCAGGGATGTTCTCTGTTTAGTGAGTCCTCCAGATCAGAGGCAGTAGGGATGACCAGGGATGTTCTCTGTTTAGTGAGTCCTCCAGATCAGAGGCAGTAGGGATGACCAGGGATGTTCTCTGTTTAGTGAGTCCTCCAGATCAGAGGCAGTAGGGATGACCAGGGATGTTCTCTGTTTAGTGAGTCCATCAGATCTGAGGCAGTAGGGATGACCAGGGATGTTCTCTGTTTAGTGAGTCGTCCAGATCAGAGGCAGTAGGGATGACCAGGGATGTTCTCTGTTTAGTGAGTCCATCAGATCAGAGGCAGTAGGGATGACAAGGGATGTTCTCTGTTTAGTGAGTCCACCAGATCAGAGGCAGTAGGGATGTTCTCTGTTTAGTGAGTCCTCCAGATCAGAGGCAGTAGGGATAATCTCTGTTTAGTGAGTCCACCAGATCAGAGGCAGTAGGGATGTTCTCTGTTTAGTGAGTCCTCCAGATCAGAGGCAGTAGGGATGAACAGGGATGTTCTCTGTTTAGTGAGTCCTCCAGATCAGAGGCAGTAGGGATGACCAGGGATGTTCTCTGTTTAGTGAGTCCTCCAGATCAGAGGCAGTAGGGATGACCAGGGATGTTCTCTGTTTAGTGAGTCCTCCAGATCAGAGGCAGGGGATGACCAGGGATGTTCTCTGTTTAGTGAGTCCTCCAGATCAGAGGCAGTAGGGATGACCAGGGATGTTCTCTGTTTAGTGAGTCCTCCAGATCAGAGGCAGTAGGGATGACCAGGGATGTTCTCTGTTTAGTGAGTCCTCCAGATCAGAGGCAGTAGGGATGTTCTCTGTTTAGTGAGTCCTCCAGATCAGAGGCAGTAGGGATGACCAGGGATGTTCTCTGTTTAGTGAGTCCTCCAGATCAGAGGCAGTAGAGATGACCAGGGATGTTCTCTGTTTAGTGAGTCCTCCAGATCAGAGGCTGTAGGGATGACCAGGGATGTTCTCTGTTTAGTGAGTCCTCCAGATCAGAGACAGTAGGGATGACCAGGGATGTTCTCTGTTTAGTGAGTCCACCAGATCAGAGGCAGTAGGGATGTTCTCTGTTTAGTGAGTCCTCCAGATCAGAGGCAGTAGGGACGACCAGGGATGTTCTCTGTTTAGTGAGTCCTCCAGATCAGAGGCAGTAGGGATGACCAGGGATGTTCTCTGTTTAGTGAGTCCTCCAGATCAGAGGCAGTAGGGATGACCAGGGATGTTCTCTGTTTAGTGAGTCCATCAGATCAGAGGCAGTAGGGATGACCAGGGATGTTCTCTGTTTAGTGAGTCCACCAGATCAGAGGCAGTAGGGATAATCTCTGTTTAGTGAGTCCTCCAGATCAGAGGCAGTAGAGATGACCAGGGATGTTCTCTGTTTAGTGAGTCCTCCAGATCAGAGGCAGTAGGGATAATCTCTGTTTAGTGAGTCCACCAGATCAGAGGCAGTAGGGATGTTCTATGTTTAGTGAGTCCTCCAGATCAGAGGCAGTAGGGATGTTCTCTGTTTAGTGAGTCCTCCAGATCAGAGACAGTAGGGATGACCAGGGATGTTCTCTGTTTAGTGAGTCCACCAGATCAGAGGCAGTAGGGATGACCAGGGATGTTCTCTGTTTAGTGAGTCCTCCAGATCAGAGGCAGTAGGGATGACCAGGGATGTTCTCTGTTTAGTGAGTCCTCCAGATCAGAGGCAGTAGGGATGACCAGGGATGTTCTCTGTTTAGTGAGTCCTCCAGATCAGAGGCAGTAGGGATGACCAGGGATGTTCTCTGTTTAGTGAGTCCTCCAGATCAGAGGCAGTAGGGATGACCGGGATGTTCTCTGTTTAGTGAGTCCTCCAGATCAGAGGCAGTAGGGATGACCAGGGATGTTCTCTGTTTAGTGAGTCCTCCAGATCAGAGGCAGTAGAGATGACCAGGGATGTTCTCTGTTTAGTGAGTCCTCCAGATCAGAGGCTGTAGGGATGACCAGGGATGTTCTCTGTTTAGTGAGTCCTCCAGATCAGAGACAGTAGGGACGACCAGGGATGTTCTCTGTTTAGTGAGTCCTCCAGATCAGAGGCAGTAGGGATGACCAGGGATGTTCTCTGTTTAGTGAGTAATCAGATCAGAGGCAGTAGGGATGACCAGGGATGTTCTCTGTTTAGTGAGTCCTCCAGATCAGAGGCAGTAGGGATGACCAGGGATGTTCTCTGTTTAGTGAGTCCTCCAGATCAGAGATGATAGATGATCAAGATGTTCTCTTGATTTTCCTGTTAAAATGTAACAAGTACTTTTGGGTGTCAATGAAAATGTATGGAGAGAGAAAGTGCATTATTTACTTTAGGTATTCCTGTCTGAATCATTTGCCCAAAGTAAACTCCCTGTAGCTCAGGCCCAGAAGCCAGGAAATTCATATAATTAGTACCATTAGAAAGAAGACACGTTGAAGATTGTAGAAATGTTAAAATAATGTTGGAGAATATAACACAATAGATATGGTAGGAGGAAATCCAAAGACAAAACCAACAGGAAATTGTTTTTTTTTGAGAGAGACCATGCTCTTCCATTGTATAAGGGCATATTCATATGACTGGTTTGTCAGCAGTCTATGTTCAAGGTTTCAGGCTTGTAACTTGAATAACGAAGAAGAAATATCAGTTTTAGAACAGGGACACAGTCTTGGAAATTTGTGTTTTGGCTCGACATGAAGACAAGATGCTAAAACGGGTTTCCTATTGAACATACTTCTTTCCGTAATAAATATTATAGTTTGATTACATTTTAGGGAATCTGAGGAGTAAATAGAAACATATTTTGACTTGTTGAAACAAAGTTTAGGAGTAGATTTTTGGATTCCTTTTTCTGCATGTTGCCAGCAGCATACCACCCTGCATACCACCCTGCATACCACCCTGCATACCACCCTGCATACCACCCTGCATAACATCCTGCATACCACCCTGCATACCACCCTGCATACCACCCTGCATAACATCCTGCATACCACCCTGCATACCACCCTGCATAACCCTGCAATCCTGCATACCACCCTGCATACCACCCTGCATACCACCCCTGCATAACACCCTGCATACCACCCTGCATACCACCCTGCATAAAACCCTGCATACCACCCTGCATACCACCCTGCATAAAACCCTGCATACCACCCTGCATACCACCCTGCATACCACCCTGCATACCACCCTGCATACCCTGCATACCACCCTGCATACCACCCTGCATACCACCCTGCATACCACCCTGCATACCACCCTGCATACCACCCTGCATACCACCCTGCATACCACCCTGCATAACACCCTGCATACCACCCTGCATAACACCCTGCATACCACCCTGCATAACACCCTGCATACCACTACTGGCTTGCTTCTGAAGCTAAGTAGGGTTGGTCCTGGTCAGTTCCTGGATGGGAGACCAGATGCTGCTGGAAGTGGTGTTGGAGGGCCAGTAGGAGGCACACTTTCCTCAGGTCTAAACAAAATATCCCAATGCCCCAGGGCAGTGATTGGGGACATTGCCCTGTGTAGGGTACCGTCTTTCGGATGGGACGTTAAACGGGTGTCCTGACTCTCTGAGGTCATTAAAGATCCCATGGCACTTATCGTAAGAGTAGGGGTGTTAACCCTGGTGTCCTGACTCTCTGAGGTCATTAAAGATCCCATGGCACTTATCGTAAGAGTAGGGGTGTTAACCCTGGTGTCCTGACTCTCTGAGGTCATCAAAGATCCCATGGCACTTATCGTAAGAGTAGGGGTGTTAACCCTGGTGTCCTGACTCTCTAGCTAGCCGTTGCATATTGGTTACACGAGCTAGCTTGTAATTAACTATATATTACAATATATAGCCAGCAGCATACCACCCTGGTGTCCTGGCTAAATTCCTAATCTGGCCCTCAAACCATCACGGTCACCTAATCATCCCCAGTTTACAATTGGCTAATTCATCCCACCCCTCCTCTCCCCTGTCACTATTCCCCAGGTTGTTGCTCTAAATGAGAACGTGTTCTCAGTCAATTTACATGGTAAAAAAGTTGAACGAGTGGATTACTCAAATCGATGGCGCCAACTAAACAGACTTTTTGGGATATAAAGAAGGATTTTATCTAGCAAAACAACACTACATGTTATAGCTGAGAACCCTTTGGATGACAAATCAGAGGAAGATTTTCAAAAAGTAACTGAATATTTCATCTCTATTTGTGAATTTATGAGACCTGTGCTGGTTGAAAAATATTTTGATGTGGGGCGCCGTCCTCAAACAATCGCATGGCATGTTTTCGCTGTAATAGCAACTGTAAATCAGACAGTGTAGTTAGACTAACAAGACTTTAAGCTTTCAACCGAAGTAAGCCACTTATATGTATCTAAATGTTTAATATCATTTGTATGATTATTTATTTGAATCGCGCGCCCTCCGGTTGCACCAGAAGTTTAAGCGGGACGCCTATTTAAGTAGTATATTTAGTATATATATACTGTATATATATACCTATTTAAGTAGTACTTTAAGTGTTTTTACTGAAGTACTTTACACCACTGTGTAAAAGTCCCCAAAGACTCTGAGATCTCTAACTCACCTTTATAAAAGACAAAAGGTAATTCATTTTACAAAAGTAGCTACATGACTGAATCATGCCACAAAAATGTTTTGTGGTTGTGTGGAAGTATTCAGTGTGTAAATACATGTCACTGGAAGTATTCCGTGTGAATACATGTCACTGGAAGTATTCAGTGTGTGAATACATGTCACTGGAAGTATTCCGTGTGTAAATACATGTCACTGGAAGTATTCCGTGTGAATACATGTCACTGGAAGTACTCAGTGTGTGAATACATGTCACTGGAAGTATTCAGTGTGTAAATACATGTCACTGGAAGTATTCAGTGTGTGAATACATGTCACTGGAAGTACTCAGTGTGTGAATACATGTCACTGGAAGTATTCAGTGTGTAAATACATGTCACTGGAAGTATTCAGTGTGTAAATACATGTCACTGGAAGTATTCAGTGTGTAAATACATGTCACTGGAAGTATTCAGTGTGTAAATACATGTCACTGGAAGTATTCAGTGTGTAAATACATGTCACTGGGAGTATTCAGTGTGTGAATACATGTCACTGGAAGTATTCAGTGTGTGCATACATGTCACTGGAAGTATTCAGTGTGTAAATACATGTCACTGGAAGTATTCAGTGTGTGAATACATGTACTGGAAGTATTACGTGTGAATACATGTCACTGGAAGTATTCAGTGTGTGAATACATGTCACTGGAAGTATTCAGTTTGAATACATGTCACTGGAAGTATTCAGTGTGTGAATACATGTCACTGGAAGTATTCAGTGTGTGAATACATGTCACTGGAAGTATTACGTGTGAATACATGTCACTGGAAGTATTCAGTGTGTGAATACATGTCACTGGAAGTATTCAGTTTGAATACATGTCACTGGAAGTATTCAGTGTGTGAATACATGTCACTGGAAGTATTCAGTGTGTGAATACATGTCACTGTAAGTATTACGTGTGAATACATGTCACTGGAAGTATTCAGTGTGAATACATGTCACTGGAAGTATTCAGTGTGTGAATACATGTCACTGGAAGTATTCAGTGTGTGAATACATGTCACTGTAAGTATTCCGTGCATTACAGTGACCACATGATAGATATTCTAATATTAACTATATATTTATTTTTAATGTTACACCTCTCCTCTCCTCTCCTCTCCTCTCCTCTCCTCTCCTCTCCTCTCCTCTCCTCTCCTCTCCTCTCCTCTCCCCTCCCCTCCAGGTGTATGAGCATGTTGATGGCAGTAAGAGTCTGAAGTTGGGAGACTTTGGTCTGGCCACGGTAGTAGACGGACCTCTCTACACAGTCTGTGGGACACCCACATATGTAGCACCCGAGATCATCGCAGAGACAGGGTATGTGTGTGTCTCTCTCCCTCTTCCACCTCCCCTCTCTCTCTCTCCTCTTCCACCTCCCTCTCTCTCTCTCTTCCACCTCCCTCTCCCTCTCTCTTTCTCTCTCTCTTCTCTCTCTCTCTCTCTCTCTCCTCCCTCCTCCAACTCTCTCTCTTCCACCTCCCTCTCTCTCTCTCTTTCTCTCTCCTCCCCTCTTCCACCTCTCTCCTCTCCCGTCTCCTCCCTCCATCCTCCAACTCTATCTCTTCCACCTCCCTCTCTCTCTCCCTCTCCCCTCCCTCTTTTTCTCTGTCTCTCTCTCTCTCTCTCTCTCTTCCTTCTCTCTTTCTCTCCTCGCTCTTTCTCTCTGACCTGTGTATTCTCTCTCTCTCTTTGTGTTCTAGGTATGGCCTTAAGGTAGATATCTGGGCAGTAGGAGTCATCGCCTACATCTTGTTGTGTGGCTTCCCTCCCTTCCGCGGGTAAGATCAATTGAATCCTGACTGCACAGTTATGGTGAATTAGACAAACAAAATGTCCCGCTGTATACGCAATCCCTTTCCAATCTGACATGTAATACTGACAACAACAAAAAAATTCTTCATTTTGATGAATCAACGTCTGGAGTGGAATCCAGAGCTTCAGCGATGGTGCCGTACCCAGCCATGTGGTTGGAAGGAGGTAGAGTGCTGAATCTCTGAGCCCAGAGAAAGGCTATCGGCATGCCAACAACATCATATGGAACCAGGGCTGATATTTATTTTTAGTTTCAGAGTTCCGATACATGGTGGGTTGCGTAGCAACAGCGCTAGTCGCTAGCTAACACCAGTCAGATGAGTGGAAAGCTACTGTAACAGTATACTTTTAAACCGTCCCCTCGCCCATACCCGGGCGCGAACCAGGGACTCTCTGCACACAACGACAACAGTCACCCTCGAAGCATCGTTACCCATCGCTCCACAAAAGCCGCGGCCCTTGCAGAGCATAGGGGAACTACTACTTCAAGGTCTCAGAGCAAATGACGTAACCGATTGAAACGCTATTTAGCGCACACCGCTAACTAAGCTAGCCATTTAACATCCGTTACACCAGCACCACCGCTAACTAAGCTAGCCGTTTCACATCCGTTACATCAGCACCACCGCTAACTAAATTAGCCGTTTCAATCCGTTACATCAGCACCACCGCTAACTAAACTAGCCGTTTCAAACTAACTAAGCTAGCCGTTTCACATCCCAGCACCACCGCCTAAGCTAGCACACATCCGTTACATCAGCAACACCGCTAACTAAGCTAGTTCACATCCGTTACACTACAAACAACGGAACCTATATCTGTTTATATCTTTATAGGTTTTTCACATGACTGAAGTCATCTGTGTAAAACCATGGGCCTTGACACTTTGCGTGTAACAGGCATATAAGATAGCGAATGTCCTATCCAACTGACGTTGTTAGTTGACAGTAACGTTCGCTAGCTACAAGCTAACAAGTCTGTAATGTTAACTGTACGGACGGAACCGGTACAATTCAATGATGACAATATACAGTAACCAGTCAAAGGTTTGGACACAGCTACTCATTCAAAGGTTTCTCTTTATTTTTTGCTATTTTTTACATTGTAGAATAATAGTGAAGACATCAAAACTATGAAATAATATACCAGACCTCTGGCCTTATTGATTAAATATACCAGACCTCCTCTGGCCTTATTGATTAAATATACCAGACCTCCTCTGGCCTTATTGATTAAATATACCAGACCTCCTCTGGCCTTATTGATTAAATATACCAGACCTCCTCTGGCCTTATTGATTAAATATACCAGATCTCCTCTGGCCTTATTGATTAAATATACCAGACCTCCTCTGGCCTTATTGATTAAATATACCAGATCTCCTCTGGCCTTATTGATTAAATATCCCAGACCTCCTCTGGCCTTATTGATTAAATATACCAGACCTCCTCTGGCCTTATTGATTTAAATATACCAGACCTCCTCTGGCCTTATTGATTAAATATACCAGACCTCCTCTGGCCTTATTGATTAAATATACCAGACCTCCTCTGGCCTTATTGATTAAATATACCAGACCTCCTCTGGCCTTATTGATTTAAATATACCAGACCTCCTCTGGCCTTATTGATTAAATATACCAGACCTCCTCTGGCCTTATTGATTAAATATACCAGACCTCCTCTGGCCTTATTGATTAAATATACCAGACCTCCTCTGGCCTTATTGATTAAATATCCCAGACCTCCTCTGGCCTTATTGATTAAATATACCAGATCTCCTCTGGCCTTATTGATTAAATATCCCAGACCTCCTCTGGCCTTATTGATTAAATATACCACCCTCCTCTGGCCTTATTGATTAAATATACCAGACCTCCTCTGGCCTTATTGATTAAATATACCAGACCTCCTCTGGCCTTATTGATTAAATATACCAGACCTCCTCTGGCCTTATTGATTAAATATACCAGACCTCCTCTGGCCTTATTGATTAAATATACCAGACCTCCTCTGGCCTTATTGATTAAATATACCTGACCTCCTCTGGCCTTATTGATTAAATATACCAGACCTCCTCTGGCCTTATTGATTAAATATACCAGACCTCCTCTGACCTTATTGATTAAATATACCAGACCTCCTCTGGCCTTATTGATTAAATATACCAGACATCCTCTGGACTTATTGATTAAATATCCAGACCTCCTCTGGCCTTATTGACCTCCTCTGACCTTATTGATTAAATATACCAGACCTCCTCTGGCCTTATTGATTAAATATACCAGACATCCTCTGGACTTATTGATTAAATATACCAGACCTCCTCTGGCCTAATTGATTAAATATACCAGACCTCCTCTGGCCTTATTGATTAAATATACCAGATCTCCTCTGGCTTTATTGATTAAATATACCAGATCTCCTCTGGCCTTATTGATTAAATATACCAGACCTCCTCTGGCCTTATTGATTAAATATACCAGACCTCCTCTGGCCTTATTGAATAAATATATGCATCTGAAATATGTGTGACTGGCCTTGTGTGACCAGACCTCCTCTGGCGTTATTGATTAAATATACCAGACCTCCTCTGGCCTTATTGATTAAATATACCAGACCTCCTCTGGCCTTATTGATTAAATATAAATATGTGTGTGACCAGACCTCCTCTGGCCTTATTGATTAAATATACCAGACCTCCTCTGGCCTTATTGCCAATCACATAAATATACCAGACCTCCTCTGGCCTTATTGATTAAATATACCACCCCCCAATCTCTGGCCTTATTGATTAAATATGCCAGACACCTCTGTGCCTTATTGATTAAATTCTAAGATATTGTATATTTAATGTTTTGATGTGTTTCTCTATGCTGTGTATAGGAGCAGTGATGACCAGGAGTTGTTGTTTGACCAGATCTGCTAATGAGGCCAATCACATCTGCTGGAGTTCCCACATCTGCTAAATTTACTGGGACAATGTGTCAGAGACTGCCAAGGAGCTGACCAATCAGGTCCATGCTGCAGGTGGAGGTGGACCAATCAGAGATACCAATCAGCAAATATGTACAGGTGTTGGACCAATCCCTTGGGTCAAGGTGAGTAGAACCTCTCCAATCACATTATACTCTACCGTACTATAGCATTGATTCACCATCTTGGTCCTCACATCTGGGGACACATCTGTTAAATATGGGCCAATCACATCTGCGTGTTTGACCAATCACATTTGTCCGTGTCCAGACGTTAAATGGCACGTCAGCTCTGCTTCTCTGATCATAATCTGCAAATATGTATTTAAATATGTTGTCTTGCGTGTTTTTTCAATACAAGCATTTCAATCACATACAACCCTGCAATAATATATGTGTGTGTGACCAATCACATCTGTTAAATATGTGTATGTGACCAATCACATCTGTTAAATATGTGTGTGTGACCAATCACATCTGCTAAATATGTGTATGTGACCAATCACATCTGCTAAATATGTGTATGTGACCAATCACATCTGCTAAATATGTGTGTATGGACTATAGATAGATTATATAGATAGAGTATATAGATGGACTATAGATATATTATATTATATAGATGGACTATAGATAGATTATATATTCCTATTTCCTCTTCTCCTCTCCCCTCCTCTCTTCTCCTCCTCTCCTCTCCTCTCTTCTCCTCTCTTCTACAATTCTCTCTCCTCTCCTCTCTTCTACAATTCTCTCTCCTCTCCTCTCCTCTCCTCTCCTCTCCTCTCCTCTCCTCTCTCCTCTCCTCTCCTCTCCTCTCCTCTCTCTCTCTCTCTGCAGGATGGCGGTGTGTCAGAGAATGAACAGGAGCTGTCAGTAGCAGGAAAGTTAAAGAAGCACTTCAACACCGGCCCTAAAGCTAATGACACCACCGCCGGGGTGTCTGTCATTACGGTAAGCACCGCCCAGGAAAGATTGATTCAGACAAGTCTGTTGTTGTTTTTTACACGGCACCACTAAGTTGTACTGGCTTTGTCTTTGGCTCTCAGTCTGAAGGAACTGAGTTGAACTCCTGGTTTAGAAATCTAAATGTAGTGGTTTCCACTGGTTTGATACCTGGTTTCCACTGGTTTGATATCTGCAAAGGTTAAATGTTTTACTGGTTTCTCTACAAGTAATACTGGTTTAACCCTGGTTTCTCTGATTGTTACTGGTTTTAAAAGGTTGACTGTACTTGTTTCTCTTTAAATCCTACTGGTTTTAAAGGTTACTGGTTTCTCTGTAAGTCCTACTGGTTTTAATTGTTACTGGTTTCTCTATAAGTCCTACTGGTTTTTCATAAAGTTATACTGGTTTTAAAGGTTACTGGTTTCTCTTTAAGTTATACTGGTTTGAAAGGTTACTGGTTTTTCATTCAGTTATACTGGTTTAAAGGCTACTGGTTTCTCTATAAGTCCTAGTGGATTAAAAGGTTACTGGTTTTTCATTCAGTTATACTGGTTTAAAGGCTACTGGTTTCTCTATAAATCCTAGTGGATTAAAAGGTTACTGGTTTCTGTGTTCTGTTGTCCAGTTGGAGCACAGCTTCTGTTTGCAGCGCTCTGGGTCGTTGGACTTCTACCAGCACCCGGCCATGTACTGGATAAGGTATGACCTCCCGTTGTCACGACAACCATGTCCGCTCCGTTTCCTGTGGCACAGTGTGCTGATTGGTTGCTTGATTTGGCTGCTTGCTTCTGTGTGCTCCATCAGCCCCACCCATGTCCTGCCCCCACTCCCTCTCATAGACCCCCCTCTCATAGACCCCCCTCTCATAGACCTCCTCTCATAGACCCCTCTCATAGACCTCCTCTCATAGACCTCCTCTCATAGACCTCCTCTCATAGACCTCCTCTCATAGACCCCCCTCTCATAGACCCCCTCTCATAGACCCCCCTCTCATAGACCTCCTCTCATAGACCTCCTCTCATAGACCTCCCTCTCATAGACCTCCCTCTCATAGACCTCCCTCTCATAGACCTCCTCTCATAGACCTCCTCTCATAGACCTCCCTTTCATAGACCTCCTCTCATAGACCCCTCTCATAGACCTCCTCTCATAGACCCCCCTCTCATAGACCTCCTCTCATAGACCCCCCCTCTCATAGACCCCCCTCTCATAGACCCCCCTCTCATAGACCCCCCTCTCATAGACCTCCTCTCATAGACCCCCTCTCATAGACCCCCTCTCATATACCCCCCTCTCATAGACCCCCTCTCATAGACCTCCTCTCATAGACCCCCTCTCATAGACCCCCTCTCATAGACCCCCTCTCATAGACCTCCTCTCATAGACCTCCTCTCATAGACCCCCTCTCATATACCCCCTCTCATAGACCCCCTCTCATAGACCCCCCTCTCATAGACCCCCTCTCATAGACCCCCCTCTCATAGACCCCCCTCTCATAGACCTCCTCTCATAGACCCCCCTCTCATAGACATCCTCTCATAGACCTCCTCTCATAGACCCCCTCTCACAGACCGCCCTCTCATAGACCTCCTCTCATAGACCCCCTCTCACAGACCCTCCTCTCATAGACCTCCTCTCATAGACCCTCCTCTCATAGACCCCCTCTCATAGACCCCCTCTCATAGACCTCCTCTCATAGACCTCCTCTCATAGACCTCCTCTCATAGACCTCCTCTCATAGACCCTCCTCTCATAGACCCTCCTCTCATAGACCCCTTCTCATAGACTCGCTCGGTGTCTCTGTGCTTATCGCTGTTGCTCTTCCCCTTCTGTCACTCAGTGACATCACAGCCTTAGCCGGCCCCTCCCATCCACCCTGACATTGCTTCCTTCCACAGGCCCCGCCCCTGCTCCGTTTGACTGTGTAGTCTGTGGGTTTTCATCTGACCTTCCCTTTGCGATCATGTGACTAACGTTTGTCTGTAGAAAAAGTGGCGGTGTCAAACTGTAAACTTCTAAACAAACTGTAAACCTCTAAACAAACTGTAAACCTCTAAACAAACTGTAAACCTCTGAACAAACTGTAAATCTCTAAACAAACTGTAAATCTCTAAACAAACTGTAAACCTCTAAACAAACTGTAAACCTCTAAACAAACTGTAAACCTCTAAACAAACTGTAAACCTCTAAACAAACTGTAAACCTCTAAACAAACTGTAAACCTCTAAACAAACTGTAAACCTCTAAACAAACTGTAAACATCGAAACAAACTGTAAACCTCTAAACAAACTGTAAACCTCTAAACAAACTGTAAACCTCTAAACAAACTGTAAACCTCTAAACAAACTGTAAACCTCTGAACAAACTGTAAACCTCTAAACAAACTGTAAACCTCTAAACAAACTTTAAACCTCTAAACAAACTGTAAACATCTAAACAAACTTTAAACATCTAAACAAACTGTAAACCTCTAAACAAACTGTAAACCTCTAAACAAACTGTAAACTCTAAACAAACTGTAAAACTCTAAACAAACTGTAGGCCTCTAAACTAACTGTAAACCTCTAAACAAACTGTAGGTCTCTAAACTAACTGTAAACCTCTAAACAAACTGTAAACCTCTAAACTAACTGTAAACCTCTAAACCAACTGTAAACCTCTAAACAAACTGTAAACCTCTAAACAAACTGTAAACCTCTAAACAAACTGTAAACCTCTAAACAAACTGTAAACTCTAAACAAACTGTAAAACTCTAAACAAACTGTAGGCCTCTAAACGAACTGTAAACCTCTAAACAAACTGTAGGTCTCTAAACTAACTGTAAACCTCTAAACAAACTGTAAACCTCTAAACCAACTGTAAACCTCTAAACCAACTGTAAACCTCTAAACAAACTGTAAACCTCTAAACAAACTGTAAACCTCTAAACAAACTGTAAACCTCTAAACAAACTGTAAACCTCTAAACAAACTGTAAACCTCTGAACAAACTGTAAACCTCTAAACAAACTGTAAACCTCTAAACAAACTGTAAACCTCTAAACAAACTGTAAACCTCTAAACAAACTGTGAACATCTAAACAAACTGTAAACCTCTAAACCAACTGTAGGCCTCTAAACAAACTTTCAACATTGAAACAAACTGTAAACCTCTAAACAAACTGTAAACCTCTGAACAAACTGTAAACCTCTGAACAAACGGTAAACCTCTAAACAAACTGTAAACCTCTAAACAAACTGTAAACATCGAAACAAACTGTAAACCTCTAAACCAACTGTAAACCTCTAAACCAACTGTAAACCTCTAAACAAACTGTAAACTCTAAACAAACTTTAAACCTCTAAACCAACTGTAAACCTCTAAACCAACTGTAAACCTCTAAACCAACTGTAGGCCTCTAAACAAACTGTAAACCTCTAAACAAACTGTAAACCTCTGAACAAACTGTAAACCTCTAAACCAACTGTAAACCTCTAAACCAACTGTAAACCTCTAAACAAACTGTAAACCTCTAAACCAACTGTAGGCCTCTAAACAAACTGTAAACCTCTAAACCAACTGTAAACCTCTAAACCAACTGTAGGCCTCTAAACAAACTGTAGGCCTCTAAACAAACTGTAAACCTCTGAACAAACTTTAAACCTCTAAACAAACTGTAAACCTCTGAACAAACTGTAAACCTCTAAACAAGCTGTAAACATCTAAACAAATTGTAGGCTAGGTGTGCACAAAGATTTGATCAACTCAAAGATCTTGTTGATTGTTGAGGTGTTAACAATGTGAGAGATCTCCTTTTTCTACAAGTACACCTACTTTTAATTCCTCTCCTCCTCCTCTCCTCTCATCTCTCATTCCTCTCTTCCTCCTCCTCTCATCTCTAATTCCTCTCCTCCTCCTCTCCTCTCATCTCTCATTCCTCTCTTCCTCCTCCTCTCATCTCTAATTCCTCTCCTCCTCCTCTCCTCTCATCTCTTATCCTCCTCCTCCTCTCCTCCCATCTCTAATTCCTCTCCTCCTCCTCCTCTCATCTCTAATTCCTCTCCTCCTCATCTCTAATTCCTCTCCTCCTCATCTCCTCTCTTCTCGCATTCCTCTCCTCCTCCTCCTCCTCTCATCTCTAATTCCTCTCCTCCTCCTCTCCTCTCATCTCTCATTCCTCTCCTCCTCCTCCTCCTCCTACCATCTCTAATTCCTCTTCTCCTCCTCCTCTCCTCTCATCTCTCATTCCTCTCCTCCTCCTCCTCTCCTCTCATCTTGCATTCCTCTCCTCCTCCTCTCCTCTCCTCCTCACCTCTCTTTTACCCATACTCCTCTTCTATAACCCACAATTCTCAGCGTGAGTGTTGTCCCTGTGAGCATCGGTCCTGATTGGCTGACGCGTGTCTCCTCCCCCCTCAGGCCACCGCTCTTGATAAGGAGGGGCAGGTTCTCAGACGAAGACGCAACCAGGATGTGAGCTCATGCCTGTTGCCGTTGATGACAACAACAACAAAAATGGACATACCGCCCAGCTACCTCCCAGCCATCACCCCCTCTCTCTGACCTTTAACCTCGTATCCGCCCTTAATCTCTCCCATAGCACCATTCTCACGGGAGAGGTGAAGAGGTGGAACAGGGAACAGGGGATGGCCGATAGTCCAAAAACAGGAAAAGAAGAAGGGAGAAAAAGAGAAACATTGTCCCATGGGACAGAGAGCTGGAGATCTGGGCAGACATGTCAGTTAACCCTTTGTGAGGATCTATGCTCAACATGGTAACAGGTCACCTCCACCAGTCTGGGTCAACATGGTAACAGGTCACCTCCACCAGTCTGGGTCAACATGGTAACAGGTCACCTCCACCAGTCTGGGTCAACATGGTAACAGGTCACCTCCACCAGTCTGGGCCAACATGGTAACAGGTCACCTCCACCAGTCTGGGTCAACATGGTAACAGGTCACCTCCACCAGTCTGGGTCAACATGGTAACAGGTCACCTCCACCAGTCTGGGTCAACATGGTAACAGGTCACCTCCACCAGTCTGGGTCAACATGGTAACGGGTCACCTCCACCAGTCTGGGTCAACATGGTAACAGGTCACCTCCACTAGATACAGTCTGGGTCAACATGGTAACAGGTCATCTCCACTAGATACAGTCTGGGTCAACATGGTAACATGTCACCTCCACCAGTCTCCTCAACATGGTAACAGGTCACCTCCACCAGTCTGGGTCAACATGGTAACAGGTCATCTCCACTAGATACAGTCTGGGTCAACATGGTAACGGGTCACCTCCACCAGTCTGGGTCAACATGGTAACAGGTCACCTCCACCAGTCTGGGTCAACATGGTAACATGTCACCTCCACCAGTCTGGGTCAACATGGTAACAAGTCACCTCCACCAGTCTGGGTCAACATGGTAACAGGTCACCTCCACCAGTCTGGGTCAACATGGTAACAGGTCACCTCCACCAGTCTGGGTCAACATGGTAACAGGTCACCTCCACCAGTCTGGGTCAACATGGTAACAGATCACCTCCACCAGTCTGGGTCAACATGGTAACAGGTCACCTCCACCAGTCTGGGTCAACATGGTAACAGGTCACCTCCACCAGTCTGGGTCAACATGGTAACAGGTCACCTCCACCAGTCTGGGTCAACATGGTAACAGGTCACCTCCACCAGTCTGGGTCAACATGGTAACAGATCACCTCCACCAGTCTGGGTCAACATGGTAACAGGTCACCTCCACCAGTCTGGGTCAACATGGTAACAAGTCACCTCCACCAGTCTGGGTCAACATGGTAACAGGTCACCTCCACCAGTCTGGGTCAACATGGTAACAGGTCACCTCCACCAGTCTGGGTCAACATGGTAACAGATCACCTCCACCAGTCTGGGTCAACATGGTAACATGTCACCTCCACCAGTCTGGGTCAACATGGTAACAGGTCACCTCCACCAGTCTGGGTCAACATGGTAACAGGTCACCTCCACCAGTCTGGGTCAACATGGTAACAGGTCACCTCCACCAGTCTGGGTCAACATGGTAACAGGTCACCTCCACCAGTCTGGGTCAACATGGTAACGGGTCACCTCCATCAGTCTGGGTCAACATGGTAACGGGTCACCTCCACCAGTCTGGGTCAACATGGTAACAGGTCACCTCCACCAGTCTGGGTCAACATGGTAACAGGTCACCTCCACCAGTCTGGGTCAACATGGTAACAGGTCACCTCCACCAGTCTGGGTCAACATGGTAACAGGTGACCTCCACCAGTCTGGGTCAACATGGTAACAGGTCACCTCCACCAGTCTGGGCCAACATGGTAATAGGTCACCTCCACCAGTCTGGGTCAACATGGTAACGGGTCATCTCCACCAGTCTGGGCCAACATGGTAACATGTCACCTCCACCAGTCTGGGCCAACATGGTAACAGGTCACCTCCACCAGTCTGGGTCAACATGGTAACAGGTCACCTCCACCAGTCTGGGTCAACATGGTAACAGGTCACCTCCACCAGTCTGGGTCAACATGGTAACGGGTCACCTCCATCAGTCTGGGTCAACATGGTAACAGGTCACCTCCACCAGTCTGGGTCAACATGGTAACAGGTCACCTCCACCAGTCTGGGTCAACATGGTAACAGGTCACCTCCACCAGTCTGGGTCAACATGGTAACAGATCACCTCCACCAGTCTGGGTCAACATGGTAACAGGTCACCTCCACCAGTCTGGGTCAACATGGTAACAGGTCACCTCCACTAGTCTGGGTCAACATGGTAACAGGTCACCTCCACCAGTCTGGGTCAACATGGTAACAGATCACCTCCACCAGTCTGGGTCAACATGGTAACAGGTCACCTCCACCAGTCTGGGTCAACATGGTAACAGGTCACCTCCACCAGTCTGGGTCAACATGGTAATGGGTCACCTCCACCAGTCTGGGTCAACATTGTAACAGGTCACCTCCACCAGTCTGGGTCAATATGGTAATGGATCACCTCCACCAGTCTGGGTCAACATGGTAACAGGTCACCTCCACCAGTCTGGGTCAACATGGTAATGGGTCACCTCCACCAGTCTGGGTCAACATTGTAACAGGTCACCTCCACCAGTCTGGGTCAACTTGGTAACGGGTCACCTCCACCAGTCTGGGTCAACATGGTAACAGGTCACCTCCACCAGTCTGGGTCAACATGGTAACGGGTCACCTCCACCAGTCTGGGCCAACATGGTAACAGGTCACCTCCACTAGATACAGTCTGGGTCAACATGGTAACAGGTCACCTCCACCAGTCTGGGTCAACATGGTAACAGGTCACCTCCACCAGTCTGGGTCAACATGGTAACGGGTCACCTCCACCAGTCTGGGTCAACATGGTAATGGGTCACCTCCACCAGTCTGGGTCAACATTGTAACAGGTCACCTCCACCAGTCTCCTCAACATGGAAACAGGTCACCTCCACCAGTCTGGGTCAACATGGTAACAGGTCATCTCCACCAGTCTGGGTCAACATGGTAACAGGTCACCTCCACCAGTCTGGGTCAACATGGTAACAGGTCACCTCCACCAGTCTGGGTCAACATGGTAACAGGTCACCTCCACCAGTCTGGGTCAACATGGTAACAGGTCATCTCCACCAGTCTTGGTCAACATGGTAACAGATCACCTCCACCAGTCTGGGTCAACATGGTAACAGGTGACCTCCACCAGTCTGGGTCAACATGGTAACAGGTCACCTCCACCAGTCTGGGTCAACATGGTAACAGGTCACCTCCACCAGTCTGGGTCAACATGGTAACGGGTCACCTCCACCAGTCTGGGTCAACATGGTAACAGGTTACCTCCACCAGTCTGGGTCAACATGGTAACGGGTCACCTCCACCAGTCTGGGTCAACATGGTAACAGGTCACCTCCACCAGTCTGGGTCAACATGGTAACAGGTCACCTCCACCAGTCTGGGTCAACATGGTAACAGGTCATCTCCACCAGTCTGGGTCAACATGGTAACAGGTCACCTCCACCAGTCTGGGTCAACATGGTAACAGGTCACCTCCACCAGTCTGGGTCAACATGGTAACAGGTCACCTCCACCAGTCTGGGTCAACATGGTAACAGGTCACCTCCACCAGTCTGGGTCAACATGGTAACAGGTCACCTCCACCAGTCTGGGCCAACATGGTAACAGGTCACCTCCACCAGTCTGGGCCAACATGGTAACAGGTCACCTCCACCAGTCTGGGTCAACATGGTAACAGGTCACCTCCACCAGTCTGGGTCAACATGGTAACAGGTCACCTCCACCAGTCTGGGTCAACATGGTAACAGGTCACCTCCACCAGTCTGGGTCAACATGGGCCAGCATCCAGCTATATGAGACCCAACTTTAATGCTTTATGACTTTTTTTTACTGACGTTTGTAGAAAAACGATGTTCTCTGTTGGTCGATGTGTCAATGGAACAGATTTTACGAAAACAGAAACATTTCACAGTAGAGAAATAGAGATAAATGTTTACGTATATTGTGATAGTTCGGTTTTCGGTGTTGGAACAAGCACTTCCTGGATGGACTGAACTGTCTGATCCGTCACGAAGCAGCAAAATAATGAGATGAAGAGGAAAGGAGAGAAGGAGAGCAGAGTCAATGTGGTCCATACTATTCCTCTGTTCTTCTGTAGCTCAGTTGGTAGAGCATGGCGCTTGTAACGCCAGGGTAGTGGGTTCGATTCCCGGGACCACCCATACGTAGAATGTATGCACACATGACTGTAAGTCGCTTTGGATAAAAGCGTCTCCTAAATGGCATATATTATTATATTATATTATATTATTCACCATACTCTCTCCAGAACACTGATGCCTTTCTGTAGTGTTTGGGTACTTTGTTATATTTCAGTCCACATTGATAACCCTTTACAGTTCATAGGTCAACTACATGCCAGCTGCATCTGGACTCCACCTTCAGTCCAGTGGACGTTTATTACTAGTAGTTAGTTAGTTTAGTTAATTAGTTAGTTAATTAGTTTATTACTGCTAAGAGAAGAGCAAATGTGTTCTAAACCAGGGGTCTGTTCAGGAGTAACGTATTTTTTCCAATTGAAAAAATGTACTAAATTAACTTGGCTAATTAGAGTGCAAATTTTTGTTTTCCATTTAAAAAAAAATGTTTTTCCATTTGTGCTTTCTGAACGTAACCCAACCCAGGGTTGTTCTCTCTGTGGATACACAGGGTTGTTCTCTCTGTGGATACACAGTGTTGTTCTCTCTGTGGATACACAGGGTTGTTCTCTCTGTGGATACACAGGGTTGTTCTCTCTGTGGATACACAGGGTTGTTCTCTCTGTGGATACACAGGGTTGTTCTCTCTGTGGATACACAGGGTTGTTCTCTCTGTGGATACACAGGGTTGTTCTCTCTGTGGATACACAGGGTTGTTCTCTCTGTGGATACACAGGGTTGTTCTCTCTGTGGATACACAGGGTTGTTCTCTGTGGATACACAGGGTTGTTCTCTCTGTGGATACACAGGGTTGTTCTCTCTGTGGATACACAATGTTGTTCTCTCTGTGGATACACAGGGTTGTTCTCTCTGTGGATACACAGGGTTGTTCTCTCTGTGGATACACAGGGTTGTTCTCTCTGTGGATACACAATGTTGTTCTCTCTGTGGATACACAGGGTTGTTCTCTCTGTGGATACACAGGGTTGTTCTCTCTGTGGATACACAGGGTTGTTCTCTCTGTGGATACACAGGGTTGTTCTCTGTGGATACACAGGGTTGTTCTCTGTGGATACACAGGGTTGTTCTCTCTGTGGATACACAGGGTTGTTCTCTCTGTGGATACACAGTGTTGTTCTCTCTGTGGATACACAGGGTTGTTCTCTCTGTGGATACACAGGGTTGTTCTCTCTGTGGATACACAGGGTTGTTCTCTCTGTGGATACACAGGGTTGTTCTCTCTGTGGATACACAGGGTTGTTCTCTCTGTGGATACACAGGGTTGTTCTCTCTGTGGATACACAGGGTTGTTCTCTCTGTGGATACACAGGGTTGTTCTCTCTGTGGATACACAGGGTTGTTCTCTCTGTGGATACACAATGTTGTTCTCTCTGTGGATACACAGGGTTGTTCTCTCTGTGGATACACAATGTTGTTCTCTCTGTGGATACACAATGTTGTTCTCTCTGTGGATACACAGTGTTGCGGGTAGAAATAGCATCTATAGATCACATTTCACAAGGAAAATAGAATGTCTTCTCTATAGATGTAATATCTATCTGTAACATTGTTTCTCTGTTCCCTGTCTTCTCTATAGATTGTTTCTCTGTTCCCTGTCTTCTCTATAGATTGTTTCTCTGTTCCCTGTCTTCTCTATAGATTGTTTCTCTGTTCCCTGTCTTCTCTATAGATTGTTTCTCTGTTCCCTGTCTTCTCTATAGATTGTTTCTCTGTTCCCTGTCTTCTCTATAGATTGTTTCTCTGTTCCCTGTCTTCTCTATAGATTGTTTCTCTGTTCCCTGTCTTCTCTATAGATTGTTTCTCTGTTCCCTGTCTTCTCTATAGATTGTTTCTCTGTTCCCTGTCTTCTCTATAGATTGTTTCTCTGTTCCCTGTCTTCTCTATAGATTGTTTCTCTGTTCCCTGTCTTCTCTATAGATTGTTTCTCTGTTCCCTGTCTAATATGTGCCTCCCAAATGGCACCCATAGGGCTCTGGTTAATGTAGTGCACTACATAGGGAATAGGGCTCTGGCTAAAGGTTGTGCACTACATAGGGAATAGGGCTCTGGCTAAAGGTTGTGCACTACATAGGGAATAGGGCCCTGGTTAAAGTAGTGCACTACTTAGGGAATAGGGCACTGGCTAAAGGTTGTGCACTACATAGGGAATAGGGCTCTGGTTAAAGTAGTGCACTACATAGGGAATAGGGCTCTGGCTAAAGGTTGTGCACTACATAGGGAATAGGGCCCTGGTTAAAGTAGTGCACTACTTAGGGAATAGGGCACTGGCTAAAGGTTGTGCACTACATAGGGAATAGGGCTCTGGCTAAAGGTTGTGCACTACATAGGGAATAGGGCCCTGGTTAAAGTAGTGCACTACTTAGGGAATAGGGCACTGGCTAAAGGTTGTGCACTATATAGGGAATATGGCTCTGGTTAAAGTAGTGCACTACATAGGGAATAGGGCCCTGGTTAAAGTAGTGCACTACTTAGGGAATAGGGCACTGGTTAAAGTAGTGCACTACATAGGGAATAGGGCCCTGGTTAAAGTAGTGCACTACATAGGGAATAGGGCTCTGGCTAAAGGTTGTGCACTACATAGGGAATAGGGCCCTGGTTAAAGTAGTGCACTACATAGGGAATAGGGCCCTGGTTAAAGTAGTGCACTACTTAGGGAATAGGGCTCTGGCTAAAGGTTGTGCACTACTTAGGGAATAGGGTTCTGGCTAAAGGTTGTGCACTATATAGGGAATAGGGCTCTGGTTAAAGTAGTGCACTACTTAGGGAATAGGGCTCTGGTTAAAGTAGTGCACTACATAGGGAATAGGGCCCTGGTTAAAGTAGTGCACTACTTAGGGAATAGGGCACTGGTTAAAGTAGTGCACTACATAGGAATAGGGCCCTGGTTAAAGTAGTGCACTACATAGGGAATAGGGCTCTGGCTAAAGGTTGTGACTACATAGGGAATAGGGCCCTGGTTAAAGTAGTGCACTACATAGGGAATAGGGCTCTGGTTAAAGTAGTGCACTACTTAGGGAATAGGGCTCTGGCTAAAGGTTGTGCACTACTTAGGGAATAGGGCTCTGGCTAAAGGTTGTGCACTACATAGGGAATAGGGCTCTGGTTAAAGTAGTGCACTACTTAGGAATAGGGCTCTGGCTAAAGGTTGTGCACTACATAGGGAATAGGGCTCTGGTTAAAGTAGTGCACTACGTAGGGAATAGGGCTCTGGCTAAAGGTAGTGCACTACGTAGGGAATAGGGCTCTGGCTAAAGGTTGTGCACTACACAGGGAATAAGGCTCTGGTTAAAGTAGTGCACTACATAGGGAATAGGGCTCTGGCTAAAGGTTGTGCACTACATAGGGAATAGGGCCCTGGTTAAAGTAGTGCACTACTTAGGGAATAGGGCTCTGGCTAAAGGTTGTGCACTACGTAGGGAATAGGGTTCTGGCTAAAGGTTGTGACTACATAGGGTTATGGCTCTGGTTAAAGTAGTGCACTACTTAGGGAATAAGGCTCTGGCTAAAGGTTGTGCACTACTTAGGGAATAGGGTTCTGGCTAAAGGTTGTGACTACATAGGGAATAAGGCTCTGGTTAAAGTAGTGCACTACGTAGGGAATAAGGCTCTGGTTAAAGTAGTGCACTACGTAGGGAATAGGGCTCTGGCTAAAGGTTGTGCACTACATAGGGAATAGGGCCCTGGTTAAAGTAGTGCACTACTTAGGGAATAGGGCCCTGGTTAAAGGTTGTGCACTACTTAGGGAATAGGGCTCTGGCTAAAGGTTGTGACTACATAGGGTTATGGCTGGTTAAAGTAGTGCACTACTTAGGGAATAAGGCTCTGGCTAAAGGTTGTGCACTACTTAGGGAATAGGGTTCTGGCTAAAGGTTGTGCACTACTTAGGGAATAGGGTTCTGGCTAAAGGTTGTGCACTACATAGGGAATAAGGCTCTGGTTAAAGTAGTGCACTACTTAGGGAATAAGGCTCTGGCTAAAGGTTGTGCACTACTTAGGGAATAGGGTTCTGGCTAAAGGTTGTGCACTACATAGGGAATAAGGCTCTGGTTAAAGTAGTGCACTACGTAGGGAATAAGGCTCTGGTTAAAGTAGTGCACTACGTAGGGAATAGGGCTCTGGCTAAAGGTTGTGCACTACATAGGGAATAAGGCTCTGGTAAAAGTAGTGCACTACATAGGGAATAGGGCTCTGGCTAAAGGTTGTGCACTACATAGGGAATAAGGCTCTGGTTAAAGTAGTGCACTACGTAGGGAATAGGGCTCTGGTAAAAGTAGTGCACTACGTAGGGAATAGGGCTCTGGCTAAAGTAGTGCACTACTTAGGAATAGGGCTCTGGCTAAAGGTTGTGACTACATAGGGTTATGGCTCTGGTTAAAGTAGTGCACTACTTAGGGAATAAGGCTCTGGCTAAAGGTTGTGCACTACTTAGGGAATAGGGTTCTGGCTAAAGGTTGTGACTACATAGGGAATAAGGCTCTGGTTAAAGTAGTGCACTACATAGGGAATAAGGCTCTGGTAAAAGTAGTGCACTACATAGGGAATAGGGTTCTGGCTAAAGTAGTGCACTACGTAGGGAATAGGGCTCTGGCTAAAGGTTGTGCACTACGTAGGGAATAGGGCCTGGCTAAAGGTTGTGCACTACGTAGGGAATAGGGCTCTGGTTAAAGTAGTGCACTACATAGGGAATGGGGCCCTGGTTAAAGGTTGTGACTACGTAGGGAATAAGGCTCTGGTTAAAGTAGTGCACTACATAGGGAATAGGGCCTGGTTAAAGGTTGTGCACTACGTAGGGAATAGGGCTCTGGCTAAAGGTTGTGCACTACATAGGGAATAAGGCTCTGGTTAAAGTAGTTGCACTACATAGGGAATGGGCCCTGGTTAAAGTAGGGAATAAGGCTCTGGTTAAAGTAGTGCACTACGTAGGGAATAGGGCTCTGGCTAAAGGTTGTGCACTACTTAGGGAATAAGGCTCTGGTTAAAGTAGTGCACTACATAGGGAATAAGGCTCTGGTAAAAGTAGTGCACTACATAGGGAATAGGGTTCTGGCTAAAGTAGTGCACTACGTAGGGAATAGGGCTCTGGCTAAAGGTTGTGCACTACGTAGGGAATAGGGCTCTGGTTAAAGTAGTGCACTACATAGGGAAAAGGGTGCCATTTGGGATGCACACCTGGACTAACTAACTCAGAGGTCCTGAACAGTCATTCTGATGCCCATGTTAAGTAGCCTTTTGAGTGACCAAAACATCACCCATAATTATTCTTTTTTTTCTCCTCTAGAAATGCTCTGAATGTAAAAAAAAAAAAAAAAAATCAGTATTTTTTTCTTTTATGTCAAACTACCAGGAAGTCTGAAAGGACAGATTGCGCGGGGAGATCACCTCGACTGACGGTTCCTTGGAAACGGCTATGTAATATACATGTAACATGTATGTAACATGGACGCAGTGTTGCCATGTTGCAGTGACATTATCTCAAGCAAATGTGCTGATACGTAAAAGCAACTCAAATAACATTGACATTTCGTGCAACTTCCATTCCTTTCAGACATCACAAATATGTATATATTTTTTATTTATCTATTGTCAGCACCATTTTATAAAGCTATCTTGGACAATTTGATTTGAAACGACAGGGTGGAGTCTGGGTAAACTTCATGCATTATATATATATATATATGTTGACTGCCAGACAATGGTCAGATATCATGACTATCAATGTCAAGAAGTTTGTAACGTTAAGGCAACGACATAATATATAATAATATATGCCATTTAGCAGACGCTTTTATCCAAAGCGACTTACAGTCATGTGTGCATACATTCTACGTATGGGTGGTCCCGGGAATCGAACCCACTACCCTGGCGTTACAAGCGCCATGCTCTACCAACTGAGCTACAGAAGGACCACATGGCATTGTCTTTGGTGTATTACAATAAGAGTTTATTTTTTGTGACCTCCTCCTGAGTCCAAGTGTTTGACAAGTGGCGGAGGGGGGTACCAGTAACTTTATGATCCAACCACGATCAATGTAGAAGCAACAGTCATTCATCATACATTGGTCTTCCTACTTTGATCTGGTTTCATCCAAATATCATGAAATTTCATGAAGAAAAAAACTATTTTTTTTGTGTTCAGGACCTTTAACAGAACATGGTTTGGTGAAAGGGTCTTATTTGTATGCTATGTAAATAATACCATTTTATTTATTTGAAAAGTTCAACAATATATTATTTATCTACATCTGAACAATAACAATACAAGTCAGTGTACATATACGCGGATCAACTTCCCGTCACATGACTCCGTGGGGATGATGTCACTTCCTCTGTAACAGTGTCTTCTGGGTACTGTAGTACTTCACGTGTCACCGCAGTAGCTACCTGGGAAATGCGATGCGTTGAGTTCAACTCCTCTCCCCAGTGGACCAAGTGTGTTAAAATTGATTGTGTATGATATCTAAACCTCTGTTCAACTACAGTTTATTAAAATCAATGCTGTAAAACATACAAGCTGTTGGCCTGCTGTGTTTATGCTAGAGATTTATCGTGTAATTTATTTATTTATTTTACCTTTATTTAACCAGGCAAGTCAGTTAAGAACATATTCTTATTTTCAATGACGGCCTGGGAACTAGTGGGTTAACTGCCTGTTCAGGGGCAGAACGACAGATTTGTACCTTGTCAGCTCGGGGGTTTGAACTCGCAACCTTCCGGTTACTAGTCCAACGCTCTAACCACTAGGCTACGCTGCCGCCGCGTCATGTCATTGCTGCAGCCCAGTCCACCCTCTTTCCGCCGATATGAAGTCTATGCCTATTCCATAACACGGGGGGTTGTTTTTCTACACATGCGAGGATCCGGACAAGAAGATCTAGAAAACGAAGACGTTTGATGAGACTCCCGAACACGACGGTGTCATTTGTTTCGCTCTATGATCTCTACAAGCTTTACTGCAGTCGTCTGAACTCTCTGATACGGAAAGGCCCATTTCGAAGAGGTCTTCTCACAAAACTGACATTCCAGGCCGAAGCGTTTGAGCTTCAGGGGTGTTGTTTTGAAGGTAACCCAGTACCAGGCTGTAATGGCACAACATGGATACGGGGTAAACACTGCCACAAATAAAGTGAACCGAACATACATTTCTTTTCTTCTGAGGACCTGAGTGTCAAGGACCTGATTTAAGCTGTCAGTGTCCAATGTGAGGAACATAGTGAGGAAATGGAAGACCACAGGCACAGTTCTTGTTAAGGCCAGAAGTGGCTTGCCAAGTAAAATATCGGAGAGGCGAAGGATGGTGAGACGGTCAAAAACAGCCCACAGACCACCTCCAAAGACCTACAACATCATCTTGCTGCAGATGGTGTCACTGTGCATCGTTCAACAATTCAGCGCACTTTGCACAAGGAGAAGCTGTATGGGAGGGTGATGCGGAAGAAGCCTTTTCTGCACACACGCCACAAACAGAGTCGCTTGAGGAATGCAAACGCACATTTGGACAAGCCAGCTTCATTTTGGAATAAGAAGCTGTGGACTGATGAAACAAAGATTGAGTTATTTGGTCATAACAAGGGACGTTATGCATGGCGGTAAAAGAACACAGCGTTCCAAGATAAACACTTGCTACCCACAGTACAGTTTGGTTTCCATCACGGTACTGGGAATCTTGTTAAAGTTGAGGGTCGCATGGATTCCACTCAAAATCAGCAGATTCTTGGGAATAATGTTGAAGAATCAGTCACAAAGTTGAATTTACGCCGGGGCTGGATATTTCAACAAGACACTGACCCAAAACCCTCCTCAAAATCTACCCGGGCATTTATGCAGAGTAACAAGTACAATGTTCTGGAATGGCCATCCCAGTCCCCAGACCTGAATATCATTGAGAATCTGAGGGATGATTTGAAGCGGGCTGTCCATGCTCGGTAACCATCAAACCGAACTGAACTGGAGATGTTTTGTACGGAGGAATGGTCCAAAATCCTGAATCCAGACACTCATTAGAGGCTTATGGGAAGCGTCTAGAGGCTGTTAGCAAAAGGAGGCTCTACTAAATAGTGATTTTTCTATTGGGGTGCCCAAATTTATGCACCTGTCTAATTAAGTTTTGATGCATATTGCACATTTTCTGTTAATCAAATAAACCTAATTTCACGACTGAAATATCACTGTGTCCATCGGTTATTTAATAGATCAAAATGAAATTGCTGATCCAAACAACCAATTATTTATGAATGGAAATCATGGAATTTGCCAGGGGTGCCCAAACTTTTTCATACGACTAAATATCTACTGTAAGATCTGCTGTCATTTTTTTATAGAACTCTTCATTAACAGTTCTCTTAACGTTAAACGATTAAAAAAGTAGTAGGACTGGTTGTTATTTTTTAAGTTGAGGTTTGTTAAACGGACAACATGGTAAAATAAAAGGATTACAAAACACAGACAACTCTTTGTTTTAGAAGCACTATCACTCCAGACGTGTGAGAGGTTTTATTTTACATTTATTTTTAAACTAGACAAGTCAGTTCCAATTCTTATTTACAACGACGGCCTACTCTTCCAGAACTAGCATTTTAATTATTATTTTCTTCTCCAATAATTGATTATTAATCAAGGTAGCCTATGGTCATGTTCCCCTGCTCAGACGTTGCATGCATCGACCAATAGATTCATGCCATGTCATCGACTGGGCCGTCGGGCACCAGATCGATGTTTCATATGAACGGTGTGGTTAGCTGATACGTAAAATACACATCCAGCCGCTGTCAGATCTGACCCGGGTAACGACCCTTGGTTACTTCTAACGTATGACCCGGGTAACGACCCTGGGCTACTTCTAACGTCTGACCAGGGTAACATACTGACCAGGGTAACGACCCTGGGCTACCCTGACCAGGGTAACGACCTGGGCTACTTCTAACGTCTGACCAGGGTAACGACCCTGGGCTACTTCTAACATCTGACCAGGGTAACGACCCTTGGCTACTTCTAACGTCTGACCAGGGTAACGACCCTGGGCTACTTGACCAGGGTAACGACCCTGGGCTACTTCTAACGCACCAGGGTAACGACCCTTGGTTACTTCTAACGTATGACCCGGGTAACGACCCTGGGCTACTTCTAACGTCTGACCAGGGTAACGACCCTGGGCTACTTCTAACGTCTGACCAGGGTAACGACCCTGGGCTACTTCTAACGTCTGACCCGGGTAACGACCCTGGGCTACTTCTAACGTCTGACCAGGGTAACGACCCTTGGCTACTTCTAACGTCTGACCAGGGTAACGACCCTTGGCTACTTCTAACGTCTGACCAGGGTAACGACCCTGGGCTACTTCTAACGTCTGACCAGGGTAACGACCCTGGGCTACTTCTAACGTCTGACCAGGGTAACGACCCTTGGCTACTTCTAACGTCTGACCAGGGTAACGACCCTTGGCTACTTCTAACGTCTGACCAGGGTAACGACCCTTGGCTACTTCTAACGTCTGACCAGGGTAACGACCCTGGGCTACTTCTAACGTATGACCAGGGTAACGACCCTGGGCTACTTCTAACGTCTGACCAGGGTAACGACCCTTGGCTACTTCTAACGTCTGACCAGGGTAACGACCCTGGGCTACTTCTAACGTCTGACCAGGGTAACGACCCTTGGCTACTTCTAACGTCTGACCAGGGTAACGACCCTTGGCTACTTCTAACGTCTGACCAGGGTAACGACCCTTGGCTACTTCTAACGTCTGACCAGGGTAACGACCCTTGGCTACTTCTAACGTCTGACCAGGGTAACGATCCTTGGCTACTTCTAACGTCTGACCAGGGTAACAACCCTGGGCTACTTCTAACGTCTGACCAGGGTAACGACCCTGGGCTACACCTGCTTTACTACTTAAACCAGGTGAGCTAGTTCAGGGCTGCAACAAAATTGCAAAAAGTCAGAGGAAAGGTTTGAAAAGTCTGTTCTAGGGCTCAAGTTTTGTAAGTAAGATTTTCAGTCAGTCTACATTTGTCACCACATGCATAAGTAGCTGTCCTTTCCCCATCTTGACAGACAGACAGACAGCATGTCTCCCTCCCAGTCCTCACTACTACTGCTACTGCTGATGGTCTCCTGCTCCTGGGCCTCCCACTTCTTAGGAGGAACCATGACCTTCAACCCCAGAGGGACCAACCCAGACGGAACCTACAGGGTGAGACCAATGAAGAACAATGAAGACCAATGACAATGATCATGCTTTCTATTAAAGATCCACTATGCAGAAATCACTGACATTTCCTGGTTGCTACATTTCTAATAGTTTGCCTAATTTCAGTTTGCAAACCTATTCTTAGCTCAAGAGGCTTGTAAAATGGACTCTAGACTGATAGATGTGAAACACGTTTCCCTTTTGTCTGTGGTGCATGTTTGCTGCCCTCTAGTGTTCTTTTTCATGTATGGCTCTCCTTTTCTCACTACATATACCCTCTCCTATTCACTACCTAAACCCTCTCCCATTCACTACCTAAACCCTCTCCCATTCACTACCTAAACCCTCTCCCATTCATTACATATACCCTCTCCCATTCATTACATATACCCACCCTACCCATTCATTACACCCTCTCCCATTCATTACCTACCCACTACTATTCATAATACCACTCCCATTCACTACATATACCCTCTCCCATTCACTACTATTACCCTCTCCCATTCACTACCTAAACCCACTCCCATTCACGACATATACCCTCTCCTATTCACTACCTAAACCCTCTCCCATTCATTACATATACCCTGTCCCATTCATTACCTATACCCACTACTATTCACTACTTATACCCACTACTTATAACCACTCCCATTCACTACATATACCCTCTCCCATTCACTACTATTACCCTCTCCCATTCACTACCTAAACCCACTCCCATTCACGACATATACCCTCTCCTATTCACTACCTAAACCCTCTCCCATTCATTACATATACCCTGTCCCATTCATTACCTGTACCCACTATTATTCACTACTTATACCCACTACTTATAACCACTCCCATTCACTACCTAAACCCACTCCCATTCACTACATATACCCTCTCCCATTCACTACTATTACCTCTCTCCATTCACTACCTAAACCCTCTCCCATTCACTACTATTACCCTCTCCCATTCACTACCTAAACCCTCTCCTATTCACTACCTAAACCCTCTCCCATTCACTACTATTACCCTCTCCTATTCACTACCTAAACCCTCTCCCATTCACTACGTATACGCTCTCCCATTCACTACTATTACCCTCTCCCATTCACTACCTAAACCCACTCCCATTCACTACATATACCCTCTCCCATTCACTACCTAAACCCACTCCCATTGACTACATATACCCTCTCCCATTCACTACCTATACCCACTACTATTCATTACTTATACCCTCTCCTATTCACTACCTAAACCCTCTCCCATTCATTACATATACCCTCTCCCATTCATTACCTATACCCACTACTATTCACTACTTATACCCACTACTTATAACCACTCCCATTCACTACCTAAACCCACTCCCATTCACTACATATACCCTCTCCCATTCACTACTATTACCGTCTCCTATTCACTACCTAAACCCTCTCCCATTCACTACTATTACCCTCTCCTATTCACTGCCTAAACCCTCTCCCATTCACTACATATACCCTCTCCCATTCACTACTATTACCCTCTCCTATTCACTACCCAAACCCTCTCCCATTCACTACATATACCCTCTCCCATTCACTACATATACCCTCTCCCATTCACTACTATTACCCTCTCCCATTCACTACCTAAACCCACTCCCATTCACTACATATACCCTCTCCCATTCACTACCTAAACCCACTCCCATTCACTACATATACCCTCTCCCATTCATTACCTATACCCACTACTATTCACTACTTATACCCACTACTATTCACTACTTATACCCACTACTATTCACTACCTAAACCCACTCCCATTCACTACATATACCCTCTCCCATTCACTACTATTACCCTCTCCTATTCACTACCTAAACCCTCTCCCATTCACTACATATACGCCTCTCCCATTCACTACATATACGCTCTCCCATTCACTACTATTACCCTCTCCCATTCACTACCTAAACCCACTCCCATTCACTACTATTACCCTCTCCTATTCACTACCTAAACCCTCTCCCATTCACTACTATTACCCTCTCCCATTCACTACCTAAACCCACTCCCATTGACTACATATACCCTCTCCCATTCACTACCTATACCCACTACTATTCATTACTTATACCCTCTCCCATTCACTACCTAAACCCACTCCCATTCCCTACTTATACCCACTACTATTCACTACTTATACCCACTCCTATTCACTACTTATACCCACTCCCATTCACTACTTATACCCACCCCTATTCACTACTTATACCCACTATTATTCACTACATATTTCCACTCCTATTCACTACTTATACCCACTACTATTCACTACTTATACCCACTACTATTCACTACTTATACCCACTACTATTCACTACTTATACCCACTCCTATTCACTACTTATACCCACTACTATTCACTACTTATACCCACTACTATTCACTACTTATACCCTCTACTATTCACTACTTATACCCACTCCTATTCACTACTTATACCCACTACTATTCACTACTTATACCCACTACTATTCACTACTTATACCCACTACTATTCACTACTTATACCCACTCCTATTCACTACTTATACCCTCTCCTATTCACTACTTATACCCACTCCTATTCACTACTTATACCCACTACTATTCACTACTTATACCCACTCCTATTCACTACTTATACCCACTACTATTCACTACTTATACCCACTACTATTCACTACTTATACCCACTACTATTCACTACTTATACCCACCCCTATTCACTACTTATACCCACTATTATTCACTACATATTTCCACTCCTATTCACTACTTATACCCACTCCTATTCACTACTTATACCCACTCCTATTCACTACTTATACCCACTACTATTCACTACTTATACCCACTACTATTCACTACTTATACCCACTCCCATTCATGTAGACAGATGTCTACATGTCCAGAGGAAAACTACAAACAATACATGCAGTGCAGAATTAGGCCAATATCCACTAATAATAAAAACTAAAAAAAGAGCAATTCGGTTTTGGAAACATCTAAAATACAGTGACCCCCTTCCCATATCATTACCAAGACCTGCAATGCCAAGAGCTGAGCAAAGAAAAGAGTCCCCTCATCCAGCTGGTCCTGGGGATGAGTTCACATACCTGTTCTACTAACACACTGAAGCCTCAGTCCCCTCATCCAGCTGGTCCTGGGGCTGAGTTAACTAACCTGTTCTACTAACACACTGAAGCCTCAGTCCCCTCATCCAGCTGGTCCTGGGGCTGAGTTCACATACCTGTTCTACTAACACACTGAAGCCTCAGTCCCCTCATCCAGCTGGTCCTGGGGATGAGTTCACTAACCTGTTCTACTAACACACTGAAGCCTCAGTCCCCTCATCCAGCTGGTCCTGGGGCTGAGTTCACATACCTGTTCTACTAACACACTGAAGCCTCAGTCCCCTCATCCAGCTGGTCCTGGGGATGAGTTCACTAACCTGTTCTACTAACACACTGAAGCCTCAGTCCCCTCATCCAGCTGATCCTGGGGCTGAGTTCACTAACCTGTTCTACTAACACACTGAAGCCTCAGTCCCCTCATCCAGCTGGTCCTGGGGATGAGTTCACTAACCTGTTCTACCAACACACTGAAGCCTCAGTCCCCTCATCCAGCTGGTCCTGGGGCTGAGTTCACTAACCTGTTCTACTAACACACTGAAGCCTCAGTGCCAGAACATCCAATCAATCGGAATTAAACAAATTACACCACAATCAAAACTACATTGCTTTTTGAGAAACACAAGCTCCAGCAGTAATGAACCAGACTTGTGGACCTCTAGATATTTTTATCTGGGGACTTGGCTTTCTTTAGATTTTTCCATGATGTCAAGCAAAGAGGCACTGAGTTTGAAGGTAGGCCTTAAAATATATCCACAGGTGCACCTCCAATTGATTCAAATGGTGTCAATTGGCCTATCAGAAGCTTCTAAAGCCATGACATCATTTTCTGGAGTTTTCCAAGCTGTTTAAAGGCACAGTCAACTTAGTGTATGTAAACTTCTGACCCACTGAAATATTCAGTTTTTTAAACAATTGTTGGAAAATGACTTGTGTCATGCACAAAGTAGATGTCCTAACCGACATGCCAAAACTATAGTTTGCTAACAAGAAATTTGAGGAGTGGTTGAAAAACTAGTTTTAATGTCTCCAACCTAAGTGTATGTAAACATCTGACTTCAACTGTATCTGTATCTGTGTGTGTGTGTGTGTGCGTTTAGTGTAACCGTATAACTTTAGACCGTCCCCCTCACCCATACCCGGGCGCGAACCAGGGACGCTCTGCACACATCAACAACAGTCACTCACAAAGCATCGTTACCCATCGCTCCACAAAAGCCGCGGCCCTTGCAGAGCAAGGGGAACCACTACTTCAAGGTCTCAGAACAACAACGCTATGTAGCGCGAACCACCGCTAACTAAGCTAGCCGTTTCACATCCGTTACATCAGCACCACCGCTAACTAAGCTAGCCGTGTCACATCCGTTACATCAGCACCACCGCTAACTAAACTAGCCGTTTCACATCCGTTACATCAGCACCACCACTAACTAGCTAGCCGTGTCACATCCGTTACATTAGCCTCGGTGGACTGTTCTGGCCTCTGAAAGCATATTTGGCATAGCGTAGAAATGAGCCTGTTACCTCGATACAAAAGGCATAATTAAGAGCAATTATCAGCCACCTCAATTAACACCAAACACTGTTTATCAGCCGGTTCACAACATCATCAAATAATTAATGAGAGAGAGAGAGAGAGAGAGAGAGAGAGAGAGAGAGAGAGAGAGAGAGAGAGAGAGAGAGAGAGAGAGAGAGAGAGAGAGAGAGAGAGAGAGAGAGAGAGAGAGAGAGAGAGAGAGAGAGAGAGAGAGAGAGAGACAGACAGACAGACAGACAGACAGACAGACAGACAGACAGACAGACAGACAGACAGACAGACAGACAGACAGACAGACAGACAGACAGACAGACAGACAGACAGACAGACAGACAGACAGACAGACAGGCAGGCAGGCAGGCAGGCAGACACGCAGACACGCAGACACGCAGACACGCAGACACGCAGACACGCAGACACGCAGACACGCAGACACGCAGACACGCAGACACGCAGACAGAGAGACGCACGCAGAGAGACAGACGCAGAGAGACAGAGAGAAGCAGAGGCTTCAAAGTAGTTGCCTTTTTAACAGTTTTGCACACTGTTTGCATTCTCTCGACCAGCTTCATGAGGTAGTCACCTGGAATTATTTTCAATTAACAGGTGTGCCTTGTTAAAAATGAATGCGTTTGAGCCTATCAGTTGTGTTGTGATAAGGTAGGGGTGGTATACAGAAGATAGCCCTATTTTGTCAAATACCAAGTCCATATTATGACAAGAACAGCTCAAATAAGCAAAGAGAAACAACATTACTTTAAGACTTGAAGAATGTTTAAAGTTTCTTTAAGTGCAGTCTTAAAAAAACATCAAGCACTATGATGAAACTGGCTCTCATGAGGACCGCCACAGGAAAGGAAGACCCAGAGTTACCTCTGCTGCAGAGGATAAGTTCATTAGAGTTAACTGGCTCTCATGAGGACCGCCACAGGAAAGGAAGACCCAGAGTTACCTCTGCTGCAGAGTATAAGTTCATTAGAGTTACCAGCCTCAGAAAATGCAGCCCAAATAAATGTTTCACAGAGTTCAAGTAACAGACACACCTCAACATCAACTGTTCAGAGGAGACTGTGTGAATCAGGCCTTCTTGGTCGAATTGCTACAAAGAAAACACTACTAAAGGACAACAATAACAAGAAGCGACTTGCTTAGGCCAAGAAACATGAGCAATGGACATTAGACCGGTGGAAATCTGTTCTTTCGTCTGATGAGTCCAAATTAGAGACCTTTGGTTCCAACCACCGTGTCTGTGAGATGCAGAGTCGGTGAACAGATGATATCAGCATGTGTGGTTCCCACCGTGAAGCATGGAGAAGGAGGTGTGATGGTGCTTTCCTGGTCACACTGTTTGTGATTTATTTTGAATTCAATGCACACTTAATCAGCATGGCTACCCCAGCATTCTGCAGCTATACACCATCCCATCTGGTTTGCGCTTAGTGGAACTATAATTTGGTTTTCAACAGGACAATGACCCAACACACCTCCAGGTTGTGTAAGGGCTATTTGACCAAGGAGAGTTATGGAGTGCTGCATCAGATGACCTGACCTCCACAATCACCCGACCTCAACCCAATTGAGTTGGGTTGGGATGAGTTGGACCGCAGAGTGAAGGAAAAGCAGCCAAGAGGTGCTCAGCATATGTGGGAACTCGTTCAAGACTGTTGGAAAAGCATTCCATGTCTGAAGCTGGTTGAGAGAATGCCAAGAGTTTGCAAAGCTGTCATCAAGGCAAAGTGTGGCTACTTTGAAGAATCTCAATTATAAAAAAAAATATTTAGATTTGTTTAACTCTTTTTTTGGTTTCTACATGATTCCATATGGGATTTTTCACAATTTTGATGTCTTCACTATTATTCGCACAATGTAGAAAATAGTAAAAATGTACTTTCGGATTCAGCAGACATTCCCATATACTGTACATATTTTTCCATACTGTACATACTTCACCATTCCTATTCGTAATATCATTAATAAATATAATACCATTATTTAAACATTTATCAATCTGTGTATTTGAGTTCAACCATAATATTTATTTTATATATATTTGTTCTGTCTTTTCTGGAGGAAAACATTTGAATTGTAACTTTGTGTGGCTTGTTTAAGATACTTTTTTTGGTTTAAATTTCAATTAAAGGAAAATGAGACGTCTATATAAAGGCAAAAAAGAATCTACTGAATCTAATTGTTGGGATTATAAATACGCTTAATTTTGGTCTGACTTCAAATACATTTTTTAAAAATAATTTTGGTCTGGCTTTTCAAATACATTTTAAAAAAATAATTTTGGTCTGAATTTTCAAATACATTTTTTTAAAATAATTTTGGTCTGACTTTTCAAATACATTTTTTTTTATAATTTTGGTCTGGCTTTTCAAATACATTTTTTTAAAATAATTTTGGTCTGACTTTTCAAATACATTTTTTTTAAATAATTTTGGTCTGGCTTTTAAAATAAAGTTAAATAGGTTTTGCTCGTATGATTTTTTTAAAAATCATCTGGAGGTAGCAAAAAAATAAGTATTTCAACTTAATGATTTTTACATAAATCGACAATTCCATGGTTGCAGGATGTCTATTTTCACAAACGTTCTATTTCAATTTGTTGTGGTAAATGATGTTATAGCTTTAGGGATATGAGTAGCAAGTATGCTAGCTAACTAAAGACCTGCTAGCTGACTATAGACCTTCTAGCTACCTATAGACCAGCTAGCTACCTATAGACCAGCTAGCTACCTATAGACCTGCTAGCTACCTATAGACCAGCTAGCTACCTATAGACCTTCTAGCTACCTATAGACCAGCTAGCTACCTATAGACCAGCTAGCTACCTATAGACCTGCTAGCTACCTATAGACCAGCTAGCTACCTATAGACCAGCTAGCTACCTATAGACCTGCTAGCTACCTATAGACCAGCTAGCTAACTATAGACCTTCTAGCTACCTATAGACCAGCTAGCTACCTATAGACCTGCTAGCTACCTATAGACCTGCTAGCTACCTATAGACCTGCTAGCTACCTATAGACCTGCTAGCTACCTATAGACCTGCTAGCTACCTATAGACCTGCTAGCTACCTATAGACCTGCTAGCTACCTATAGACCAGCTAGCTACCTATAGACCTGCTAGCTACCTATAGACCAGCTAGCTACCTATAGACCAGCTAGCTACCTATAGACCTGCTAGCTACCTATAGACCTACTAGCTACCTATAGACCTGACCCTATAGACCTGCTAGCTACCTATAGACCAGCTAGCTACCTATAGACCTGCTAGCTACCTATAGACCTGCTAGCTACCTATAGACCTGCTAGCTACCTATAGACCAGCTAGCTACCTATAGACCTGCTAGCTACCTATAGACCAGCTAGCTAACTATAGACCTGCTAGCTACCTATAGACCTGCTAGCTACCTATAGACCAGCTAGCTACCTATAGACCTATAGACCTGCTAGCTACCTATAGACCTGCTAGCTACCTATAGACCAGCTAGCTAGACCTGCTAGCTACCTATAGACCAGCTAGCTACCTATAGACCAGCTAGCTACCTATAGACCAGCTAGCTACCTATAGACCTGCTAGCTACCTATAGACCTGCTAGCTACCTATAGACCAGCTAGCTACCTATAGACCTGCTAGCTACCTATAGACCTGCTAGCTACCTATAGACCAGCTAGCTACCTATAGACCTGCTAGCTAACTATAGACCTGCTAGCTACCTATAGACCTGCTAGCTACCTATAGACCTGCTAGCTACCTATAGACCAGCTAGCTACCTATAAACCAGCTAGCTACCTATAGACCAGCTAGCTACCTATAGACCTGCTAGCTAACTATAGACCTTCTAGCTACCTATAGACCAGCTAGCTACCTATAGACCTGCTAGCTACCTATAGACCTGCTAGCTACCTATAGACCTTCTAGCTACCTATAGACCTGCTAGCTACCTATAGACCTGCTAGCTACCTATAGACCTGCTAGCTACCTATAGACCAGCTAGCTACCTATAGACCTGCTAGCTACCTATAGACCAGCTAGCTACCTATAGACCAGCTAGCTACCTATAGACCTGCTAGCTACCTATAGACCTGCTAGCTACCTATAGACCTGCTAGCTACCTATAGACCAGCTAGCTACCTATAGACCTGCTAGCTACCTATAGACCTGCTAGCTACCTATAGACCTGCTAGCTACCTATAGACCTGCTAGCTACCTATAGACCTGCTAGCTACCTATAGACCTGCTAGCTACCTATAGACCTACTAGCTACCTATAGACCAGCTAGCTACCTATAGACCTGCTAGCTACCTATAGACCTGCTAGCTACCTATAGACCAGCTAGCTACCTATAGACCTGCTAGCTACCTATAGACCAGCTAGCTAGACCTGCTAGCTACCTATAGACCTGCTAGCTACCTATAGACCAGCTAGCTACCTATAGACCTGCTAGCTACCTATAGACCTGCTAGCTACCTATAGACCTGCTAGCTACCTATAGACCAGCTAGCTAACTATAGACCTGCTAGCTACCTATAGACCTGCTAGCTACCTATAGACCAGCTAGCTACCTATAGACCAGCTAGCTAACTATAGACCTGCTAGCTACCTATAGACCAGCTAGCTACCTATAGACCTGCTAGCTACCTATAGACCAGCTAGCTACCTATAGACCAGCTAGCTACCTATAGACCAGCTAGCTAACTATAGACCTGCTAGCTACCTATAGACCTGCTAGCTACCTATAGACCAGCTAGCTACCTATAGACCTGCTAGCTACCTATAGACCAGCTAGCTACCTATAGACCTGCTAGCCCTATAGACCTGCTAGCTAACTATAGACCTGCTAGCTACCTATAGACCAGCTAGCTACCTATAGACCAGCTAGCTACCTATAGACCTGCTAGCTACCTATAGACCAGCTAGCTACCTATAGACCTGCTAGCTACCTATAGACCTGCTAGCTACCTATAGACCAGCTAGCTACCTATAGACCTGCTAGCTACCTATAGACCAGCTAGCTACCTATAGACCTGCTAGCTACCTATAGACCTGCTAGCTACCTATAGACCAGCTAGCTACCTATAGACCTGCTAGCTACCTATAGACCTGCTAGCTACCTATAGACCAGCTAGCTAACTATAGACCTGCTAGCTACCTATAGACCTGCTAGCTACCTATAGACCAGCTAGCTACCTATAGACCAGCTAGCTACCTATAGACCTGCTAGCTACCTATAGACCTGCTAGCTACCTATAGACCAGCTAGCTACCTATAGACCTGCTAGCTACCTATAGACCAGCTAGCTACCTATAGACCAGCTAGCTACCTATAGACCTGCTAGCTACCTATAGACCAGCTAGCTACCTATAGACCTGCTAGCTACCTATAGACCAGCTAGCTACCTATAGACCTGCTAGCTACCTATAGACCTGCTAGCTACCTATAGACCTGCTAGCTACCTATAGACCTGCTAGCTACCTATAGACCAGCTAGCTACCTATAGACCAGCTAGCTACCTATAGACCTGCTAGCTACCTATAGACCAGCTAGCTACCTATAGACCTGCTAGCTAGACCAGCTAGCTACCTATAGACCAGCTAGCTACCTATAGACCTGCTAGCTACCTATAGACCTGCTAGCTACCTATAGACCTGCTAGCTACCTATAGACCAGCTAGCTACCTATAGACCTGCTAGCTACCTATAGACCTGCTAGCTACCTATAGACCTGCTAGCTACCTATAGACCTGCTAGCTACCTATAGACCTGCTATAACTATAGACCTGCTAGCTACCTATAGACCTGCTACCCAGCTATAGACCAGCTAGCTACCTATAGACCTGCTAGCTACCTGACCAGCTAGCTACCTATAGACCAGCTAGCTACCTATAGACCTGCTAGCTACCTATAGACCTGCTAGCTACCTATAGACCAGCTAGCTACCTATAGACCTGCTAGCTACCTATAGACCTGCTAGCTACCTATAGACCTGCTAGCTACCTATAGACCTGCTAGCTACCTATAGACCTGCTAGCTACCTATAGACCTGCTAGCTACCTATAGACCAGCTAGCTACCTATAGACCTGCTAGCTACCTATAGACCTGCTAGCTACCTATAGACCTGCTAGCTACCTATAGACCTGCTAGCTACCTATAGACCAGCTAGCTACCTATAGACCAGCTAGCTACCTATAGACCTGCTAGCTACCTATAGACCTGCTAGGGTAATGAGAAGTTTGTGTCTTTTAATGATCCAATATGTAATATGAATAATAATAATAATAATATAATAATTGGGGTTTTAGTCCAGAGAGACTGGAAAAGTGCTCTAAATCCTGAATGAGACCAGGGACCACTTCCGTATTGAGCGAGTCACTGGTACTTCCTGCTTTAGTTTTTACTTGAAAGCAGGACTTATGAGGGAACTTGAGTCATTGACATAGCATTTCAATGGCCATAACAAATAGATACGGAGACAACGGATAGCCTTGTTTTACTCCTCTTTACAGCTCCTAAAATGTCTGAGAAGTAACCATTATGTACTATATACACCTGGGGTTTCTATACTTGGCTTTAAACAAACTGTATAAGAGATTCCCCCGAAATTGAAATAGTCATGTATATAAAAATTATACTCACACTTTATCAAAAAGACTTTAAAAAATATTCTATGAAGACCAGGCTTGGTTTTCTTGGATGTTTCAAATTGTTTTTATTATTTGTAGAACATTTCCTCCTCTGATCAGAACAAACAATATCTGGTAAAAAAAAAACATTTGTAAGTATGTGTGCATTTCGTCTGGATTAAAACCGTATCCCCTATATAATTGTATCAATGTCCAGAATGGCACCGTGTCCCCTATATAATTGTATCAATGTCCAGAATGGCACCGTGTCCCCTATATAATTGTCTATATATCCAGAATGGCACCGTGTCCCCTATATAATTGTCTATATATCCAGAATGGCACCGTGTCCCCTATATAATTGTATCAATGTCCAGAATGGCACCGTGTCCCCTATATAATTGTCTATATATCCAGAATGGCACCGTGTCCCCTATATAATTGTATCAATGTCCAGAATGGCACCGTGTCCCCTATATAATTGTATCAATGTCCAGAATGGCACCGTGTCCCCTATATAATTGTCTCAATGTCCAGAATGGCACCGTGTCCCCTATATAATTGTATCAATGTCCAGAATGGCACCGTGTCCCCTATATAATTGGCTCTATGTCCAGAATGGCACCGTGTCCCCTATATAATTGGCTCTGGCAAACAGCTGTGTTCTATGCAAGGTATACGGGTGCCATTTCAGATTTTTCCCCTTTGTTCTGGTTAAACTGGACTTCCCTGGTTAAACTGGACTAACCTGGTTAGAGTGGACTAACCTAGTTAACAGTGGACTAACCTGGTTAAACTGGACTAACCCGGTTAAAACTAGACTAACCTGGTTAAATCTGGACTAACCTGATTAAATCTGGACTAACCTGGTTAAATCTGGACTAACCTGGTTAAATCTGAACTAACCTGGTTAAAACTGGACTAACCTGGTTAACCTGTGAATTAATGTCATGAACCAGAACTCATATATTTGATTATCTTGACAGTATTGACAGTATTGAACTATAATGGTTATTGGATTAGTTAAGTCGTTTTTTTAGTGTATCTGTACTTTACTATTCATGTTTTTGACAACTTTTACTCTACTACATTCCTAAAGAAAATAATGTGGTTTTTACTCCACTACATTCCTAAAGAAAATAATGTGGTTTTTACTCCACTACATTCCTAAAGAAAATAATGTGCTTTTTACTCCACACATTTTCCCTGACACCCAAAATCACTCATTACATTTTCAATGCTTAGCAGGACAGGAAAATGGTCTAATTCACGAACTTAAAGATTCTGCATCTGATCTGGCGGACTCACTAAAGTGTGACCCTGGCTATCTGTACATTTAAAAAAATTGTGTTGTCAGGTTTGCTTAATATAAGGGAATTTGAAATTAATTATACATTTACTTTTACTTTTGCTACCCTAAGTATATTTTTGCAACTTTTTTAGAAACTACATTTACTTTTGATACTTAAGTATATTTAAAACCAAATACTTTAAAACTTTTACTCAAGCAGTATTTTACTGGGTGACTTTCACATTTAATAGAGTGATTTGCTTACATCCGCTATGACAGGCTCATTGTCCTGAAGTCTTGGACTGGAAAACCCACCACCGGGCCCAGGTGACAGGCCCAGGTGACAGGCCCAGGTGACAGGCCCAGGTGACAGGCCCAGGTGACAGGCCCAGGTGACAGGCCCAGGTGACAGGCCCAGGTGACAGGCCCAGGTGACAGGCCCAGGTGACAGGCCCAGGACGATAGTGGTCAAGTTCCTGAGGTTCAAGGGCAAGGTAGCTGTTCTGGAATGGGCCAAGAACTTGAGAGGAACGTACATCTTCCTCAACGAGGACTATCCTGAAGCTGTGCGCCAGAAGAGGAAAGAACTGATCCCAGCCATGAAAGCTGCCAGAGCAGGTGGGGACATTGCTTACATCCGCTATGACAGGCTCATTGTTCACCCTCCCTCCCAGAAGCCTGGAAGGGATGAGAGAGCGAAAGCCTATGGGTTCGTAGCTTCAACCCAACAGCACTCACACACCAATGGATTAATAGACTCTTGAATGCATTTTATTTCTCTTGCTTTTTTGCTTTTTCTCCATACGATGCCTGACAAGCTACCCAGGAAAGAGCTGAATATAGCCCATATTAATATATAGCCTTAGAAATAAGGTTAATGAAATCAGTAACTTGCTCACATCAGATAACATTCATATATTAGCCCTTTTTGAGACTCACTTAGATAATTCATTTGATGATACATCAGTAGCAATACAGGGATATAACATCTACAGAAGAGAGAAATTCTTATGGGGGAGGTGTTGCTGTATATATTCAGAGCCATATCCCTGTAATGTTTAGAGAAGATCTCATGCCAAGTGTTATTGAAGTGTTGTGGTTGCAGGTTCACCTGCCTCATCTAAAGCCTTCTCTTTTGGGGTGTTGCTATAGGCCACCAAGTGCTAACAGTCAGTATCTGAAAAATATGTATGAAATGCTTGACTGTGTATGTGATGTAAACAGAGAAGTCTACATTCTTGGGGACTGAATATTGACTGGTTTTCATCAAGCTGTCCCCTCAAGAGAAAGTTTCTCACTGTAACCAGCACCTGTAACCTGGTTCAGGTTATTAATCAAACTACCAGGGTGTTTACAAACACAACAGGAACAAGATCATCCACATGTATCGATCACATTTATACTAATACTGTAGAACTTTGTTCTAAACCTGTATCTGTACCCATTGGATGCAGTGATCACAATATAGTGGCTATATGCAAGAAAGCCAAAGTTCCAACAACTGGGCCCAAAATAGTGAATAAGAGATCATACAAAAGATTTTAATGCAGGAAGTAGGTGAGGCGCTGTCCTCAGACAATCAAATGCTATGCTTTCGCCGTAAAGCCTATTGTAAATCGGACAAAGCTTTTCGATTACCAAGATTCTAAGCTAAAGAATCATATATGACATTTGTATTTTCATTAATGTTTAATATTACGAATTTTGAATTTCGCACTCTGCAATTTCACCAGATGTTGTCGAGGTGGGACGCTAGCGTGGACTGCACCAGATTTACCAGTTCTTGCTGTGAGATGTTACCCCACTCATCCACCAAGGCACCTGCAAGCACCCGGACATTTCCGGGGGGAATGGCCCTAGACCTCACCCTCCAATCCAACAGGTCCCAGATGTGCTCTATGGGATTGAGATCCGGGCTCTTCGTTGGCCTTTGCTACCAAAACATGTGGGCTTTCCTTCACTGCAGCCGACGTGAGCAAAACATTTAAACGTGTCAACCCTCGCAAGGCTGCAGGCCCAGACGCCATCCACAGCCGCGTCCTCAGAGCATGCGCAGACCAGCTGGCTGGTGTGTTTACGGACATATTCAATCAATCCTTATCCCTGTCTGCTGTCCCCAAATGCTTCAAGAGGGCCACCATTGTTCCTGTTCCCAAGAAAGCTAAGGTAAGTGAGCTAAATGACTACCGCCCTGTAGCACTCACTTCCGTCATCATTAAGTGCTTTGAGAGACTAGTCAAGGACCATATCACCTCCACCCACCCTGACACCATAGACCCACTCGAATTTCGCTTACCGCCCAAATAGGTCCACAGACGATGCAATCTCAACCACACTGCACACTGCCTTAACCCATCTGGACAAGAGGAATACCTATGTGAAATGCTGTTCATCAACTACAGCTCAGCATTTAACCATAGTACCCTCCAAACTCATCATCAAGCTCGAGACCCTGGGTCTCGACCCCGCCCTGTGCAACTGGGTCCTGGACTTCCTGACGGGCCGCCCCCAGGTGGTGAGGGTAGGTAACAACATCTTCACCCCGATGATCCTCAACACTGGGGCTACACAAGGGTGCGTTCTCAGCCCTCACCTCTACTCCCTGTTCACCCACGACTGCGTGGTCATGCACGCCTCCAACTCAATGATCACGTTTGTGGACGACACTACAGTGGTAGGCTTGATTACCAACAACGACGAGACGGCCTACAGGGAGGAGGTGAGGGCCCTCGGAGTGTAGTGTCAGGAAAATAACCTCACACTCAACATCAACAAAACAAAGGAGATGATCATGGACTCCAGGAAACAGCAGAGGGAGCACCCCAATATCCACATCGACTGGACAGTAGTGGAGAGGGTAGAAAGTTTTAAGTTCCTCGGCGTACACATCACGGACAAACTGAAATGGTACAACCACACAGACAGCGTGGTTAAGAAGGCCCAGCAGTGCCTCTTCAACCTCAGGAGGCTGAAGAAATTCTGCTTGTCAACAAAAACACTCACAAACTTTTACAGATGCCCAATCGAGAGCATCCTGTCAGGCTGTATCACTGCCTGGTACGGCAACTGCTCCGCCCACAACCGTAAGGCTCTCCAGAGGGTAGTGAGGTCTGCACAACGCATCACCGGGGGCAAACTACCTGCCCTCCAGGACACCTACACCACCCGATGTCACAGGAAGGCCATAAAGATCATCAAGGACAGCAACCACCTGAGCCACTGCCTATTCATCCCACTGTCATCCAGAAGGCGAGGTCAGTACAGGAGCATCAAAGCTGGGACCGAGAGACTGAAAAACAGCTTCTATCCAAAGGTCACCAAACTGTTAAACAGCCACCAGTAACATTGAGTGGCTGCTGCCAACACACTGACTCAACTCCAGCCACTTTAATAATGGAAACATTAATGCAATAAATGCACTAAACAATGGCACTTTATGTAATGTTCATGTACCCTACATTACTCATCTCATATGTATATACTGTACTCTATACCATCTACTGCATCTTGCCTATGCCGTTCTGTACCATCACCTCACTTCATATATTTTTTTATGTAGATATTCTTATTAATTCCTTTACACTTGTGTGCATAAGGTAGTAGTTTTGGAATTGTTAGGTTAGATTACTTGTTGGTTATTACCGCATTGTCGGAACTAGAAGCACAAGCATTTCGCTACACTCGCACTAACATCTGCTAACCATGTGTATGTGATAAATAAAATGTTATTTGATTTGATAATGCAATCAGTCGTTCTGGTTAATTACATTTCACCGACATAATAATAATAATTTTGCAATGATGTCTTAATTTTTTGTAGAGCGGTATATATATATATATATATACATATATTTACATGAAAATATCTGATATTGTAAATCATGTAGATAATATTTGTATTTGTTATAAATGCAGTGTATATATATGTATATACAGTGCCTTGCGAAAGTATTCGGCCCCCTTGAACTTTGCGACCTTTTGTCACATTTCAGGCTTCAAACATAACGATATAAAACTGTATTTTTTTGTGAAGAATCAACAACAAGTGGGACACAATCATGAAGTGGAACGACATTTATTGGATATTTCAAACTTTTTTAACAAATCAAAAACTGAAAAATTGGGTGTGCAAAATTATTCAGCCCCTTTACTTTCAGTGCAGCAAACTCTCTCCAGAAGTTCAGTGAGGATCTCTGAATGATCCAATGTTGACCTAAATTAATAATGATGATAAATACAATCCACCTGTGTGTAATCAAGTCTCCGTATAAATGCACCTGCACTGTGATAGTCTCAGAGGTCCGTTAAAAGCGCAGAGAGCATCATGAAGAACAAGGAACACACCAGGCAGGTCCGAGATACTGTTGTGAAGAAGTTTAAAGCCGGATTTGGATACAAAAAGATTTCCCAAGCTTTAAACATCCCAAGGAGCACTGTGCAAGCGATAATATTGAAATGGAAGGAGTATCAGACCACTGCAAATCTACCAAGACCTGGCCGTCCCTCTAAACCTTCAGCTCATACAAGGAGAAGACTGATCAGAGATGCAGCCAAGAGGCCCATGATCACTCTGGATGAACTGCAGAGATCTACAGCTGAGGTGGGAGACTCTGTCCATAGGACAACAATCAGTCATATATTGCACAAATCTGGCCTTTATGGAAGAGTGGCAAGAAGAAAGCCATTTCTTAAAGATATCCATAAAAAGTGTAGTTTAAAGTTTGCCACAAGCCACCTGGGAGACACACCAAACATGTGGAAGAAGGTGCTCTGGTCAGATGAAACCAAAATTGAACTTTTTGGCAACAATGCAGAACGTTATGTTTGGCGTAAAAGCAACACAGCTCATCACCCTGAACACACCATCCCCACTGTCAAACATGGTGGTGGCAGCATCATGGTTTGGGCCTGCTTTTCTTCAGCAGGGACAGGGAAGATGGTTAAAATTGATGGGAAGATGGATGGAGCCAAATACACGACCATTCTGGAAGAAAACCTGATGGAGTCTGAAAAAGACCTGAGACTGGGAAGGAGATTTGTCTTCCAACAAGACAATGATCCAAAACATAAAGCAAAACCGACAATGGGCATGGTTCAAAAATAAACATATCCAGGTGTTAGAATGGCCAAGTCAAAGTCCAGACCTGAATCCAATCGAGAATCTGTGGAAAGAACTGAAAACTGCTGTTCACAAATGCTCTCCATCCAACCTCACTGAGCTCGAGCTGTTTTGCAAGGAGGAATGGTAAAAATGTCAGTCTCTCGATGTGCAAAATTGATAGAGACATACCCCAAGCGACTTACAGCTGTAATCGCAGCAAAAGGTGGCGCAACAAAGTATTAACTTAAGGGGGCTGAATAATTTTGCACGCCCAATTTTTCAGTTTTTGATTTGTTAAAAAAGTTTAAAAAACTCGGAATGTAAAGTCAGAATGTAAGTTATAAATTAGTAAAGTCAGAATGTAAAGTCAGAATGTAAAGTCAGAATGTAAATCATTCCCTACCCGGTATCTCATTCTGTCTGTTACTGCCTGTTGATGTCTGTTGCTGCCTGTTACTGCCTGTTACTGTCTGTTACTGCCTGTTACTGTCTGTTACTGTCTGTTACTGTCTGTTGATGTATGTTACTGTCTGTTGATGTCTGTTGCTGCCTGTTACTGTCTGTTGATGTCTGTTGCTGCATGTTACTGTCTGTTACTGCCTGTTACTGTCCGTTACTGTCTGTTGATGCCTGTTACTGTCTGTTACTGTCTGTTACTGCCTGTTACTGTCTGTTACTGTCTGTTACTGCCTGTTACTATCTGTTACTGTCTGTTACTGCCTGTTACTGTCTGTTACTGTCTGTTGCTGCCTGTTACTGTCTGTTACTGTCTGTTACTGCCTGTTACTGTCTGTTACTGCCTGTTACTGTCTGTTGATGTCTGTTGCTGCCTGTTACTGTCTGTTGATGCCTGTTACTGTCTGTTACTGTCTGTTACTGTCTGTTACTGTCTGTTACTGCCTGTTACTATCTGTTACTGTCTGTTACTGCCTGTTACTGTCTGTTACTGCCTGTTACTGTCTGTTACTGTCTGTTGCTGCCTGTTACTGTCTGTTACTGTCTGTTACTGTCTGTTACTGCCTGTTACTGTCTGTTGATGTCTGTTGCTGCCTGTTACTGCCTGTTACTGCCTGTTACTGCCTGTTATGGTCTGTTACTGTCTGTTACTGTCTGTTGCTGCCTGTTGCTGCCTGTTACTGTCTGTTACTGCCTGTTACTGTCTGTTAGTGTTGGTTACTGTCTGTTACTGTCTGTTACTGTCTGTTACTGTCTGTTATTGTCTGTTACTGCCTGTTACTGTCTGTTACTGCTTGTTACTGCTTGTTACTGTCTGTTACTGTCTGTTACTGTCTGTTACTGTCTGTTACTGTCTGTTGATGTCTGTTACTGCCTGTTACTGTCTGTTACTGTCTGTTACTGTCTGTTACTGTCTGTTACTGCCTGTTACTGTCTGTTACTGTCTGTTACTGTCTGTTACCTCCTGTTACTGTCTGTTACTGCCTGTTACTGTCTGTTACTGTCTGTTGATGTCTGTTGCTGCCTGTTACTGCCTGTTACTGCCTGTTACTGCCTGTTACTGTCTGTTACTTCCTGTTACTGCCTGTTACTGTCTGGTACTGTCTGTTACTGCCTGTTACTGCCTGTTACTGTCAGTTAGTGTTGGTTATTGTCTGGTACTGTCTGTTACTCTCTGCTATTGGTCAGATGTTGACTTTTGACATTCATCCCTGTACATGTAACATTGTAAAATCTTTTTTAAAGTTGTTTATTATTGTAATTATCTATGTTGTATGTTGTATTTGTAATGTAATGCAAAGTTTGCAAACAAAAGAAAGTGTGTTTTTCATTTCAACTCCTGACATTGTTCCAGGAACACCTCCCACTGGGTGCAGACGTCAATTCAACATCTATTCCACGTTGGTTCCAGATAATTTCATTGAACCATTTCCTTGTGGAAACAATGTTGATTGAACCAGTGTGAGCCCAGTTGCCATGACGCCTTAATGTCAGCTCCGGTATCTTGCCCTGAATCTATTCAAGTTACAAACAACAATCTTTTACCACACTGGGATTCCATCAGCAGTCTGGTGATTAAAGTGTGCGTGTGTGTGTGTGTGTGTGTGTGTGTGTGTGTGTGTGTGTGTGTGTGTGTGTGTGTGTGTGTGTGTGTGTGTGTGTGTGTGTGTGTGTGTGTGTGTGTGTGTGTGTGTGTGTGTGTGTGTGTGTGTGTGTGTGTGTGTGTGTGTGGGCAGTTCAGTGTGCTTGCAGATTAATGTGCGCATGTGCCTCTACTGAACATGTGTCTATTAAAGCAGAGTCTGATCTCAGAGAGACTCAGATGGACAGACAGAGAGAGAGACAGACAGATCGACAGAGAGACAAACGGACAGATAGACAGAGAGAGACAGACAGACAGATAGACAGACAGACAAACAGAGAGAGACAGACAGACAGAGAGACAAACGGACAGATCGACAGAGAGAGAGACAGACAGATAGACAGACAGACAGACAGACAGACAGACAGACAGAGAGACAAACAGACAGATCGACAGAGAGAGAGAGACAGAGAGACAGACAGACAGACAGAGAGAGACAGACAGACAGACAGACAAACGGACAGATCGACAGAGAGAGACAGACAGCATGTCTCCCTCCCAGTCCTCACTACTACTGCTACTGCTGATGGTCTCCTGCTCCTGGGCCTCCCACTTCTTAGGAGGAACCATGACCTTCAACCCCAGAGGGACCAACCCAGACGGAACCTACAGGGTGAGACCAATGAAGACCAATAAGACCAATGACAATGATGATGCTTCCTATTAAATATCCTGCCATTTCCTGGTTGCTACAATTCTAATAGTTTGCCTAATTCCAGTTTGTGACAAAACAAGCATGTATAGTTTAGATTTATACTGCTGTGAAATATCTTTTCAATAACCAACAATATAGTATTTTCAGCTGTTTGAAGCTGGTGTACAAAACAGACAGTAAAAGACACAAAAATACAGATCTATAACTCACATTTCTACGTATTGCAGCTTTAAGTGTTCTTAAATGTTTTCTATAGATCTATAACTATAACTCAGGTTTCTACCTAATGCAGTTTTAAGTGTTCTTAAGTGTTTTCTAAATGTACCAGTAAATACCAGAATGTACCGCTAAACTACCAGAATGTACCAGTAAACTACCAGAATGCATCACTAAACTACCATAATGTACCGGTAAACTACCAGAATTTTGAAAACATTCAAGTAGTTTTCGTAACACATAAAATATATAAAATAATACAAAAATTCACATCATAAATCTGTAAAACAAAGCAATGAAACATTATGGTAAATATAAACCATCAATTTAGTGATATTGTTGCTGAGTGTTTCAGCATGTGATATCTTGTATATTTAAATATTCAATATATCTCTGTTGATCTTTGATGTAAATGTTTTGGGGCCAAACTGCCCCCAGTCGCAGTCGCAGTTATGACAAAAGTCAATAGTTGGTAGAGTTGTAGAGTTAATGGGTGATTACGTCATTGTTGATTAGATGGTTTTTTATTGGGCTATTTTCTGCTGAACTACATTGTGTTACAAACTAAAGGTGAACATGGACATAGATATAAAGAATATGAAAAAAAAACAATTCTGAATACATAACTTACTAACGTTTCCATAGATTTCCAAAATGACCTGTAAAATTGAACGAAACAAATGCACCTAAATGTATATTACCAGGTGTTTTGAACGCACAACGTTTGCCTTTGGTCTGCGGTGTATGTTTGCTGCCCTCTAGTGTTCTTTGTCATGTATGGCTCTCCTATTCACTACATATACCCTCTCCCATTCACTACCTAAACCCTCTCCCATTCACTACCTAAACCCTCTCCCATTCATTACATATACCCTCTCCCATTCATTACATATACCCTCTCCTATTCACTACTTATACCCACTACTATTCACTACTTATACCCACTACTATTCACTACTTATACCCACTACTATTCACTACTTATACCCACTCCTATTCACTACTTATACCCACTACTATTCACTACTTATACCCACTCATATTCACTACTCATGCCCACTCCTATTCACTACTTATACCCACTACTAATCACTACTTATACCCACTACTATTCACTACTTATACCCACTCATATTCACTACTCATGCCCACTCCTATTCACTACTTATACCCACTACTAATCACTACTTATACCCACTACTATTCACTACTTATACCCACTCATATTCACTACTCATGCCCACTACTATTCACTACTTATACCCACTACTATTCACTACTTATACCCACTACTATTCACTACTTATACCCACTCCTATTCACTACTTATACCCACTACTATTCACTACTTATACCCACTACTATTCACTACATATACCCACTCCTATTCACTACTTATACCCACTACTATTCACTACTTATATCCACTATTATTCACTACTTATACCCACTACTATTCACTACATATACCCACTCCTATTCACTACTTATACACACTCATATTCACTACTTATACCCACTACTATTCACTACATATACCCACTACTATTCACTACTTATACACACTCATATTCACTACTTATACCCACTTCTATTCACTACTTATACCCACCACTATTCACTACTTATACCCACTCCTATTCACTACTTATACCCACTACTTATACACACTCATGTTCACTACTTATACCCACTACTATTCACTACTCATGGCCACTCCTATTCACTACTTATACCCACTCCTATTCACTACATATACCCACTCCTATTCACTACTTATACCCACTCATATTCACTACTTATACCCACTACTATTCACTACATATACCCACTACTATTCACTACTTATACCCACTCATATTCACTACTCATGCCCACTCCTATTCACTACTTATACCCACTACTAATCACTACTTATACCCACTACTATTCACTACTTATACCCACTCATATTCACTACTCATGCACACTACTATTTACTACTTATACCCACTACTAATCACTACTTATACCCACTACTATTCACTACTTATACCCACTCATATTCACTACTCATGCCCACTACTATTCACTACTTATACCCACTACTATTCAATACTTATACCCACTACTATTCACTACTTATACCCACTCCTATTCACTACTTATACCCACTACTATTCACTACTTATACCCACTACTATTCACTACATATACCCACTCCTATTCACTACTTATACCCACTACTATTCACTACTTATATCCACTATTATTCACTACTTATACCCACTACTATTCACTACATATACCCACTCCTATTCACTACTTATACCCACTTCCATTCACTACTTATACCCACTACTATTCACTACTTATACCCACTACTATTCACTACATATACCCACTACTAATCACTACTTATACCCACTACTATTCACTACTTATACCCACTCCTATTCACTACATATACACACTACTATTCACTACATATACCCACTACTATTCACTACATCTACCCACTCCTATTCACTACTTATACCCACTTCTATTCACTACATATACCCACTCCTATTCACTACTTATACCCACTCCTATTCACTACTTATACCCACTTCTATTCACTACATATACCCACTCCTATTCACTACTTATACCCACTCCTATTCACTACTTATACCCACTACTATTCACTACTTATACCCACTACTATTCACTACTTATACCCACTACTATTCACTACTTATACCCACTACTATTCACTACTTATACCCACTACTATTCACTACTTATACCCACCACTATTCACTACTTATACCCACTCCTATTCACTACTTATACCCACTACTTATACACACTCATGTTCACTACTTATACCCACTACTATTCACTACTCATGGCCACTCCTATTCACTACTTATACCCACTCCTATTCACTACATATACCCACTCCTATTCACTACTTATACCCACTCATATTCACTACTTATACCCACTACTATTCACTACATATACCCACTACTATTCACTACTTATACTCACTACTTATACACACTCCTATTCACTACTTATACTCACTACTTATACACACTCCTATTCACTACTTATACCCACTACTATTCACTACATATACCCACTCCTATTCACTACTTATACCCACTACTATTCACTACTTATATCCACTACTATTCACTACTTATACCCACTACTATTCACTACATATACCCACTCCTATTCACTACTTATACCCACTCATATTCACTACTTATACCCACTACTATTCACTACATATACCCACTACTATTCACTACTTATACTCACTACTTATACACACTCCTATTCACTACTTATACCCACCACTATTCACTACTTATACCCACTCCTATTCACTACTTATACCCACTTCTATTCACTACTTATACCCACTACTATTCACTACTTATACCCACTACTATTCACTACATATACCCACTCCTATTCACTACTTATACCCACTACTATTCACTACTTATACCCACTCCTATTCACTACATATACACACTACTATTCACTACATATACCCACTACTATTCACTACATCCACCCACTCCTATTCACTACTTATACCCACTTCTATTCACTACATATACCCACTCCTATTCACTACTTATACCCACTCCTATTCACTACTTATACCCACTTCTATTCACTACATATACCCACTCCTATTCACTACTTATACCCACTCCTATTCACTACTTATACCCACTACTATTCACTACTTATACCCACTACTATTCACTACTTATACCCACTACTATTCACTACTTATACCCACTACTATTCACTACTTATACCCACTACTATTCACTACTTATACCCACTACTATTCACTACTTATACCCACCACTATTCACTACTTATACCCACTCCTATTCACTACTTATACCCACTACTTATACACACTCATGTTCACTACTTATACCCACTACTATTCACTACTCATGGCCACTCCTATTCACTACTTATACCCACTCCTATTCACTACATATACCCACTCCTATTCACTACTTATACCCACTCATATTCACTACTTATACCCACTACTATTCACTACATATACCCACTACTATTCACTACTTATACTCACTACTTATACACACTCCTATTCACTACTTATACCCACCACTATTCACTACTTATACCCACTTCTATTCACTACTTATACCCACTACTATTCACTACTTATACCCACTACTATTCACTACTTATACCCACCACTATTCACTACTTATACCCACTACTATTCACTACTCATGGCCACTCCTATTCACTACTTATACCCACTACTATCCACTACTTATACCCACCACTATTCACTACTTATACGCACTACTATTCACTACTCATGGCCACTCCTATTCACTACTTATACCCACTACTTATACACACTCATGTTCACTACTTATACCCACTACTATTCACTACTTATACCCACTACTATTTATTACTTACCCTCCTTACCAAAGAGAACATTTATCTAGGTTGCACACTTGTTAAAGACGGCCGTCTTGCAATGTGTCTGAAGTGGTTGTTTAATGAAGTGTGTCGTTGCAGGTGGAGCTCCGTTACAAGACAACCTTCCACTCTACCGTCTGCCAAACTGATACCTGGTTGTGTCAGGACTGTGGGAATGAGATCAGTTTAGTGGTTAACACCGTGGACCAGGCGATATCTGAGGACTGGTGTCAGACAGAGGGAGTCATGACTCGACACGTCTCCAATAACACAAAGACCTTTGATCTGCTGTGAGTGTTTTCTTTTCTATTCAGATCTTCCATCCGTTACCACTGTGTTTATGGACCTGATTTGTAGTAACAGGGAACAGCTACGTTATTTTATCCTGGTTACCAAAGTAGTTACAGACAATATGTCCAACATGTCCCATCAGAAAGGACAAAACACACATTAGTTAAAAGACACAGTATTGTACGTGATGAACATCATAACAACAGTGTTTAGGATGTGTTTTTGGAACTCACCTTTCACCTTTGTCTCTTTATCATTACAGATTGAATGGCGGGAACTGGATAAACAATGTTAATTCTGTTAGTGCTTGGAGGCTGTTGACTCTTGTGGATCTTGGGGTCAGGTCTGACACGAAGACAGTCAACCGATCTCCACAGACCACTGTCGTACCTCTGATGCGGTAAATACTACCACTTCTCGCTGTTAAATTATTTAGTTTGACGAACAAGTGATTTTATCAATCTGTGTGGTGTATTCAATCAATTCAATTCAATTCATTTAATCTCTCTCTCTCTCTCTCTCTCTGTCTCTCTCTCTCTCTCTCTCTCTCTCTCTCTCTCTCTCTCTCTCTCTCTCTCCCTCTCTCTGTGTCTCTCTCTCTCTCTCTCTCTCTCTCTCTCTCCCTCTCTCTGTGTCTCTCTCTCTCTCTCTCTCTCTCTCTCCCTCTCTCTGTGTCTCTCTCTCTCTCTCTCTCTCTCTCTCTCTCTCTCTCTCTCTCTCTCTCTCTCCCTCTCTCTGTGTGTCTCTCTCTCTCTCTCTCTCTCTCTCTCTCTCTCTCTCTCTCTCTCTCTCTCTCTCTCTCTCTCTCTCAGTGTCCCTGCTAATTGTCCAAGAGATTTCAACCTGTTGTCGTTTGATCCAGACGGGGATGAGGTCAGGTGCAGATATGCAGTACCAACGGGCGAGTGTGTCACATCAAGTGACCTTCCTAATGACTTCACTCTACGAGAGGTTAGTATCCAAATAGAACAACACAAGCAACAATAGACTATGATGACGATAGTAGTGAAAAGGAATAGATAATTAGCTGCCAGTCCTCGCTGCCCAATGAGCAGCCATTTTGACTGTAACGTTCTAACAATCCATGTTGGAAGACCACATTCATTATTCCGAAAACAACAGCTAAGTGGCTAAAACCCCCCAAACTGCATGATATCAGTGCCTACAACTAGTTAATTTATCACCACGGTCAATTTCTGTGCTGATTTGGCTGCTCTCACGAGGCAGGAAAGACAACGGGGGAAAATATGTTCACAGAGCATCAAACACCATTGGTGACACAAAGGAGACTCAAGACTTTTTAGACTAGTAGAATGTTACTGTCAAAATGGCATCAAGTTACATCAAGGCAGGTTACTGTCATTTAACATCCCAAGACAGCCAACTGCTGGCCAAAGCAGGTTACTGTCATTGTAACAGAGCAGGGCAGCAACCAGCTGGCCAAAACAGGTTACTGTCATTCAACATGCCAAGGCAGCAACCAGCTGGCCAAAGCAGGTTACTGTCATTCAACATGCCAAGGCAGCAACCAGCTGGCCAAAGCAGGTTACTGTCATTCAACATGCCAAGGCAGCAACCAGCTGGCCAAAGCAGGTTACTGTCATTCAACATGCCAAGGCAACAACCAGCTGGCCAAAGCAGGTTACTGTCATTGTAACAGAGCAGGGCAACAACCAGCTGGCCAAAGCAGGTTACTGTCATTGTAACAGAGCAGGGCAGCAACCAGCTGGCCAAAACAGGTTACTGTCATTCAACATGCCAAGGCAACAACCAGCTGGCCAAAGCAGGTTACTGTCATTCAACATGCCAAGGCAACAACCAACTGGCCAAAGCAGGTTACTGTCATTCAACATGCCAAGGCAGCAACCAGCTGGCCAAAGCAGGTTACTGTCATTCAACATGCCAAGGCAACAACCAGCTGGCCAAAGCAGGTTACTGTCATTGTAACAGAGCAGGGCAACAACCAGCTGGCCAAAGCAGGTTACTGTCATTGTAACAGAGCAGGGCAGCAACCAGCTGGCCAAAGCAGGTTACTGTCATTGTAACAGAGCAGGGCAGCAACCAGATGGCCAAAGCAGGTTACTGTCATTCAACATGCCAAGGCAACAACCAGCTGGCCAAAGCAGGTTACTGTCATTGTAACAGAGCAGGGCAGCAACCAGCTGGCCAAAGCAGGTTACTGTCATTGTAACAGAGCAGGGCAGCAACCAGCTGGCCAAAGCAGGTTACTGTCATTCAACATGCCAAGGCAATAACCAGCTGGCCAAAGCAGGTTACTGTCATTCAACATGCCAAGGCAGCAACCAGCTGGCCAAAGCAGGTTACTGTCATTCAACATGCCAAGGCAATAACCAGCTGGCCAAAGCAGGTTACTGTCATTGTAACAGAGCAGGGCAGCAACCAGCTGGCCAAAGCAGGTTACTGTCATTCAACATGCCAAGGCAACAACCAGCTGGCCAAAACAGGTTACTGTCATTGTAACAGAGCAGGGCAGCAACCAGCTGGCCAAAGCAGGTTACTGTCATTCAACATGCCAAGGCAGCAACCAGCTGGCCAAAGCAGGTTACTGTCATTCAACATGCCAAGGCGACAACCAGCTGGCCAAAGCAGGTTACTCTCATTTAACATGCCAAGGCAACAACCAGCTGGCCAAAACAGGTTACTGGCATTGTAACAGAGCAGGGCAGCAACCAGCTGGCCAAAGCAGGTTACTGTCATTCAACATGCCAAGGCAACAACCAGCTGGCCAAAGCAGGTTACTCTCATTTAACATGCCAAGGCATCAACCAGCTGGCCAAAGCAGGTTACTGTCATTTAACATGCCAAAGCAACAACCAGCTGGCCAAAACAGGTTACTGTCATTCAACATGCCAAGGCAGCAACCAGCTGGCCAAAGCAGGTTACTGTCATTTAACATGCCAAGGCAACAACCAGCTGGCCAAAACAGGTTACTGTCATTTAACAAACATGCCAAGGCATCAACCAGCTGGCCAAGGCAGGTTACTGTCATTCAACATGCCAAGGCAACAACCAGCTGGCCAAAGCAGGTTACTGTCATTCAACATGCCACTATCATGCCACTCAGGTAAGGGGAAACGGATCAGGCAGCCAAGGCAGGAAATTGTCATTTAACATGCCAAGGCATTTTGATCGACCCTGGTAAGAGAGAGACTCTGTACCCCCGACATTGAACTGCTTTCTGTGTCACTGCGACCTTACTATCTTCCCTGTGAGTTCCCCTAATTGTTTGTTACTGTTACTGTTGTGTACATTCAACCTAAAGCTAATATAACAAAGGCATCAGAGATGATTCTTAATCTGTAGTAGAAACTGGAATCCCCCCGACGCACCCAAATCTATTTCAGGGGATTTTAACAACTTTTCTTTGCACAAAATCCTGCACACATACCACCAGTATGTGAAATGTCACTCTAGGAAAAATAGGACTCTTGACTTGTGGGACCAAATACGCTTTCTGCCACCACCAGACATCCCCTGGGGACATCAGACCACAATGTGGTCTACAGTCGTGGCCAAAAGTTTTGAGAATGACACAAATATTCATTTTCACAAAGTCTGCTCCCTCAGTCTGTATGATGTCAATTCGCATATACTCCAGAATGTTATGAAGAGTGATCAGATGAATTGCAACTAATTGCAAAGTTGCAAACTGAATCCCCAAAAAAACATTTCCACTGTATTTCAGACCTTCCACAAAAGGACCGGCTCACATGTCAGTGATTCTCTCGTTAACACAGGTGTGAGGATAAGGTTGGAGATCACTCTGTCATGCTGATTGAGTTCGAATAACAGACTGGAAGCTTCAAAAGGAGGGTGGTGCATGGAATCATTGTTCTTCCTCTGTCAACCATGGTAACCTGCAAGGAAACACGTGTCGTCATCATTGCTTTGCACAAAAAGGGCTTTACAGGCAAGGATATTGCTGCCAGTAAGATTGCACCTTCAAGGAAAGCGGTTCAATTGTTGTGATGAAGGCTTCAGGGCGCCCAAGAAAGTCCAGCAAGCACCAGGAGCTGCGGGATCGGGGCACCACCAGTACAGAGCTTGCTCAGGAATGACAGCAGGCAGGTGTGAGTACATCTGCACGCACAGTGAGGCGAAGACTTTTGGAAGATGGCCTGGTGTCAAGAAGGGCAGCAAAGAAGCCACTTCTCTCCAGGAAAAACATCAGGGACAGACTGATATTCTGCAAAAGGTACAGGGATTGGACTGCTGAGGACTGGACTGCTGAGGACTGGGGTAAAGTCGTTTTCTCCGTTGAATCTTGTTGACAACATAAATAGACTTTCACAATGAACTCTTGTTGTCTCTCACATCCATCATTACAGTTGTTGGTTAGATAGCTAGATATTATTTTTGCCATATTAACATAGACATGACATCAGTCAAAACACCTCAAAACAAGACATGGTATTTATAACAAGATACATCGAGCTGAAACGAGCCATCTACGATTCCCCCACATGTCAGCTACTTGTCATTGTTGAGAACTATCTGACTGTTCATAACAGCGCACGCCGTCCAGCCACGTCCATATTCTATCTGAAAAAATAACACCGAAGGTGTGTTTATGAAGGTCTTGGGTGACATTAGAATACAAAAATAGAGATATTTCATAGATACAGCAGCATTTTCATTAGTTTGCTCACTTCTGGAGTGCAGAGGAGAGGTGGTTCTTCTTGGAAAAATAGATTTTTTGAAATCTCTTACATTTTAAGAGTTGGCATTTTAAGAGTGTTCTGGAAAACTCAGAATCTGCTCTGCTGATGCTATATAGAAAGACTGAAAAATGTCTTACCTGCATGTGACTCTATAGGTGGAATTAGAATGATTTAATATATTTCACTCAAAAATAAATAAATAAGAATTGTCTTACTAAAACTGTTTGTGATATCGAAATTCTAGAAACATGTATGTGTTCATTTAAAATGCTTATTTAGGGAAAGTCAAGGATGGATGCAGAAAAGGCACTAAAAGACGCTAGCTAATTCACCGTTACTAACAGCAGGCTCCCATTCTGATTGGATGACCAGGTAACAGCAGGCTTCCATTCTGATGGGATAACCAGGTAGCAGCAGGCTCCCATTCTGATAGGATGAACAGCTAGCAGCAGGCTTCCATTCTGATAGGAGAACCAGGTAGCAACATGCTCCCATTCTGATAGGAGAACCAGGTAGCAACATGCTCCCATTCTGGTAGGAGAACCAGGTAGCAACATGCTCCCATTCTGATAGGAGAACCAGGTAGCAACATGCTCCCATTCTGATAGGAGAACCAGGTAGCAACATGCTCCCATTCTGATAGGAGAACCAGGTAGCAACATGCTCCCATTCTGATAGGAGAACCAGGTAGCAACATGCTCCCATTCTGATAGGAGAACCAGGTAGCAACATGCTCCCATTCTGATAGGAGAACCAGGTAGCAACATGCTCCCATTCTGATAGGAGAACCAGGTAGCAACATGCTCCCATTCTGATAGGAGAACCAGGTAGCAACATGCTCCCATTCTGATAGGAGAACCAGGTAGCAACATGCTCCCATTCTGATAGGAGAACCAGGTAGCAACATGCTCCCATTCTGATAGGAGAACCAGGTAGCAACATGCTCCCATTCTGATAGGAGAACCAGGTAGCAACATGCTCCCATTCTGATAGGAGAACCAGGTTGCAACATGCTCCCATTCTGATAGGAGAACCAGGTAGCAGCAGGCTTCCATTCTGATAGGAGAACCAGGTAGCAACATGCTCCCATTCTGATAGGAGAAACAGGTAGCAGCAGGCTCCCATTCTGGTAGGAGAACCAGGTAGCAACAGGCTTCCATTCTGATAGGAGAACCTTGGATTACCTAGTGACTTTCCTGTAAATGTATTTTTTACGACAGTTGAAATAAGATCATAAGGCATTATTATGTCCTTCAAGAATCTATAGGTTTATATAGTTGATTTAAAAGTCAAACATGTATTTAGCAATAACAAATGTAATCTTGTTTTTATCTTGTCTCCCTCAGAACTGCACCTTGTCATTTTGGGGCAACAGTCGTACCACTGGAACATATGCAGTTCAGTTAGTGATGGAGGATTTCCCGACTCAGTCCATCTCTCTCTCCTATACTGACGGATCTCAATCTATCAGGACCTCAAACAACACACTCTGCAAACTACCTGTTCAGTTTGCAGTGAGAGGTACATATATGATCTATATAGTTTATCTGTATATCTAGGTTTATCTTTTATCTAGGTAGTTTATATCTAGGTAGTTAATCTTTATATCTAGGTAGTTTATCTTTTATCTAGGTAGTTTATATCTAGGAAGTTGATATTTTTATCCAGGTAGTTTATATCTAGGTAGTTTATCTTTATATCTAGGTAGTTTATCTTTATATCTAGGTAGTTTATCTTTATATCTAGGTAGTTTATATCAGGTAGTTTATCTTTATATCTAGGTAGTTTATATCTAGGTAGTTTATCTTTATATCTAGTTAGTTTATCTTTATATCTAGTTAGTTTATCTTTATATCCAGGTAGTTTATCTTTATATCTAGGTAGTTTATCTTTATATCCAGGTAGTTTATCTTTATATCCAGGTAGTTTATCTTTATATCAGGTAGTTTATCTTTATATCAGGTAGTTTATCTTTATATCCAGGTAGTTTATCTTTATATCCAGGTAGTTTATCTTTATATCCATGTAGTTTATCTTTATATCTAGGTAGTTTATATCTAGGTAGTTCATCTTTATATCAGGTAGTTTATCTTTATATCCAGGTAGTTTATCTTTATATCCAGGTAGTTGATCTTTATATCAGGTAGTTGATCTTTATATCTAGGTAGTTTATCTTTATATCAGGTAGTTTATCTTTATATCCAGGTAGTTTATCTTTATATCCAGGTAGTTTATCTTTATATCCAGGTAGTTTATCTTTATATCCAGGTAGTTTATCTTTATATCTAGGTAGTTTATCTTTATATCAGGTAGTTTATCTTTATATCCAGGTAGTTTATCTTTATATCCAGGTAGTTTATCTTTATATCCAGGTAGTTTATCTTTATATCCAGGTAGTTTATCTTTATATCCAGGTAGTTTATCTTTATATCCAGGTAGTTTATCTTTATATCAGGTAGTTTATCTTCATATCCAGGTAGTTTATCTTTATATCCAGGTAGTTTATCTTTATATCCAGGTAGTTTATCTTTATATCCAGGTAGTTTATATTTATATCAGGTAGTTTATCTTTATATCAGGTAGTTTATCTTTATATCCAGGTAGTTTGTCTTTATATCCAGGTAGTTTATCTTTATATCCATGTAGTTTATCTGTATATCCAGGTAGTTTATCTTTATATCCAGGTAGTTTATCTTTATATCCAGGTAGTTTATCTTTATATCCATGTCGTTTATCTTTATATCCAGGTAGTTTATCTTTATATCCAGGTAGTTTATCTTTATATCTAGGTAGTTTATCTTTGTATCAGGTAGTTTATATCTAGGTAGTTTATCTTTATATCTAGGTAGTTTATCTTTATATCCAGGTAGTTTATCTTTATATCCAGGTAGTTTATCTTTATATCCAGGTAGTTTATATTTATATCAGGTAGTTTATCTTCATATCAGGTAGTTTATCTTTATATCCAGGTAGTTTATCTTTATATCCAGGTAGTTTATCTTTATATCCAGGTAGTTTATATTTATATCAGGTAGTTTATCTTCATATCAGGTAGTTTATCTTTATATCCAGGTAGTTTGTCTTTATATCTAGGTAGTTTATCTTTATATCTAGGTAGTTTATCTTTATATCAGGTAGTTTATATCCAGGTAGTTGATCTTTATATCAGGTAGTTGATCTTTATATCTAGGTAGTTTATCTTTATATCAGGTAGTTTATCTTTATATCCAGGTAGTTTATCTTTATATCCAGGTAGTTTATCTTTATATCCAGGTAGTTTATCTTTATATCCAGGTAGTTTATCTTTATATCTAGGTAGTTTATCTTTATATCAGGTAGTTTATCTTTATATCCAGGTAGTTTATCTTTATATCCAGGTAGTTTATCTTTATATCCAGGTAGTTTATCTTTATATCCAGGTAGTTTATCTTTATATCCAGGTAGTTTATCTTTATATCCAGGTAGTTTATCTCCAGGTAGTTTATCTTTATATCCAGGTAGTGTATCTTTATATCTAGGTAGTTTATCTTTATATCCAGGTAGTTTATCTTTATATCTAGGTAGTTTATCTTTATATCCAGGTAGTTTATCTTTATATCTAGGTAGTTTATATCCAGGTAGTTTATCTTTATATCAGGTAGTTTATCTTTATATCTAGGTAGTTTAAATCTAGGTAGTTTATCTTTATATCAGGTAGTTTCTAACAAGTTGTTTCTCTTCATAGAGAATAAGATGATGCCTATGGCTTGTTGTCTCAACTCCATGGTAGTAGATGTAGTGAATGTTCATTAACATCACTTATGCAGAGTTTCAGAGCAACCCCAGTCCACGTAGCCACTCCGATAGGTAGAGGAGTTGTGGTAATGATTTATACTGAAAAACATGATGCTGTGTGTTGTATCTCAACTCCATGGTTTGTCTCTCAGTGGACCCCATCTACAGTCAATACATAAAACTGTGACATCCTGTATGGAGGTTTATAGTACCTACCCAGCGGGTTGTTGCTCTTCCCTTACATGTTCCTGTCAATACCAACGCACACATCTACACACACACACCACAACACACATCTGGCATCTACACACATACACACACACACACACACACACACACACATAAACACTGGCACATACACACACACACACATCGACCAGCCCAGGGTGCTGACTGCTCTAAAACGCTGGCAAATACAGTCAGACCATCTACCCATAAACTGATCTGAAATCACTAAACTGTCAGATCTACAGTCAATACATAAACTGGCATCTACCAATACAGTCCATCGTCAAGAGAAAGGAAACATAAACTGGAATCTACACAATACATAAACTGATCGATCTAGGTAGAGACTAAAATCATAAACTGGGGTTTAAACTAAATGCAATACAGTTGGCATCTACAGTCAATACATAAACGTGTCTACAGTCAATACATAAACTGCTGGGTCAATACATAAACTGATCTGCATCTTCAATACATAAACTGATCTGCCGTACAATCAGATTTAAAAAACTGAGATCTACAAATACACCTTATGGAATCTACAGCAATACATAAACTGATCTGGCACTGTGATCTGAAGAGACACATCTACAGGCACTGGCATCTACACAATACACACATCACTACACAATACATAAACTGATCTGACATCTACAGTCAATACATAAACTGACACATCTACACAATACATAAACTGACTGGCATCTACAGTCAATACATAAACTGACTGACATCTACAGTCAATACATAAACTGACACATCTACACACACACTGGCATCTACACACATAAACATCTGGCATCTACAGTCAATACATAAACTGATCTGACATCTACAGTCAATACATAAACTGACACATCTACAGTCAATACATAAACACATCTACAGTCAATACATAAACATATGGTTCTCTGGCACTACAGTCAATACATAAACTGACTGGCATCTACAATACACATACATCTGACATCTACAGTCAATACATAAACTGATCTGGCATCTACAGTCAATACATAAACTGATCTGACATCTAATCTGACATCTACAGTCAATACATAAACTGATCATCTACAGTCAATACATAAACTGATCACATCTACACAATACATAAACTGATCTGACATCTACACATAAACTGATCTACATCTACAGTCAATACATAAACTGATCTGGCATCTACAGTCAATACATAAACTGATCTGGCATCTACAGTCAATACATAAACTGATCTGGCATCTACAGTCAATACATAAACTGATCTGGCATCTACAGTCAATACATAAACTGATCTGATCTAAGTCAATACATAAACTGATCTGGCATCTACAGTCAATACATAAACTGGATCTACAGTCAATACATAAACTGATCTGGCATCTACAGTCAATACATAAACTGATCTGACATCTACAGCAGCTGGCATCTACAGTCAATACATAAACTGATCTGGATCTACAGTCAATACATAAACTGAATCTACAAATACAAAACTGATCTGGCATCTACAGTCAATACATAAACTGATCTGGCATCTACAGTCAATACATAAACTGATCTGGCATCTACAGTCAATACATAAACTGATCTGGCATCTACAGTCAATACATAAACTGATCTGGCATCTACAGTCAATACATAAACTGATCTGGCATCTACAGTCAATACATAAACTGATCTGACATCTACAGTCAATACATAAACTGATCTGGCATCTACAGTCAATACATATGATCTGGCATCTACAGTCAATACATAAACTGATCTGGCATCTACAGTCAATACATAAACTGATCAATCTACAGTCAATACATAAACTGATCTGACATCTACAGTCAATACATAAACTGATCTGGCATCTACAGTCAATACATAAACTGATCTGGCATCTACAGTCAATACATAAACTGATCTGATCTACAGTCAATACATAAACTGATCTGCATCACAGTCAATACATAAACTGATCTGGCATCTACAATACATAAACTGATCTGTCAATACATAAACTGATCTGACATCTACAGTCAATACATAAACTGATCTGGCATCTACAGTCAATACATAAACTGATCTGATCTATCAATACATAAACTGATCTGGCATCTACAGTCAATACATAAACTGATCTGGCATCTACAGTCAATACATAAACTGATCTGGCATCTACAGTCAATACATAAACTGATCTGACATCTACAGTCAATACATAAACTGATCTGGCATCTACAGTCAATACATAAACATCTGGCATCAATAATACATAAACTGATCTGGCATCTACAGTCAATACATAAACTGATCTGGCATCTACAGTCAATACATAAACTGATCTGGCATCTACAGTCAATACATAAACTGATCTGACATCTACAGTCAATACATAAACTGATCTGGCATCTATAGTCAATACAGTCAATACATAAACTGATCTGGCATCTACAGTCAATACATAAACTGATCTGGCATCTACAGTCAATACATAAACTGATCTGACATCTACAGTCAATACATAAACTGATCTGACATCTACAGTCAATACATAAACTGATCTGGCATCTACAGTCAATACATAAACTGATCTGGCATCTACAGTCAATACAGTCAATACATAAACTGATCTGGCATCTACAGTCAATACTTAAACTGATCTGACATCTACAGTCAATACATAAACTGATCTGGCATCTACAGTCAATACATAAACTGATCTGGCATCTACAGTCAATACATAATACATAAACTGATCTGACATCTACAGTCAATACATAAACTGATCTGGCATCTACAGTCAATACATAAACTGATCTGGCATCTACAGTCAATACATAAACTGATCTGGCATCTACAGTCAATACATAAACTGATCTGGCATCTACAATACAGTCAATACATAAACTGATCTGGCATCTACAGTCAATACATAAACTGATTCATCTACAGTCAATACATAAACTGATCTGGCATCTACAGTCAATACAGTCAATACATAAACTGATCTGACATCTACAGTCGATACATAAACTGATCTGGCATCTACAGTCAATACATAAACTGATCTGACATCTACAGACAATACATAAACTGATTGACATCTACAGTCAATACTCTGATCTGGCATCATCAATACATAAACTGATCTGGCATCTACAGTCAATACATAAACTGATCTGACATCTACAGTCAATACATTAAGGATCTGGCATCTACAGTCAATACATAAACTGATCTGGCATCTACAGTCAATACATAAACTGATCTGACATCTAGAGTCAATACATAAACTGATCTGACATCTACAGTCAATACATAAACTGATCTGACATCTACAGTCAATACATAAACTGATCTGACATCTGAATCTAAACTGATCTGGCATCTACAGTCAATACATAAACTGATCTGACATCTACAGTCAATACATAAACTGATCTGGCATCTACAGTCAATACATAAACTGATCTGGCATCTACAGTCAATACATAAACTGATGTGGTTCCTGATCTGGCATCTCAAGTAGGGATAATCATGTCAGCATTGTTCAAGCTATTTTTAGCTTCAACATTTAACACTTTCCATTTCAATACAGGACTTTTTTATTTGTTTGATTCACATTTTGAAGTGATGCAGTTCTGTCCTTGATCTTGTCTTGTCTATTAATGTTACGTGTAAATGTCATGTTGCATGTTTTGACCCCAGGAAGAGTAGCTGCTGCATAAGCTAATGGGGTTCATAATGAAACATAATAATAATAATATAATAAATATAAAATAAATATATAATAAATATAAAATAAATATATAATAAATATATAATAAATATATAATAAATATATAATAAATATAAAATAAATATATAATAAATATATAATAAATATATAATACATAAAAAATAAATATATAATAAATATATAATAATAATGACATTATATTGTTTTCTCCCTGTGTGTTTCAGGGTTTCAGAGCTGTTGGTGAGCGGACCTTCCAGTATCACAGAGAACACCACTGTCCCAGGAGAGTACCTTCTAAGATGGACGCCCACTGAGGATGAGGAGGGAGGGTACTATCCTGTGTGCTTCATCGCTCAGGGAGTGAACGACAGGTCAGTCTGCTGCCACTTCAACTGGAAACGTATAGCACAACATAATGACTTACCTGATTAAATAAAGGCACAAAATAAACTAGTATAATCCATAATTTCTGTAGGCTTCTATCAAGACGATCAGTTAAATGTACATTTAGACACATTTTTGGTAGAATCCATTCAGTTGTGCAACTGACTAGGTTTTAACCTGCCTTTCCCTTCAATGGTAAGTGGTGTGTTTGGTTTTAACCTGCCTTTCCCTTCAATGGTAAGTGGTGTGTTTGGTTTTAACCTGCCTTTCCCTTCAATGGTAAGTGGTGTGTTTGGTTTTAACCTGCCTTTCCCTTCAATGGTAAGTGGTGTGTTTGGTTTTAACCTGCCTTTCCCTTCAATGGTATGTGGTGTGTTTGGTTTTAACCTGCCTTTCCCTTCAATGGTAAGTGGTGTGTTTGGTTTTAACCTGCCTTTCCCTTCAATGGTAAGTGGTGTGTTTGGTTTTAACCTGCCTTTCCCTTCAATGGTAAGTGGTGTGTTTGGTTTTAACCTGCCTTTCCCTTCAATGGTAAGTGGTGTGTGTTTTAACCTGTTTGGTTTTGTTTGGTTTTAACCTGCCTTTCCCTTCAATGGTAAGTGGTGTGTTTGGTTTTAACCTTTCCCTTCAATGGTAAGTGGTGTGTTTGGTTTTAACCTGCCTTTCCCTTCAATGGTAAGTGGTGTGTTTGGTTTTAACCTGCCTTTCCTTCAATGGTAAGTGGTGTGTTTGGTTTTAACCTGCCTTTCCCAATTCAATGGGTAAGTGGTGTGTTTGGTTTTAACCTGCCTTTCCCTTCAATGGTAAGTGGTGTGTTTGGTTTTAACCTGCCTTTCCCTTCAATGGTAAGTGGTGTGTTTGGTTTTAACCTGCCTTTCCCTTCAATGGTAAGTGGTGTGTTTGGTTTTAACCTGCCTTTCCCTTCAATGGTATGTGTGTTTTGGTTTTAACCTTTTCCCTTCAATGGTAAGTGGTGTGTTTGGTTTTAACCTGCCTTTCCCTTCAATGGTATGTGGTGTGGTTTGGTTTTAACCTGCCTTTCCCTTCAATGGTAAGTGGTGTGTTTGGTTTTAACCTGCCTTTCCCTTCAATGGTATGTGGTGTGTTTGGTTTTAACCTGCCTTTCCCTTCAATGGTAAGTGGTGTGTTTGGTTTTAACCTGCCTTTCCCTTCAATGGTAAGTGGTGTGTTTGGTTTTAACCTGCCTTTCCCTTCAATGGTATGTGGTTTGTTTGGTTTTGATATGTTTCATTAAACCAATGGTATGTGGTTTGTTTGGTTTTGTAATGTTTTATAAAATGCTCTTTCACAAAGATCTGAACAGTTTAACAGTTGTTCTGTTGATCTTCTCAGTTTCACGTATCACTCTGAGCTGCGCTGTCTGATCGTCAGGGTTGGAAACACAAGTGGTGGGTACAGTTTCACTACAGCATGAGGTTAATGATCCCCTTTCTGGTGTTCTGCTAGTCTCACTGTTACTTACAGATGCTAGTTGAAATGCATGTTTGAGACAATTAGCAACCAATCAACCAATCAACACATCTC
>NC_068431.1:450137-540137 GCF_023373465.1 Oncorhynchus keta
TTGTCTGTCTTTGTGCTACAGCCATCAGAACCACAGAGGAACCAACACCCTCCCCTCCTCTGACAATTATCCTCACACCAACAGAGGAACCAACACCCTCCCCTCCTCTGACAACAAACCTCACGACCACAGAGGAACCAACAACCTCCCCTCCTCTGAAAACAAACCTCACGACCACAGAGGAACCAACACCCTCCCCTCCTCTGACAACAAACCTCACGACCACAGAGGAACCAACACCCTCCCCTCCTCTGACAACAAACCTCACGACCACAGAGGAACCAACACCCTCCCCTCCTCTGACAACAAACCTCACGACCACAGAGGAACCAACACCCTCCCCTCCTCTGACAATAAACCTCACAACCACAGAGGAACCAACACCCTCCCCTCCTCTGACAACAAACCTCACGACCACAGAGGAACCAACACCCTCCCCTCCTCTGACAATAAACCTCACGACCACAGAGGAACCAACACCCTCCCCTCCTCTGACAATAAACCTCACGACCACAGAGGAACCAACAACCTCCCCTCCTCTGACAACAAACCTCACGACCACAGAGGAACCAACACCCTCCCCTCCTCTGACAACAAACCTCACGACAACAGAGGAACCAACACCCTCCCCTCCTCTGACAACAAACCTCACGACCACAGAGGAACCAACACCCTCCCCTCCTCTGACAACAAACCTCACGACCACAGAGGAACCAACAACCTCCCCTCCTCTGACAACAAACCTCACGACCACAGAGGAACCAACACCCTCCCCTCCTCTGACAACAAACCTCACGACCACAGAGGAACCAACAACCTCCCCTCCTCTGACAACAAACCTCACGACCACAGAGGAACCAACAACCTCCCCTCCTCTGACAAAAAACCTCACGACCACACAGATTGCACCTGCACTTCCAAATACCACCCAAAAAACTACTGAACTCACAACCACACCCACAAATGTCAGTACGTACGCACCCACAACTACCACAGCACCCACAACTACCACAGCATCCACAACTACCACAGCACCCACAACTACCACAGCATCCACAACTACCACAGCTCCCACAACTACCACAGCACCCACAACTACCACAGCATCCACAACTACCACAGCACCCACAACTACCACAGCACCCACAACTACCACAGCACCCACAACTACCACAGCATCCACAACTACCACAGCATCCACAACTACCACGGCATCCACAACTTTAAGTACACACCCAACCACCGATCTCACAACCCATATTGTGGACGGTACAACAACGAGCAGTGGGCCTAGTAAGTACAGAATTAACTTTTGTTCAAATTTGAACAAATGATTTGTGTCTCTGTGCGTTGTAATAATGTGGGCTGACTGTGTTTCAACAGGATACGTTGCTGTACTGAGGATAAAACTGTCCTCTCTGATCCCACTGACAGATGATTACATCAGAAACGTGGTTTTACAGCAGGTCGGTGTCAGATCAGACAGGTTTCTCCTCGGCTCTACCTGATAATCACTGTGTGTGTTGTGTTTCCAGCTCCGTGAGGAACTGATCAGACAAGGGCTGCCAGGGGACTTCGCGCTACGCCTGAGAGACACTCATGGGATCAGTTCCTGAGGGGGGAACAAGAATTCACATCGACATTCTTCACTCCTACTTGTCTTGTCTTCCTGGTTCTGATTCTGCATAAAGTTCTTCTGAAGAAGAAGTGGTTCCTTATAATGACAGAGTTGATTTGTACTAATCTCTTGAAGAAGAAGTGGTTGAATGACTAAAATGTAAATGTTTTATGTCTAGAAGAAGAAATAGAACATACATATGATTGGTAACAGAGTTTGGTAATGTACAGAGGTAGACTGGGGTTCTTTCCTGTTTGGTAATGTACAGAGGTAGACTGGGGTTCTTTCCTGTTTGGTAATGTACAGAGGTAGACTGAGGTTCTTTCCTGTTTGGTAACAGAGGTAGACTGGGGTTCTTTCCTGTTTGGTAATGTACAGAGGTAGACTGGGGTTCTTTCCTGTTTGGTAATGTACAGAGGTAGACTGGGGTTCTTTCCTGTTTGGTAATGTACAGAGGTAGACTGAGGTTCTTTCCTGTTTGGTAATGTACAGAGGTAGACTGGGGTTCTTTCCTGTTTGGTGATGTACAGAGGTAGACTGGGGTTCTTTCCTGTTTGGTAATGTACAGAGGTAGACTGAGGTTCTTTCCTGTTTGGTAATGTACAGAGGTAGACTGGGGTTCTTTCCTGTTTGGTAATGTACAGAGGTAGACTGGGGTTCTTTCCTGTTTGGTAATGTACAGAGGTAGACTGGGGTTCTTTCCTGTTTGGTAATGTACAGAGGTAGACTGGGGTTCTTTCCTGTTTGGTAATGTACAGAGGTAGACTGGGGTTCTTTCCTGTTTGGTAATGTACAGAAGTGGTTCCTTATAATGACAGAATATGGTTGATTTGTACTAATCTCTTGGGACAGACGCACGTAACATAAATTATGATTTTTGTTCTGGATTGCCAGGATTAGTTGAATGGACTGACAGTACTTCTGACTGGATGTTAGTTGAATGGACTGACAGTACTTCTGACTGGATGTTAGTTGAATGGACTGACAGTACTTCTGACTGGATGTTAGTTGAATGGACGGACAGTACTTCTGACTGGATGTTAGTTGAATGGACTGACAGTACTTCTGACTGGATGTTAGTTGAATGGACTGACAGTACTTCTGACTGGATGTTAGTTGAATGGACTGACAGTACTTCTGACTGGATGTTAGTTGAATGGACTGACAGTACATCTGACTGGATGTTAGTTGAATGGACTGACAGTACTTCTGACTGGATGTTAGTTGAATGGACTGACAGTACTTCTGACTGGATGTTAGTTGAATGGACTGACAGTACTTCTGACTGGATGTTAGTTGAATGGACTGACAGTACTTCTGACTGGATGTTAGTTGAATGGACTGACAGTACTTCTGACTGGATGTTAGTTGAATGGACTGACAGTACTTCTGACTGGATGTTAGTTGAATGGACTGACAGTACTTCTGACTGGATGTTAGTTGAATGGACTGACAGTACTTCTGACTAGATGTTAGTTGAATGGACTGACAGTACTTCTGACTGGATGTTAGTTGAATGGACTGACAGTACATCTGACTGGATGTTAGTTGAATGGACTGACAGTACATCTGACTGGATGTTAGTTGAATGGACTGACAGTACTTCTGACTGGATGTTAGTTGAATGGACTGACAGTACTTCTGACTGGATGTTAGTTGAATGGACTGACAGTACTTCTGACTGGATGTTAGTTGAATGGACTGACAGTACTTCTGACTGGATGTTAGTTGAATGGACTGACAGTACTTCTGACTGGATGTTAGTTGAATGGACTGACAGTACTTCTGACTAGATGTTAGTTGAATGGACTGACAGTACTTCTGACTGGATGTTAGTTGAATGGACTGACAGTACATCTGACTGGATGTTAGTTGAATGGACTGACAGTACATCTGACTGGATGTTAGTTGAATGGACTGACAGTACTTCTGACTGGATGTTAGTTGAATGGACTGACAGTACTTCTGACTGGATGTTAGTTGAATGGACTGACAGTACTTCTGACTGGATGTTAGTTGAATGGACTGACAGTACTTCTGACTGGATGTTAGTTGAATGGACTGACAGTACTTCTGACTGGATGTTAGTTGAATGGACTGACAGTACTTCTGACTGGATGTTAGTTGAATGGACTGACAGTACTTCTGACTGGATGTTAGTTGAATGACTAAAATGTAAATGTTCTATGTCTAGAAGAAGAAATAGAACATAAATATGATTGGTAGAGAGAGAGGTAGATAGGGTTCTTTCCTGTTTGGTAACAGAGGTAGACTGGGGTTCTTTCCTGTTTGGTAATGTACATAGGTAGACTGAGGTTCTTTCCTGTTTGGTAATGTACAGAGGTAGACTGAGGTTCTTTCCTGTTTGGTAACAGAGGTAGACTGGGGTTCTTTCCTGTTTGGTAATGTACAGAGGTAGACTGGGGTTCTTTCCTGTTTGGTAATGTACAGAGGTAGACTAGGGTTCTTTCCTGTTTGGTAACAGAGGTAGACTGAGGTTCTTTCCTGTTTGGTAACAGAGGTAGACTGAGGTTCTTTCCTGTTTGGTAACAGAGGTAGACTGAGGTTCTTTCCTGTTTGGTAATGTACAGAGGTAGACTGAGGTTCTTTACTGTTTGGTAATGTACAGAGGTAGACTGGGGTTCTTTCCTGTTTGGTAATGTACAGAGGTAGACTGAGGTTCTTTCCTGTTTGGTAATGTACAGAGGTAGACTGAAGTTCTTTCCTGTTTGGTAATGTACAGAGGTAGACTGGGGTTCTTTCCTGTTTGGTAATGTACAGAGGTAGACTGGGGTTCTTTCCTGTTTGGTAATGTACAGAGGTAGACTGGGGTTCTTTCCTGTTCTGTAATGTACAGAGGTAGACTGGGGTTATTTCCTGTTTGGTAATGTACAGAGGTAGACAGGTTCTGTCCTGTTTGGTAATGTACAGAGGTAGACTGGGGTTCTTTCCTGTTTGGTAATGTACAGAGGTAGACTGAGGTTCTTTCCTGTTTGGTAATGTACAGAGGTAGACTGGGGTTCTTTCCTGTTTGGTAACAGAGGTAGACTGGGGTTCTTTCCTGTTTGGTAATGTACAGAGGTAGACTGGGGTTCTTTCCTGTTTGGTAATGTACAGAAGTAGACTGAGGTTCTTTCCTGTTTGGTAATGTACAGAGGTAGACTGGGGTTCTTTACTGTTTGGTAATGTACAGAGGTAGACTGGGGTTCTTTCCTGTTTGGTAATGTACAGAGGTAGACTGGGGTTCTTTCCTGTTTGGTAATGTACAGAGGTAGACTGAGGTTCTTTCCTGTTTGGTAATGTACAGAGGTAGACTGGGGTTCTTTACTGTTTGGTAATGTACAGAGGTAGACTGGGCTTCTTTCCTGTTTGGTAATGTACAGAGGTAGACTGGGGTTCTTTCCTGTTTGGTAATGTACAGAGGTAGACTGGGGTTATTTCCTGTTTGGTAATGTACAGAGGTAGACTGGGGTTATTTCCTGTTTGGTAATGTACAGAGGTAGACTGAGGTTCTTTCCTGTTTGGTAATGTACAGAGGTAGACTGAAGTTCTTTCCTGTTTGGTAATGTACAGAGGTAGACTGGGGTTCTTTCCTGTTTGGTAATGTACAGAGGTAGACTGGGGTTCTTTCCTGTTTGGTAATGTACAGAGGTAGACTGGGGTTCTTTCCTGTTCTGTAATGTACAGAGGTAGACTGGGGTTCTTTCCTGTTTGGTAATGTACAGAGGTAGACAGGTTCTTTCCTGTTTGGTAATGTACAGAGGTAGACTGGGGTTATTTCCTGTTTGGTAATGTACAGAGGTAGACTGGGGTTATTTCCTGTTTGGTAACAGAGGTAGACTGGGGTTCTTTACTGTTTGGTAATGTACAGAGGTAGACTGGGGTTATTTCCTGTTTGGTAATGTACAGAGGTAGACTGGGGTTCTTTCCTGTTTGGTAATGTACAGAGGTAGACTGAGGTTCTTTCCTGTTTGGTAATGTACAGAGGTAGACTGGGGTTCTTTCCTGTTTGGTAATGTACAGAGGTAGACTGGGGTTCTTTCCTGTTTGGTAATGTACAGAGGTAGACGGGGGTTCTTTCCTGTTTGGTAATGTACAGAGGTAGACTGGGGTTCTTTCCTGTTTGGTAATGTACAGAGGTAGACTGGGGTTCTTTCCTGTTTGGTAATGTACAGAGGTAGTCTGGGGTTCTTTCCTGTTTGGTAATGTACAGAGGTAGACTGGGGTTCTTTCCTGTTTGGTAACAGAGGTAGTCTGGGGTTCTTTCCTGTTTGGTAATGTACAGAGGTAGACAGGTTCTTTCCTGTTTAGTAATGTACAGAGGTAGACTGAGGGTCTTTACTGAAGAATAGTTGGTTGAGGCTCAGTTTTCTGTGACATTTTAGTGACAGACACCAGTAGGGAGGACCCACTTGTAAAGACCCACACACACACTCAGGAAGACGTTTCACTTTCACTCACACGTGGAGCATAAAGAAGAATGAACAATGAGGTTGAATTGACACTGACGAAAGAGAAGAAGAAATGAATTGACACTGACGAAAGAGAAGAAGAAATGAATTGACACTGACAAAAGAGAAGAAGAAATGAATTGACACTGACAAAAGAGAAGAAGAAATGAATTGACACTGACAAAAGAGAAGAAGAAATTAATTGACACTGACGAAAGAGAAGAAGAAATGAATTGGGACTGGAATTGATTGAAATACTAATTAAAGGTTAAACATATTAAGTGTTAAAGGTTGAAAACATTGGGAGATATTACAGGTGTTAAAATAATGCAGGTGAGGAGAGTTAGAATGTAGTTTTCTTTAAGTTGTGAATCATATTGACTGTGTTTCATTCTGCTTAGAGGACAAGGCCTTAGGAGGTTGATAACGAGACGTTATAATGGTCAAATGTTATAATGTTTAAAATATTGAATTATTAAGATATAACTGGAGTAATAAATTAGGTTGTAGTAAGATTAGAATTGAGTAAAGGTAGTTTGAAAAATGTATGTTTTAAGAAGTTGATGTTAATGAAGTATATTAAAGGTGCTAGCTTGATCTGGAAATCCCTTGAGGTTTCCTCATTGATAGACATGTTCTAGAACATTCTAGGAGAAATCCGTTAGGTTACCTCATTGGTAGAAGTGTTCTAGAACATTCTAGGAGGAACCCTTTAGGTTGCCTCATTGGTAGAAGTGTTCTAGTACATTCTAGGAGGAATCCTTAATGTTACCTCATTGATAGAAGTGTTCTAGAACATTCCAGAGGAACCCTTTAGGTTGCCTCATTGGTAGAAGTGTTCTAGTACATTCTAGGAGGAATCCTTAATGTTACCTCATTGGTAGAAGTGTTCTAGAACATTCTATGAGGAATCCTTAATGTTACCTCATTGGTAGAAGTGTTCTAGAACATTCTAGGAGGAATCCTTAATGTTGCCTCATTGGTAGAAGTGTTCTAGTACATTCTAGGAGGAATCCTTTAGGTTACCTCATTGGTAGAAGTGTTCTAGTACATTCTAGGAGGAATCCTTAATGTTACCTCATTGGTAGAAGTGTTCTAGAACATTTTAGGAGGAACCCTTTAGGTTACCTCATTGGTAGAAGTGTTCTAGAACATTCTAGGAGGAATCCTTAATGTTAGCTCATTGGTAGAAGTGTTCTAGAACATTCTAGGAGGAATCCTTAATGTTGCCTCATTGGTAGAAGTGTTCTAGTACATTCTAGGAGGAATCCTTTAGGTTACCTCATTGGTAGAAGTGTTCTAGTACATTCTAGGAGGAATCCTTAATGTTACCTCATTGGTAGAAGTGTTCTAGAACATTCCAGGAGGAACCCTTTAGGTTACCTCATTGGTAGAAGTGTTCTAGAACATTCTAGGAAGGAATCCTTTAGGTTACCTCATTGGTAGAAGTGTTCTAGAACATTCTAGGAGGAATCCTTTAGGTTACCTCATTGGTAGAAGTGTTCTAGTACATTCTAGGAGGAATCCTTAAGGTTACCTCATTGGTTGAAGTGTTCTAGAACATTCTAAGAGGAACCCTTTAGGTTACCTCATTGGTGGAAGTGTTCTAGAACATTCTAGGAGGAACCCTTTAGGTTACCTCATTGGTAGAAGTGTTCTAGAACATTCTAGGAGGAACCCTTTAGGTTACCTCATTGGTAGAAGTGTTCTAGAACATTCTAGGAGGAACCCTTTAGGTTACCTCATTGATAGAAGTGTTCTAGAACATTCTAGGAGGAACCCTTTAGGTTACCTCATTGGTGGAAGTGTTCTAGAACATTCTAGGAGGAACCCTTTAGGTTACCTCATTGGTAGAAGTGTTCTAGAACATTCTAGGAGGAACCCTTTAGGTTACCTCATTGGTAGAAGTGTTCTAGAACATTCTAGGAGGAACCCTTAATGTTACCTCATTGATAGAAGTGTTCTAGAACATTCTAGGAGGAACCCTTTAGGTTGCCTCATTTGTTGAAGTGTTCTAGTTGCTGTTAGTTTTTTAGACACCAACTGAGGGACTGAGCATCCCGAGGGGGGAGACAAATATCTGTTTATAAATTGTAGAAGGTAAGAACATGTTTTTCTTGTTATTAAAAACTGTGCTTCTCATAAAATTGTTATAGTTTTTAGGTAAAGGGTTTAGGTAAAGACGCTGAAGGCATCTCTCAATTTAATCCAAGGTACATTTTTGCGTATCATCAATTGGTGATATTGATTGATCAGTTTTTTTCTTATGCCTTTTTCTGTAATTTTGAATAAACTTGCTTCATTGTTCTGAAACCCTGTGTCATCAAAGAGTCATACAAGTGCATGTCGTTTTACTCCAGGTTTCTGAAACAGATCGGATTAATTAAGGATTTGTAGCATCTGGTTAAATAGTCCATCGGGAACCTGAATTGCTGGTATGAAGGAACCTGAGACCCAACTAAAGGTACTGAGTGCATTGGTAGGAGTCGTATGAGGGGTGATTCTGAGCTAAACCAACCCAGGAGAGAGTATCCACTCATAGTGTCCTAAGGTCGACTCTCTGGCCTGGACGATCCTGAAAATAATATAATAATAATAATATATGCCATTTAGCTGACGCTTTTATCCAAAGCGACTTACAGTCATGTGTGCATACATTCTACGTATGGGTGGTCCCGGGAATCGAACCCACTACCATGGCGTTACAAGTGCCATGCTCTACCAACTGAGCCACAGAAGGACCACAAAGATGCTAGGTTGCAGGGTGAGGTAGTACAGGTACTTAAGGGATAGCCCAGTCTACTGTAAGACCCTTACTGTTGAGTTTGAGGAACAGGACTTAGTTGTGTACTAGCTCAGTGGTAAGGCAGAGCGGACTCTATCAGATCGGACCTCAAATAACAGAGCTGCCATTGGATAGGCCCAGTAGAATTGTTAATCCTGCAATGTTGGTATTTTAGCGTTTGACAATTTGGGGACTTGTACGGGATTGATTCGTGGGAATCCGGAATATCCTGGGAATATTTTGGGGTATAGGAAAGCCTAAAAATATACCCCTTGCAGTACGCAATGCAATAACTACAAGGTTCGGAAAAGATGATCCTGAATATTTGCACACAAAAAAATGCAAGGTTAGCATTTAATTATGTTCTTGCTTTAAAAACTAAATGTTTTGGTTTCCACATACCAGGTGTTGAATTCACCTTACTGTAACACCCTATTTCTCCTCTCCCTCAGATCCGTCTAATCCGATCGCCAGGATGTCAGGGATGGATCTCCCATTGGACGAGCTCAACGGACCCGGAATCTCCCCTGACAACGGAACCTTCCTGAAGTTCTCCCTCACCTCCGTTTCCATGGCAGCCGTGGAGCCTGCTGGTGTTCCTGCTGCCGCTGCTCGTCATCACCCTCCTCAGGCTGGAGAACCTCATTACAAGTCTCCTCCTCTGCAGCTGACTGCAGCAGTGAGGGGGGCAGATCATTCACCAACATGGTGATCTGTAGGATATCTTCAGAGGTCCACCGTGTCCACCTGGAACCACAAATCAGGTTTCTTTCTCTGGCGATGTCCGGAATGACACCGTATCCACTTTATAATTGGCAAATAGTAGTTTTCTGTTCAGATTTTCCCCTCTGGTTAAACTGGACTAACTTGGTTAAACTGGACTAACTTGGTTAAACTGGACTAACCTGGTTAAACTGGACTAACCTGGTTAAGCTGGACTAACCTGGTTAAATCTGGACTAACCTGGTTAAACTGGACTAACCTGGTTAAACTAGACTAACCTGGTTAAATCTGGACTAACCTGGTTAAATTTGACTAACGTGGTTAAACTGGACTAACCTGGTTAAACCTGGACTAACCTGGTTAAATCTGGACTAACCTGGTTAAACTGGACTAACCTGGTTAAACTAGACTAACCTGGTTAAATCTGGACTAACCTGGTTAAATTGGACTAACCTGGTTAAACTGGACTAACCTGGTTAAACCTGGACTAACCTGGTTAAATCTGGACTAACCTGGTTAAACTAGACTAACCTGGTTAAATCTGGACTAACCTGGTTAAATTGGACTAACCTGGTTAAACTGGACAAACCTGGTTAAACCTAGACTAACCTGGTTAAATTGGACTAACCTGGTTAAACTGGACTAACCGGGTTAAACCTGGACTAACCTGGTTAAATCTGGACTAACCTGGTTAAACTAGACTAACCTGGTTAAACCTGGACTAACCTGGTTAAATCTGGACTAACCTGGTTAAACTGGACTAACCTGGTTAAACCTGGACTAACCTGGTTAAATCTGGACTAACCTGGTTAAATTGGACTAACCTGGTTAAACTGGACTAACCTGGTTAAACCTGGATTAACCTGGTTAAATTGGACTAACCTGGTTAAACTGGACTAACCTGGTTAAACCTGGACTAACCTGGTTAAATCTGGACTAACCTGGTTAAACTGGACTAACCTGGTTAAACCTGGACTAACCTGGTTAAACCTGGACTAACCTGGTTAAACCTGGACTAACCTGGTTAAATCTGGACTAACCTGGTTAAACTAGACTAACCTGGTTAAATCTGGACTAACCTGGTTAAATTGGACTAACCTGGTTAAACTGGACTAACCTGGTTAAACCTAGACTAACCTGGTTAAATTGGACTAACCTGGTTAAACCTGGACTAACCTGGTTAAACCTGGACTAACCTGGTTAAATCTGGACTAACCTGGTTAACCTGGACTAACCTGGTTAAATCTGGACTAACCTGGTTAAACTGGACTAACCTGGTTAAACCTGGACTAACCTGGTTAAACCTGGACTAACCTGGTTAAATTGTACTAACCTGGTTAAACTGGACTAACCTGGTTAAACCTGGACTAACCTGGTTAAATTGGACTAACCTGGTTAAACTGGACTAACCTGGTTAAACCTGGACTAACCTGGTTAAATCTGGACTAACCTGGTTAAACCTGGACTAACCTGGTTAAATCTGGACTAACCTGGTTAAACTAGACTAACTTTGAAGCACTGTATATCGTAAACCAGAAGTCATATATTTGATTGGAAGTATTGAACTGTAACAGAAGTATTGAACTGTAACAGAAGTATTGAACTGTAACAGAAGTATTGAACTGTAACAGAAGTATTGAACTGTAACAGAAGTATTGAACTGTAAACTGTAACAGATGTATTGAACTGTAACAGAAGTATTGAACTGTAGCAGAAGTATTGAACTGTAACAGAAGTATTGAACTGTAACAGATGTATTGAACTGTAACAGAAGTATTGAACTGTAGCAGAAGTATTGAACTGTAACAGAAGTATTGAACTGTAACAGAAGTATTGAACTGTAACAGATGTATTGAACTGTAACAGATGTATTGAACTGTAACAGAAGTATTGAACTGTAACAGATGTATTGAACTGTAACAGAAGTATTGAACTGTAACAGAAGTATTGAACTGTAACAGAAGTATTGAACTGTAACAGAAGTATTGAACTGTAACAGAAGTATTGAACTGTAACAGATGTATTGAACTGTAACAGATGGTTATTGGATTGGTTAAACACCTCCTTTTTAAAATGTTATTTTATGACCTTTATTTAACCTGGCAAGTCAGTTAAGAACATATTCGTATTTACAGTGACGGCCTACCCCGGCCAAACCCGGACGACGCTGGGCCAATCTGGACCCTTTCTTTCTAACATGATCTGCCAAAATTGTTGCCACCCCTATTACTAGCCTGTTCAACCTCTCTTTCGTGTCGTCGGAGATTCCCAAAGATTGGAAAGCAGCTGCGGTCATCCCCCTCTTCAAAGGGGGGGACACTCTTGACCCAAACAGCTACAGACCTATATCCATCCTGCCCTGCCTTTCTAAGGTCTTCGAAAGCCAAGTCAACAAACAGATTACCGACCATTTCGAATCTCACCATACCTTCTCTGCTATGCAATCTGGTTTCAGAGCTGGTCATGGGTGCACCTCAGCCACGCTCAAGGTCCTAAAACGATATCTTAACCGCCATCGATAAGAAACATTAATGTGCAGCCGTATTCATTGATCTGGCCAAGGCTTTCGACTCTGTCAATCACCACATCCTCATCGGCAGACTCGATAGCCTTGGTTTCTCAAATGATTGCCTCGCCAGGTTCACCAACTACTTCTCTGATAGAGTTCAGTGTGTCAAATCGGAGGGTCTGCTGTCCGGACCTCTGGCAGTCTCTATGGGGGTGCCACAGGGTTCAATTCTTGGACCGACTCTCTTCTCTGTATACATCAATGAGGTCGCTCTTGCTGCTGGTGAGTCTCTGATCCACCTCTACACAGACGACACCATTCTGTATACTTCTGGCCCTTCTTTGGACACTGTGTTAACAACCCTCCAGGCAAGCTTCAATGCCATACAACTCTCCTTCCGTGGCCTCCAATTGCTCTTAAATACAAGTAAAACTAAATGCATGCTCTTCAACCGATCGCTACCTGCACCTACCCGCCTGTCCAACATCACTACTCTGGACGGCTCTGACTTAGAATACGTGGACAACTACAAATACTTAGGTGTCTGGTTAGACTGTAAACTCTCCTTCCAGACCCATATCAAACATCTCCAATCCAAAGTTAAATCTAGAATTGGCTTCCTATTTCGCAACAAAGCATCCTTCACTCATGCTGCCAAACATACCCTTGTAAAACTGACCATCCTACCAATCCTCGACTCAGCTCGCTGGTCACCATAGCATCTCCCACCTGTAGCACACGCTCCAGCAGGTATATCTCTCTAGTCACCCCCAAAACCAATTATTTCTTTGGCCGCCTCTCCTTACAGTTCTCTGCTTGCCAATGACTGGAACGAACTACAAACATCTCTGAAACTGGAAACACTTATCTCCCTCACTCGCTTTAAGCACCAACTGTCCGAGCAGCTCACAGATTACTGCACCTGTACATAGCCCACCTATAATTTAGCCCAAACAACTACCTCTTTCCCTACTGTATTTAATTTATTTATTTTGCTCCTTTGCACCCCATTATTTTTTTTCTACTTTGCACATTCTTCCATTGCAAAACTACCATTCCAGTGTTTTACTTGCTATATTGTATTTACTTTGCCACCATGGCCTTTTTTGCCTTTACCTCCCTTCTCACCTCATTTGCTCACATTGTATATAGACTTGTTTATACTGTATTATTGACTGTATGTTTGTTTTACTCCATGTGTAACTCTGTGTCGTTGTATCTGTCGAACTGCTTTGCTTTATCTTGGCCAGGTCGCAATTGTAAATGAGAACTTGTTCTCAACTTGCCTCCCTGGTTAAATAAAGGTGAAATAAAAAATAAAACAAAAAAAAAGAATTGTACGCCACCCTATGGGACTCCCAATCACAGCAGGATGTGATACAGCCTGAATTCAAACCAGGGACTGTAGTGATGCCGTGCCTCAGACCGGGAGCTTCTTTGAAGAGATGAACAACCACCTCAGCAGGTTATGACAATAACGTTCTTTTTAAAAAGGGTCCCTCTGTTACAAACACAAGAACAATGAACATTTAAATAGTGAAGGAGAAGCAAAAAAACGTCACAACGGAATTATATTTTTATTACATTTCAATACAAATAGGTTAGTGTCTTCTCAAATAGGTTAGTGTCTTCTCAAATAGGTTAGTGTCTTCTCAAATAGGTTAGTGTCTTCTCAAATAGGTTAGTGTGTCTTCTCAAATAGGTTAGTGTCTTCTCAAATAGGTTAGTGTCTTCTCAAATGGAGAAAAGCTGTGTAGTGTAAGACTGTCATGTCAACATTAAAACACTGTAGAAGGCACAGTAAAATACCATAGATGTGTCTTAAAGCAATAATGTTATACATAGCACTGCTATATGGGTAAAATGCTGAAAAATACTGTTATTTACTGTAATTGGAAGCCTCCTGGAGGAAATCCTCACGTTATTCTGTATAATTTATTTACAGTAATAGCTTAATGCCTACTGTAGATTTGTAGTTAAGTACATACACACACACAACACCAGCTTGATATGTTCCTTGTCCTCTGTCTATTTACCCACAGAGTAACAGCCCCTGTTGCTGTCTCTCTATTTACCCACAGAGTAACAGCCCCTGGTGCTGTCTCTCTATTTACCCACAGAGTAACAGCCCCTGTTGCTGTCTCTCTATTTACCCACAGAGTAACAGCCCCTGTTGCTGTCTCTCTATTTACCCACAGAGTAACAGCCCCTGTTGCTGTCTCTCTATTTACCCACAGAGTAACAGCCCCTGTTGCTGTCTCTCTATTTACCCACAGAGTAACAGCCCCTGTTGCTGTCTCTCTATTTACCCACAGAGTAACAGCCCCTGTTGCTGTCTCTCTATTTACCCACAGAGTAACAGCCCCTGGTGCTGTCTGTCTATTTACCCACAGAGTAACAGCCCCTGGTGCTGTCTGTCTGTCTATTAACCCACAGAGTAACAGCCCTGGTGCTTATTCTAGTCTTTCTTTTTCTATGCTTGTCCTAGGGTTGAGAAGAGCTGACCAATCAGAACCCGAGGAGGTTTGTTTACGGAGCCCCATGAGGAACACATGATGCTGACTTCTCTCTGTCCTGGATGCTCTCCTGACCAAACTGTCCCGTTTCACCGCCTCTGAACCCCTTACCCTAAATAGAGTTGCCCCTGATCATAGATCTAGGATTGTACCCAATCCCAATTTGATCTCACCCCCCTCACATATGTGATAACTGTTGTTACTTCTATTGTCAATTATGTTGTTCATTTGTAGTTAATGTTGTCAGCTATTTGAATACGTGTATTTTATGTACATATATATATTTTATGTATATATTTCTTTATTTAGATTTCAGGTAGAATTTCACTGTAAATATTCAGCATTGTAATGGCACTAGAGTTTCCAGCTTAAATACTGTAATTTTGCTTTACAGCAGATATGCTGTAATATATTTTTACAGTAGTATTTTCCTTGCTGTAAAACAGTGGTATTTAAACCTTTTCAGCAGGGAACCCATTTTTATAAAAAATGTTTCTATATTGTTTAATATATTATGTTTTGTTCATAAAAAATAATAACAGTAAATAATAATATAACATTTCAAATAATATTGTTGGCAACCCCACTGCAGTTGTTGGGTCACGAACCCCGACATTGAATACTACTACTGTAAAACCTTACGGCTGTAAATTTAAAGCAGGGATGCTGTATTCTGTAATGTGTTTTATAGTATGGAAAAGAGGTACTGTAAAATATATTACAGCATCTCTGCTGTAAAGCAAAATTACAGTATTAATCTGGCAACTCTGGTGCCATTATAATGCTGGTAAATTTACAGGAAAAAGTTTTACATCAAAATACACTCATCGCCCTTTTCCCTTCCATATAATCAGTTAGCAGTTTAAATATTTTCACAACATTCATTGTACAACTAAAATCTACTGCACTTATCATAGCATCAATAAACTGGGCATAAACCTGCAGATGTAAGTCAATTCATTTAAAAAAAAAAGGTTGTTCAACTACCACCAAACTGCTGGGAAAAGAAGTTCGCTAAATCCTATGACTCTCCAACACTGAATAAAATCAATCAGTTATTACTATATAAAACAGATTTTTTTAAGTCAATCTTTTTCAAAAAAAAAAAAATAATAATAAAAAAATCGACCAAATGAGCAACAACACGGAAGACAACATACATAGATATGAACACCAAAGGGGATCCCAACACCTTGGCGACATTTCCTGACACTGTTACAGACACATATTCCACACAAGGAAGGACAACATACGTAAGAACAGAAATAAAGCAATAAAAGGCCATAATGCCAAAAAGTATACCCTCCCAGGGACCAGTGGTCAGAGACGACTTTAACTTCGTCTCTGTCTTTCTAGCAGCCAGGCCTTCCTTCACAAAGGACTTTGACGTTTTCACATTCTCCTTCTTCTTGTAGGTTAACCAGTTATTCACGTCGACGTCCTCATTCCTCTTCAACACTCTGAGATCAACTCTTCTCTGTCTCACTTCGTCTGCCATGTCCCTTAGTATTCTGTTGACTCTGATGTTCTCCGACGTGATTGGATCCCCGCACACCGGACAGATAACGCAACCGGAGTCCATACTCTTCTGGAGGCATTGTCTACAGAAGGTGTGCTGGCAGCTCAGCGATATATGTCCAACGAAGACTTCGGTACAGACGGAACAGATGAAGACTGTAGCCATGTTTCTCTGTGTTCTCAGAAGCCTTGGTTACACCTTTCATTAAAAAAAATAAAAATAATATCCGTTATAGATCTTCTCATTGAAAGCAAGTCTGAGAAGCGGTCATCTGCGATTTCAATGCGTCTTTGCGTCTTTTACTTTCGGTTTTGTACACCAGCTTCAAACATCTGAAACCACAATATATGTGGTTATTTAAAATAGATTTCACCGCGGTTTAGATTGTACAATGATTCTCTAGAGACTCAAGAGTGCTCGTTTTGTCACATAAACTGAAATTAGGCGAACTATTAACATTATTACAACTAGAAAATACATATTGTACCTTTAACACGTTGTTGGTATTATCGTCGTCCGATCTGGTCGATATTTGTTCCGTCCAAACCACCGAGGTATATATAATACAAACTGGAGACTGCTCCCTAGATGTCCGACCGTTGTTTTGAAGGTAATCTACTCACGTTCGCGTTGAGAAGTAGGGAGCTGCAGCTCGATACCGAGACCGGACTATGGTCAAGAGGGTGTGTTGAAAAGTTAAGTACTGGGCGTGTGGACAGGGTTGGGTTTCGGTTCATTATAATAAATACACAAAAAAAACATTGTTTTCGATTCAAGGTTGTGATTATTTGGGTTGAATTCAGTAACAACAATGAGCGTGTGGATAGAGTCAGTTGCTGTCCGGGATCCTTGGCACCTCCCTACCTTAACCCTTACCTAACGCTAACCATTTTAAATGTACAATTCAATGGGGTCGGACCATCCCAATCATTTTGGATAGAATGGCCCATGTGGTAATGACCTGGGTGTGGGAAAGCGCTCTGCTATAGGTAGTGCCGAGCAATTAGTAGTGCTTTGAGTCGGGTTTCGGGTTAATTATTTGTTTATCTCGGCTTTCGGTTTTGATTATTTGAGTTGAATATTGTAACAACACAGAATAACATCTGTAAAAGTCCCATGACGGTAGTGACTGCCGATGACTGCTGATTAACCAATAATTATTTACATGATTTTACGTCATCATATTTCAGTTGCGTATATCATTTGTAATAATAAATAATAATATATGCCATTTAGCATATTATTTGATGACTTTTATTATTTATTTATTTATTTATTGATTCCAAGTCATCATCTCATCTCTATATAGCTGCTGCTTATGCTGTCTGACAAAAACTACATTTTGTAGTTCTTCAAAGTAAATAAGGCATACTTTTAATGACTGCTGAATGAATGCCAACTATCAATCACTTTGATCACGTATTTTCCAGGTAGAGATTAATCACCAAGCAACAGCTGCTCTCTATATCCACTCACGCGCATTCTTGTCTCTTCAGTAGCAGGCCTAAAAAGAAATGCAGACTGGGCAAAGTAGATACGCAATGGATTATGGTCATTGTAGTTTAGTGAATAAAACGTGGTAATTAACTATGTAGATTATTGGCCTGTAGGAAACTACAAGTTCCTACTACATCACACAGAAACAGTCTGACGTGCCCAGTGAGTTCACAGAAGAAGGAAAAAGAGAAAGAAAATGGAATTCAAGGAATTGAACCGATATCCATCAATTAGTTGTTCAAAAACAGAAAACAAACCCAACACATATTCCAGTTGATAGCTCAGCAGTAGGTTAGGTTAGAGCGGAGATGGCCAACTTTGACGGGGGGCGGCACAAAAAATCTGAACACATCTGGTCCTTCTGTAGCTCAGTTGGTAGAGCATGGCGCTTGTAACGCCAGGGTAGTGGGTTCGATTCCCGGGACCACCCATACGTAGAATGTATGCACACATGACTGTAAGTCGCTTTGGATAAAAGTGTCTGCTAAATGGCATATAACATCTGGAAGGATCGCTGGTCACCGGTTTAGTGACTTTTCATACAGCCCAATCAGCAACGCAAAAACGGTCAAAGTGGCAACAGTATCGCCCAATTAGCCGATTCGCTTTCCATACTCCTTTCCACACCCACTCGCCTCCGGTCGCCGTAAATCCATCGACAGGCATTTCGCTATATGTGACAAACTATTTTCATTTCTGCCGTCGTTAATGAATCACCGATAACAGGCCTCACAGAGAGGGTTGGATAGACAGAACAGAACTCTTTGGAAAATCCACAATAAAAAAATCCTTACCAAAGATTAACAGATAAAGGCAATTAGGATCATGGCTTTACTGCCATGTCATTTCGATGAGGTAATGAGATGAATGGCTTTACGGCCCTGTCATTTCAATGAGGTAATAATCATGGCTTTACTGCCCTATCATTTCGATGAGGTAATGAGCTAAAGGGCTTTACTGCCCTGTCATTTCGATGAGGTAATGAGCTAAAGGGCTTTACTGCCCTGTCATTTCAATGAGGTAATGAGGATAATGGCTTTACTGCCCTGTCATTTCAACGAGGTAATGAGGCTAATGGGCTTTACTGCCCTGTCATTTCAATGAGGTAATGAGGATAATGGGCTTTACTGCCCTGTCATTCCAATGAGGTAATGAGGATAATGGCTTTACTGCCCTGTCATTTCAATGAGGTCATGAGGATAATGGCTTTACTGCCCTGTCATTTGCTTACCATATGACCCATATTTACAGAACAAAATGGCACCAAACTGAAATGTTTTATTTTGTTAACATCATTTAGATGATCACATGATGACAATCATTCAAATCGTTACAAATGAAAAGGCAGATCAACAAATTCTTTGCATATTTTATTTGTATTTTCTTCCAACTTTCAACTCACACGTGGTCATATTTTACATCTTTGCAATAAAACATGAATACATTTTTTTGGGGGTGGGGAGGGGGATTTCATAGATCCATAAATTGAACCTGTTTTTGGGTGTGAGTGTATTTGATTGAGTTTAACACACTAACAGTACATCTCATGTTTTACCTTTGTACTTCCTGTCTCTCCTCCCCCTCCCTCCCTCTCTCTGGTCTTAATTAACTTAACTTAATTAACTTAAGGGTCATGTGACAGGAAATAATCACCAGGCTAATAAATAATATGTGATTTGATGCAAAGTGTGAATACAAGAACAAAACGTTTGACACTGATTCAATTATTTTTTGTCTTCCTTTCTTTAAATAATCTGACAAATGTGAATGAGTGTGAAGGTTTAGGGTTAGGGTTAGGTTTCCTTTCTACGTTATCAAACTCCCTCGCTGTGAGGCCTGAAGTCTATCCAACTCCCTCTCTGTGAGGCCTGAAGTCTATCCAACTCCCTCTCTGTGAGGCCTGAAGTCTATCCAACTCCCTCTCTGTGAGGCCTGAAGTCTATCCAACTCCCTCTCTGTGAGGCCTGAAGTCTATCCAACTCCCTCTCTGTGAGGCCTGAAGTCTATCCAACTCCCTCTCTGTGAGGCCTGAAGTCTATCCAACTCCCTCTCTGTGAGATGTCATCGTTTGATGGCGTTAGCGAAACATTTCTTCATCATCATCATTGGCTATTATTACACAGGAAGTCAATAATTAGTGAAAAGTGATGGTCTGTGTGGTGATAGGAGTGAGGACTGTGATCTATTCCTGCTTGTCAATCATTGACACAGAGACTAGGAAACAAAACAGTATTTACAGAAATCATATTCACCCTCCTGGGGGTAATTAAAAAATATATATATACAACAAAAATAAATGAACTGAAATAAAATAAATCAAACGTAAGAAATTAAATCAAAACAAAATAATATGAAACCCCCCCAAAATATATAATTTACTCGATATGAGTTTAAGCCAACAGCATCTGTTTTCATTAATGGGAAGTACTGCTTCAGACCAGTGCATTCCAGGGCCAAACCATTTAATTCAGTTTTAAACCATTTAATTCAGTTTTAAACCAGTTCAATTCAGTTTTAAACCAGTTCAATACAGTTTTAAACCAGTTCAATACAGTATTAAACCAGTTCAATACAGTTTTAAACCAGTTCAATACAGTTTAAACCAGTTTAATACAGTTTTAAACCAGTTCAATACAGTTTTAAACCAGTTCAATACAGTTTTAAACCAGTTCAATACAGTTTTAAACCAGTTCAATTCTGTTTTAAACCAGTTCAATACAGTTTTAAACCAGTTCAATACAGTTTTAAACCAGTTCAATACCGTTTTAAACCAGTTCAATACACTTTTAAACCAGTTCAATACAGTTTTAAACCAGTTCAATACACTTTTAAACCAGTTCAATACAGTTTTAAACCAGTTCAATACACTTTTAAACCAGTTCAATACAGTTTTAAACCAGTTCAATACAGTTTTAAACCAGTTCAATACAGTTTTAAACCAGTTCAATACAGTTTTAAACCAGTTCAATTCAGTTTTAAACCAGTTCAATTCAGTTTTAAACCAGTTCAATACAGTTTTAAACCAGTTCAATACAGTTTTAAACCAGTTCAATACAGTTTTAAACCAGTTCAATACAGTTTTAAACCAGTTCAATACAGTTTAAACCAGTTCAATACAGTTTTAAACCAGTTCAATACAGTTTTAAACCAGTTCAATACAGTTTTAAACCAGTTCAATACAGTTTTAAACCAGTTCAATACACTTTAAACCAGTTCAATACACTTTTAAACCAGTTCAATTCAGTTTTAAACCAGTTCAATTCAGTTTTAAACCAGTTCAATACAGTTTTAAACCAGTTCAATACAGTTTTAAACCAGTTCAATACAGTTTTAAACCAGTTCAATACACTTTCGACCAGTTTGAACTTTCTGTGTTAGTCTGGACCACATCTCCTTTAAAAATTGAAACTAGAAACAAAAGAGAAATAAAGAAAAAAAACATAACAAAATAACTAAACCCAAAAAGCAACAAAACCCTTTTTTTTTTTAGTAATGTTACTTTGTCCTGTGAAGCGATACGCGTTCTGTCCATTAACAGTGGATATTCTCAAACATTAAAAGTCCTATATGGGTCTGTTCAACACTCAGACAAAGTCTAGCAGTAGATGTTGATCTTCTCCTTACTTTATATCTTAGTTCATTAATATAAGGATCCCATCAGAGGTGTCATGTGGCTGTCAGGGTTGAAATGGCAGACAAGATGTCCTACAGTAGCTGTGATGCTCACTCTATCTCGCTCTTCCTTCTCAAGTGAAACTCATCACAGGAAGTAGAGTTTAGGTGGCTTTTCAACCTCTTATTCTTCATTTTTGTAGCTGTTGTTTACAGCTTGACCTCTCTCTTCTCGTCTTCCTCTCTCTCCTCGTCTTGTGCTTGTCCTCCTCTCTCCTCGTCTCGTGCTTGTCCTCCTCTCTCCTCGTCTCGTGCTCATCTTCCTCTCTCTCCTCGTCTGGTGCTAGTCTTCCTCTCTCTCCTCGTCTGGTGCTCATCTTCCTCTCTCTCCTCGTCTGGTGCTCGTCTTCCTCTCTCTCTCGTCTGGTGCTCGTCTTCCGCTCTCTCCTCGTCTAGTGCTCGTCTTCCTCTCTCTCCTTGTCTGGTGTTCGTCTTCCTCTCTCCCTTGTCTGGTGCTCGTCTTCCTCTCTCTCCTCGTCTCGTGTTTGTCCTCCTCAGTACCTGTTCTGGTGTTCGTAGTGCCAGCGGTTGAAGTCGATGTTGAAAGCTACGATGCTGCCAGACGCCATGCCAGTGATCAGAGTCCTGCAGACAGACAGAGACCACGTAAAACCATAATATAGTTAGCAGACAGAGACCACGTCAAACCATAATATAGTTAGCAGACAGAGACCACGTCAAACCATAATAAAGTTTGCAGATGCTTTTAATCCAAAAGTGACTTCCGGTCATGCGTGCGTACATTTTACGTCCTGGGAATCTAATCCACTATCCTGGCGCTGCAAACCAACTGAGCAACAGAGGACCACATAAATATACATAAGAAAGAAACCACATCAGACCAGCATGACCCGGTCAGTCTGGTTCTGGTCAGTCTGGTTCTGGTCAGTCTGGTTCTGAATGCGTGAAAACAGAAACATGAAAAAGACTGACAACCTCCCCTCCCCTCCCTCCCATCCTACCCACCTCTGGTCGTGAGACAGGTCCATGGCACGGATGCCAGCGTCACAGCCTGGGTAGATGTAGAGCTGTTTGAAGTCACAGGCCTGCCACACCTCCACCACCCCGTTGTCTCCTCCTGTCACCAGGTTCTGACCGTCACTACTCAACAGGATCGCCTGGCGGGAGGGAGGGAGAGAGGAAGGGAGGGGGGAGGGAGGGAGGGAGGGAGGGGAAGGAGGGAGGAAGGGAGGTAGGGAGAGAGGAAGGGAGAGAGGGAGGGAGGGAGGGAGGGAGGGAGGGAGGGAGGGAGGGAGGGAGGGAGGGAGGGAGGGAGGGAGAGGGAGGGAGGGAGGGAGGGAGGGAGGGAGAGAGGGAGGGAGGGAGAGGGAGGGAGGGAGAGGAGGAGAGGGAGGGAGAGAGGAAGGAGGGAGGGAGGGAGGGAGGGAGGGAGGGAGGGAGGGAGGGAGGGAGGGAGGGAGGGAGGGAGGGAGGGCAGGATAGATATAGGTCTGTAACAGTTTGGGTCTAGAGTGTCACCCCTTTGAAGAGGGGGATAACCGCGGCAGCATTTCAAACTTTGTTGATCTCAGACGATACGAAAGAGAGGTTGAACAGGCTAGTAATAGGGGTTGCAACAATTTCTGCGGATAATGTTAGAAAGAGAGGGTCCAGATTGTCCAACCAATTTGTAGGGTCCTGGTTTTGAAGCTCTTTAAGAACATCAGCTGTCTGGATTTGGGTGAAGGAGAAGTGGGGGACTTTGGCAAGTAGCTGCAGGGGGTGCAGAGCTGTTGGAAAGGGTTGGGGTAGCCAGGTGGAAAGCATGGCCAGCCGTAGAAAAATGCTTATTGAAATTCTCAATTATTGTGGATTTATCGTGGTGACAGTGTTTCCTATCTTCAGTGCAGTGGGCAGCTGGGACGAGGTGCTCTTATTCTCCATGGACTTTACAGTGTCCCAGAACTTTTTTGGAGTTAGTGCTATAGGATGCAAATTTCTGCTTGAAAAAAGCTAGCCTTTGTTTTCCTAACTGACTGTGTGTATTGGTTCCCGACTTCCCTGAAAAGTTGCATATCGCGATGACTATTCGATGCTAATGCAAAACGCCACAGGATGTTTTTGTGCTGGTCAAGGGCAGACAGGTCTGGAGGGAACCAAGGGTCTGTTCTTAGTTCTGCATTTTTTGCTTATTTAAGATGGTGAGGAAATCACTTTTAAAGAGCAACCAAGACATCTTCTACTGACGGGATGAGGTCAATATCCTTCCAGGATACCCGGGCCAGGTCGATTAGAAAGGCCTGCTCGCTGGTCCTATACTTGGCGCTCCGGTACCGCTTGCCGTGCAGTAGCAGAGAAAACAGTCTATAACCTGGGTGACTGGAGTCTCTGACAATTTCATGGGCTTTCCTCTGACACCGCCTATTATATAGGTCCTGGATGGCAGGAAGCTTGGCCCCAGTAATGTACTGGACCGTTCGCACTACCCTCTGTAGTGCCTTACGGTCAGATGGCAAACAGTTGCCATACCAGGCGGTGATGCAGCCAGTCAAGATGCTCTTGATGGTGCAGCTGTAGAACCTTTTGAGGATCTGGGGACCCATGCAAAATCTTTTCAGTCTCCCTCGTGCCCTCTTCACAACTGTCTTAGGCTAGTTAAGGATCATATACCCTCTAACTTACAACCTCGACCCACTCCAATTTGCTTACCGCCCCAATAGGTCCTCAGATGATGCAATCGACATCACACTGCCCTAACCCATCTGGACAAGAGGAATACCTATGTAAGAATGCTGTTCATCGACTACAGCTCAGCATTTAACACCATAGTACCCTCCAAACTCATCATTAAGCTTGAGACCCTGGGTCTCGACCCCTGCTCTGTGCAACTGGGTACTGGACTTCCTGACGGGCCGCCTCCAAGTGGTGAAGGTAGGAAACAACACCTTCACCCCGCTGATCCTCAACACAGGGCCCCACAAGGGTGCGTGCTCAGCCCTCTCCTGTACTCCCTGTTCACCCACGACTGCGTGGCCATGCACGCTCCAACTCAATCATCAAGTTTGCAGACAAAACTACAGTGGTAGGCTTGATTACCAAAAACGATGAGATGGCCTACAGGGAGGAGGTGAGGGCCCTCGGTGTGGTGTGGTTTCAGGAAAACAACCTCTCACTCAATGTCAGCAAAACAAAAGAGATGATCGTGGACTTCAGGAAACAGCAGAGGGAACACCCCCTATCCACATCAATGGGAAAGCAGTGGAGAAAGTCGAACGTTTTAAGTTCATCAGCGGGTAGTAAGTTTTATGTTCCTCTGCGTACACATCACGGACAAACTGAAATGGTCCACCCACAAAGACAGTGTGGTGAAGAAGGCGCAACAGCACCTCTTCAACTTCAGGAGGCTGAAAAAAATGTGGATTGTCACCGAAAACCCTCACTAACTTTTACAGGTGCTCAATTGAGAGCATCCTGTCGGGCTATATCACCGCCTGGTACGGCAACTGCTCCGCCCACAACCGCAGGGCTCTCCAGAGGGTGATGCGGTCTGCGCAATGTATCCACCGGGGGCAAACTACCTGACACCTACAGCACCCGATGTCACAGGAAGAACAAAAAGATAATCAAGTACAACAACCACCTGAGCCACTGTTCACCATTCAGAAGGTACAGGTGCATCAAAGCTGGGACCGAGAGATAGAAGCTGTTTTTCAATCTCAAGGCCATCAGATTGTTAAACAGCCACCACTAGCACAGAGAGGCTGCTGCCTACCTACAGACTTGATATCAATGGCCACTTTAATAAATGGAACACTGGTCTCTTTAATTATGCCACTTCAAGAATGTTTCCATATCTCTCATTACTCATCTCATATGTATATACTGTATACTGTGTCCTTCACTATCTATTGCATCTTAGCCTCTCTGTCACGACTCATCCATATATATATATATATATATATATATATATATATATATATATATATATATATATATATATATCTTATCCTTATCATTCCTTTACTAGATTGTGTGTATTTGGTTCTGTTGTGGAATTGTTAGATATTACCTGTTAGATACTGCTGCACTGTCGGATCTAGAAGCATTTCACTACACTCACAATAACGTCTGCTAACCATGTGTATGTGACCCGTACAATTTGCCTTGATTTGATATATATATACTGTATCCGTGGTCGTACCCGTGTTGAGTCGTTGACCTCCATCTGAGCCAGCAGTTTCCCGTTGATGCTGAAGTTACAGAAGCGTCCTCTCTCATAACAGATGACACAGTGGCCCTCGCTGGACACAGAGATGAGGCGGGGCCTCAGGCACAACTCTGGGCCCTCCAGGGCCCGCAGCAGATCCCCTGTTATGGTATGGACCAGACATGGACCCTCTGGAGGAAGGGGGGGGGGGGAAGAAGGGATGGAGATTTAGAAACACACACACACACACACACACACACACACACACACACACACACACACACACACACACACACACACACACACACACACACACACACACACACACACACACACACACACACACTGACCTTTGGCCCCGCTAATGACCAGTCCCAGCTCAGCACAGACAGAGACACACACCACCTCATGGTCATGACCCGTCAGCACGGCTCTCGGAGCAGGGTAGTCACCTAGGAAACGCATTTATTCATTAAATTGTTCTCTGTTAAAGTGTCTTGAAACTAAATACACTTTAAATAAAATGTGACATACGAAGAGCAGATTAAAAATGGGGAAAGTATCTGCTCATGGAGATCAAAATGATCCGTTGGGGACCGTTGGGAGTCGGTGGGGAACGTTGGGAGTCGGTGGGGACCTGGGAGTCGGGGACCGTTGGGAGTCGGTGGGGTCCGTTGGGGACCGTTGGGTGTCGGTGGGGACCGCTGGGGACCGTTGGGAGTCAGTGGGGACCGTTGGGGACCGTTGGGAGTCGGTGGGGACCGTTGGGAGTCGGTGGGGTCCGTTGGGGACCGTTGGGGACCGTTGGGAGTCGGTTGGGGACCGTTGGGAGTCGGTGGGGACCATTGGGAGTCGGTGGGGTCCGTTGGGGTCCGTTGGGGACCGTTGGGAGTCGGTGGGGACCGTTGGAAGTCGGTGGGGACCGTTGGGAGTCGGTGGGGACCGTTGGGAGTCGGTGGGGTCCGTTGGGAGTTGGGGATCATTGGGGATCCGTTGGGGACTGGGGATCATTGGTGATCATTGGAGTCGGTGGGGAACGTGGGGACCGTTGGGAGTCGGTGGAGTCCGGTGGGGACCGTTGGGAGTCGGTGGGGACCGTTGGGGACCGTTGGGAGTCGGTGGGGACCGTTGGGAGTCGGGGACCGTGGGGACCGTTGGGAGTCGGTGGGGACCGTTGGGAGTCCCGTTGGGGACCGTTGGGGACCGTTGGGAGTCGGTGGGGACCGTTGGGGATCATTGTTCAAGGCAAGAGATTAATGTGCTGATAATATTGTAAAAAGGACAGGAAATGTAGCTGGTTTCCCTTTCACCTCTTAGAAGCATATTGCTATGTACTCCACAAACACACACACCCCTCCACACACGGACTTACTGTTGTTGGGGTTGTCTCCAATGATGTGATGGCGTCCGCTCCAGTACCACAGCAGCAGGGTAGCGTCTCTGGACCCCGACACGATGTAGCAGTCTCCTCCGATGTAGCTCTCTGACCGGGCCAGGCACGTCACCACGTCCCAGTGGCCAAACACTATCTGGGTCAACTTACCTACAGTGAGGAGGTAGAGATGTGGACGTATTGAGGAATAATGTAGACAGATCCAGGAATAATGTAGTGGCATTGAGGAATAATGTAGACCTATTGAGGAATAATGTAGCCAGATCGAGGAATAATGTAGACCTATTGAGGAATAATGTAGCCAGATCGAGGAATAATGTAGACCTATTGAGGAATAATGTAGCCAGATCGAGGAATAATGTAGTCGCATTGAGGAATAATGTAGACCTATTGAGGAATAATGTAGACCTATTGAGGAATAATGTAGACCTATTGAGGAATAATGTAGACAGATCGAGGAATAATGTAGACCTATTGAGGAATAATGTAGACAGATCGAGGAATAATGTAGACCTATTGAGGAATAATGTAGACAGATTGAGGAATAATGTAGACCTATTGAGGAATAATGTAGACAGATCGAGGAATAATGTAGACCTATTGAGGAATAATGTAGACAGATCGAGGAATAATGTAGACCTATTGAGGAATAATGTAGACAGATCGAGGAATAATGAAGACCTATTGAGGAATAATGTAGATGCATCGAGGAATAATGTAGACCTATTGAGGAATAATGTAGACAGATCGAGGAATAATGTAGACAGATCGAGGAATAATGAAGACCTATTGAGGAATAATGTAGACAGATTGAGGAATAATGTAGACCTATTGAGGAATAATGTAGACAGATCGAGGAATAATGAAGACCTATTGAGGAATAATGTAGATGCATCGAGGAATAATGTAGACCTATTGAGGAATAATGTAGACAGATCGAGGAATAATGTAGACAGATCGAGGAATAATGAAGACCTATTGAGGAATAATGTAGACGCTTTGAGGAATAATGTAGAGGTATTGTAGTAGTAAAGTAGTAGTATTATATCTCGTCTGCATCACCTCAGGGTTGTTGAAAGAAATGAATAGTGAAGTAGTAGTGCTGTTTAATAATACCTGTCTCGGTAGAGTAGACAGTATAGATAGTATATAGTATAGTATATAGTATAGTATATAGTATAGTAGTAGTACTGTGGCAGGTACCTGTCCCAGTGGGGTAGACTCTGAAGCTGTTGTCCCAGTATAGATAGTATATAGTATAGTATATAGTATAGTAGTAGTACTGTGGCAGGTACCTGTCTCGGTAATGTAAATGTAGAGTAGACTCTGAAGCTGTTGTCCCAGTATAGATAGTATATAGTATAGTATATAGTATAGTAGTAGTACTGTGGCAGGTACCTGTCCCAGTGGGTAGACTCTGAAGCTGTTGTCCCAGTATAGATAGTATATAGTATAGTATATAGTATAGTAGTAGTACTGTGGCAGGTATCTGTCCCAGTGGGGTAGACTCTGAAGCTGTTGTCCCAGTATAGATAGTATATAGTATAGTATAGTAGTAGTACTGTGGCAGGTACCTGTCCCAGTGGGGTAGACTCTGAAGCTGTTGTCCCAGTATAGATAGTATATAGTATATAGTATAGTAGTAGTACTGTGGCAGGTACCTGTCCCAGTGGGGTAGACTCTGAAGCTCTTGTCCCAGTATAGATAGTATATAGTATAGTAGTATAGTAATACTATAGCAGTACTGTGACAGGTACCTGTCCCAGTGGGGTAGACTCTGAAGCTCTTGTCCCAGTATAGATAGTATATAGTATAGTATAGTAGTATAGTATATAGTATAGTATACAGTATTGTAGTATGGTATAGTACTACTATAGTAGTACTGTGGCAGGAACCTGTCTCGGTAGAGTAGACTCTGAAGCTCTTGTCCCAGTATAGATAGTATAGTAGTATAGTATATAGTATAGTAGTATGGTATAGTAATACTATAGTAGTACTGTGGCAGGTACCTGTCTCGATAGAGTAGACTCTGAAGCTCTTGTCCCAGTATAGATAGTATATAGTATATAGTATAGTATATAGTTTAGTATATAGTATAGTCGTATAGTAGTAGTATAGTAGTACTGTGACAGGTACCTGTCTCGGTAGAGTAGACTTTGAAGCTCTTGTCCCAGTATAGATAGTATATAGTATAGTATATAGTATAGTATATAGTTTAGTATATAGTATAGTCATATAGTAGTAGTATAGTAGTACTGTCACAGCTACCTGTCTCGGTAGAGTAGACTCTGAAGCTCTTGTCCCAGTTTAGATAGTATATAGTATAGTATATAGTATAGTATATAGTATAGTATATAGTCTTATAGTAGTAGTATAGTAGTACTGTCAGAGGTACCTGTCTCGGTAGAGTAGACTCTGAAGCTCTTGTCCCAGAAGCCACAGACCAGGATGTAGCGGTTGTCGGCGGTAACCACGAAGCAGTGTGTGTTGATCTGGATGCTCTGGTCCACCAGGTCTGTGATCTGACGCTTACTCACACCTGAGTTGTTGGCTACACACACACAGGCGCACGCACACACACAAAATAACAATGCTAATAGAAACTATAATGGTGTATGATCTGATGCCTAACAACCTATGGCCTCTAATTTGGGCAAAAAGTGTTACCAAAAGTCTGACCACCAGGGTATCACATGACGTGTTCTGACCTATGAGAGGGTCCATCTCAATGGGCAGGTGATGAGCCTGTTCTAGGGAGTAACCTGGAGCCCCACGGAGACCTGAGAACACACAATGCATGGTCACACCTATCTCTCTCTCACACACACGCGCACACGCACACACACGCACGCACACACACACACACGCACACACACACACACACACGTACACACACACACACACACACACACACACACACACACACACACACACACACACACACACACACACACACACACACACACACACACACACACACACACACACACACACACACACACACACACACACACACACACACACACACACACACACACACACACACACACACACACACACACACACACACACACACACACACACACACACTACTCACCGACGGTGTTGTGCCAACGGTTGACAGCGAACAGTCTGCTGCAGGTGACGGTGACAGCAGCAGGGACAGAGAGGTGGGGCAGGGTGTTGGCTGCTACGTGGGTCACAGGAGAGTTGGAGGGGAACTTCAGCACCATGATCACATCCTGCTGCATCTGGTCCTTAAACATCAGAGGACTCTGAGGAAGAAAACACTGATGAGATAGAAGAGAGAGAGAGAGAGAGAGAGAGAGAGGGGGAGAAGGAGAGGAGGGGAGAGAGAGAGAGAGAGAGAGAGAGAGAGAGAGAGAGAGAGAGGGGGGGGGGGGAGAAGGGAGAGGAGAGGGAGGGAGGGGAGAAGGGAGAGGAGATGAGAGAGAAGAGGGGAGAGGGAGGAGGAGGAGCGAGGGAAGAGGAGAGAGGGAGGAGAGAGGGAAGAGGGGAGAGGAAGGAGGGGAGATGGATGAGGAGAGAGGGAGGATGATATGGAGGAAGAGAGGGATTAGGAGAGAGGGAGGAGGGGAGATGGAGAAGGAGAGAGAGATGAGGAGAGGGATAAGGAGAGAGAGATGAGGAGAGGGATGATGAGAGAGGAAGGAGGGGAGAGGGAGGAGGAGAGAGGAAGGAGGGGAGAGGAAGGAGGGGAGAGGAAGGAGGGGAGAGGAAGGAGGGGAGAGGAAGGAGGTGAGAGGAAGGAGGGGAGAGGAAGGAGAGGAGATGGATGAGGAGAGAGGGAGGAGGACAGAAGGAGGAGAGGGAGGAAGAGAGAGATTAGGAGAGAGGGAGGAGAGAGGGAGGAGGGGAGAGGAACGATGGGAGAGGGAGGAGGAGAGAGGGAGGAGGGGAGAGGAAGAAGGGGAGATGGATGAGGAGAGAGGGAGGAGGAGAGAAGGAGGAGAGGGGGAGGAAGAGAGAGGGAGGAGGAGAAAGGGATTAGGAGAGAGGGAGGAGGTGAGAGGGCATAGGAGAGAGGGAGGAGGTGAGAGGGATTAGGAGAGAGGGTTTAGGAGAGAGGGAGGAGGAGAGAAGAAGGAGAGGGAGGAGGAGAAAGAGATTAGGAGAGAGGGATTAGGAGAGAGGGATGAGGAGAGGGATGATGAGAGAGTGATTAGGAAAGAGGAAGGAGGGGAGAGGGAGGAGGAGAGAGGGAGGAGGGGAGAGGAACGACGGAAGAGGGAGGAGGAGAGAGGGAGGAGGGGAGAGGAAGAAGGGGAGATGGATGAGGAGAGAGGGAGGAGGAGAGAAGGAGGAGAGGGAGGAGGAGAGAGGGAGGAAGAGAGGGGGAGGAGAAGTAAGGGATTAGGAGAGAGGGAGGAGGTGAGAGGGCATAGGAGAGAGGGAGGAGGTGAGAGGGATTAGGAGAGAGGGTTTAGGAGAGAGGGAGGAGGAGAGAAGAAGGAGAGGGAGGGGGAGGAAGAGAGAGAGGGAGGAGGAGAAAGAGATTAGGAGAGAGGGATTAGGAGAGAGGGAGGAGGTGAGAGGGAATAGGAGGGGTTTAGGAGAGAGGGAGGAGAGAAGGGGGAGAGGGAGGGGGAGAGAGGGAGGAGGTGAGAGGGAATAGGAGAGAGGGTTTAGGAGAGGGAGGGGGAGAGAGGGAGGAGGTGAGAGGGATTATGAGAAGGAGTTTAGGAGAGAGGATGAGAGAAAGATGGGGTAGAGGTATGGGAGAAAGTGATGGAAAGAGGAATGAGAAGTGGGATGGGAAGAGGGGTGGGAAGAGGTATATTAGTGAGGGAGAACAGGATAGAAGCAGGAACACACACTGAGGAACAGAGGGTGACTTCAGACCCAGAAGAAAGGAAGGTTGGTAGGTTCTAAAATAACTTTCCCAACAATCTCTGGTTGGCCACAAATCCTGGTTTTCCTGCTTATTCTAGGAATAATCCAACCAGGATTTCTGAAAAATAAAAGGAACTGTAGGGACATTTTATGGAATTCTGCAAACTTAAGGGTTGGTATTGATTGGTTAGTTTTGATTGGTTGTGCAGGTGTTGGTTGGTTGGAATAGGCAGGTAATGGTTGGTAATGGTTGGTTGGATGGACATGTATTGGTTGGTGTTGGTTGGAAGGGCAGATGTTGGTTGGAAGGGCAGATATTGGTTGGAAGGGCAGATGTTGGTTGGAAGGGCAGATGTTGGTTGGAAGGGCAGATATTGGTTGGAAGGGCAGATATTGGTTGGAAGGGCAGATGTTGGTTGGAAGGGCAGATATTGGTTGGAAGGGCAGATGTTGGTTGGAAGGGCAGATATTGGTTGGAAGGGCAGATATTGGTTGGAAGGGCAGATGTTGGTTGGTTGGAAGGGCAGATATTGGTTGGAAGGGCAGATATTGGTTGGAAGAGCAGATATTGGTTGGAAGGGCAGATGTTGGTTGGAAGGGCAGATGTTGGTTGGAAGGGCAGATATTGATTGGTTGGTTGGTTGATTGGTTTGATGGATGGATGGGCATGTTTTGGTTGGTATTGGTTGGAAGGGCAGATGTTGGTTGGAAGGGCAGATATTGGTTGGAAGGGCAGATGTTGGTTGGAAGGGCAGATGTTGGTTGGAAGGGCAGATATTGGTTGGAAGGGCAGATGTTGGTTGGAAGGGCAGATATTGGTTGGAAGGGCAGATGTTGGTTGGAAGGGCAGATATTGGTTGGAAGGGCAGATATTGGTTGGAAGGGCAGATGTTGGTTGGTTGGAAGGGCAGATATTGGTTGGAAGGGCAGATATTGGTTGGAAGGGCAGATATTGGTTGGAAGGGCAGATGTTGGTTGGAAGGGCAGATGTTGGTTGGAAGGGCAGATATTGGTTGGAAGGGCAGGTATTGGTTGGAAGGGCAGATGTTGGTTGGAAGGGCAGATGTTGGTTGGAAGGGCAGATATTGGTTGGAAGGGCAGATGTTGGTTGGAAGGGCAGATGTTGGTTGGTTGGAAGGGCAGATATTGGTTGGAAGGGCAGATGTTGGTTGGAAGGGCAGATGTTGGTTGGAAGGGCAGATGTTGGTTGGAAGGGCAGATGTTGGTTGGAAGGGCAGATTGGTTGGTTGGAAGGGCAGATATTGGTTGGAAGGGCAGATGTTGGTTGGAAGGGCAGATGTTGGTTGGAAGGGCAGATATTAGTTGGAAGGGCAGGTATTGGTTGGAAGGGCAGATGTTGGTTGGAAGGGCAGATATTGGTTGGAAGGGCAGATATTGGTTGGAAGGGCAGATATTGGTTGGAAGGGCAGATGTTGGTTGGAAGGGCAGATGTTGGTTGGTTGGAAGGGCAGATATTGGTTGGAAGGGCAGATGTTGGTTTGGAAGGGCAGATATTGGTTGGAAGGGCAGATATTGGTTGGAAGGGCAGATGTTGGTTGGAAGGGCAGATGTTGGTTGGAAGGGCAGATGTTGGTTGGAAGGGCAGATGTTGGTTGGAAGGGCAGATGTTGGTTGGTTGGAAGGGCAGATGTTGGTTGGTTGGAAGGGCAGATATTGGTTGGAAGGGCAGATGTTGGTTGGTTGGAAGGGCAGATATTGGTTGGTTGGAAGGGCAGATATTGGTTGGAAGGGCAGATATTGGTTGGAAGGGCAGATATTGGTTGGAAGGGCAGATATTGGTTGGAATGGCAGATATTGGTTGGAATGGCAGATATTGGTTGGAATGGCAATATTGGTTGGAAGGGCAGATATTGGTTGGAAGGGCAGATATTGGTTGGAATGGCAGATATTGGTTGGAAGGGCAGATATTGGTTGGAAGGGCAGATGTTGGTTGGTTGGAAGGGCAGATATTGGTTGGAAGGGCAGATATTGGTTGGAAGGGCAGATGTTGGTTGGAAGGGCAGATATTGGTTGGAAGGGCAGATATTGGTTGGAAGGGCAGATGTTGGTTGGAAGGGCAGATATTGGTTGGAAGGGCAGATATTGGTTGGAAGGGCAGATATTGGTTGGAAGGGCAGATGTTGGTTGGAAGGGCAGATGTTGGTTGGAAGGGCAGATATTGGTTGGAAGGGCAGATGTTGGTTGGAAGGGCAGATATTGGTTGGAAGGGCAGATATTGGTTGGAAGGGCAGATGTTGGTTGGAAGGGCAGATGTTGGTTGGAAGGGCAGATGTTGGTTGGAAGGGCAGATATTGGTTGGAAGGGCAGATATTGGTTGGAAGGGCAGATATTGGTTGGAAGGGCAGATATTGGTTGAAAGGGCAGATGTTGGTTGGTTGGAAGGGCAGATATTGGTTGGAAGGGCAGATATTGGTTGGAAGGGCAGATATTGGTTGGAAGGGCAGATGTTGGTTGGAAGGGCAGATATTGGTTGGATGAATGGATGGTTGTATGTTTGGCAGGTATTGGTTGGTATTGGGTGGTTAGTTAGAAGGGCAAATATTGGCTGGTTAGGCAGGTATTGGTTTGTATTGGGTGGTTGGTTGGAAGGGCAAATATTGGTTAGTTGGGCAGGTATTAGGAACAGGGGTGGAGTTGGGTCTCTCTCTCCATGACACTATGGGGCACGAGGACCTGGGGCAGCCTGGGGCAGCCTCCCAGGGTCCTGGGAGGGTAGAGGACAGTAGAAATACTCAAAAGGCAACCAGTAGCCTATGTAACCTGGGTTGTATTAATTAGGGCACATCATCGTAAAACATTTTGAAATATTTTTCAGCAAAGGATAAAAAAACAGCAGTTTTTCATAGACAGGACCAGACAGTCCCCGCTGTTTTATTGTGTTTTCTGACCCAGCCAGTTGGGTTGTGATTAACTGACCCCAGGCACGTGGGGGTCGGTCCAAGAGGCTGCAAATAAATACATAAATAAAGGAAATATATACTGTATATATTATTCACGGAATATATACAGTACCAGTCAAAGTTTGGACCTACTTATTCCAGGGTTTTTCTTTATTTCTTTTTTACTATTTTCTACATTGTAGAATAATAGTGAAGACATAAAAACTATGAAATAACACATATGGAATCATGTAGTAACCAAAAAAGTTTTAAACAAATCAAAGTAGCCACCCTGATGCTTCGATGACAGCTTTGCACACTCTTGGCATTCTCTCAACCAGCTTCATGAGGTAGTCACCTGGTATGCATTTCAATTAACAGGTGTGCCTTGTTAAAAGTTAATTTGTGGAATTTCTTTCCTTCTTAATGAGTTTGAGCCAATCAATTGTGTTGTGACAAGATGGGGTTGGTGTACAGAAAATAGCCCTATTTGGTAAAATACCAAAGTCCATATTATGGCAAGAACAGCTCAAATAAGCAAAAGAGAAATGACAGCATCAATACTTTAAGACATGAAAATAAGTTGGTTAGGGAAAATGTCAAGAACTTTGAAAGTTTCTTCAAGTGCAGTCACAAAAACTGGCTCTCACGAGGCCCTCCACAGGAATGGAAGACCCAGAGTTACCTCTGCTGCAGAGGATAAGTTCATTAGAGTTAACTGGCTCTCACGAGGCCCTCCACAGGAATGGAAGACCCAGAGTTACCTCTGCTGCAGAGCATACGTTCATTAGAGTTAACCGGCTCAGAAATTGCAGCCCAAATAAATGCTTCACAGAGTTCAAGTAACAGACACATCTCAACATCAACTGTTCAGAGGAGACTGTGTGAATAAGGCCTTCATAGTTGAATTGCTGCAAAGAAACAACTACTAAAGGACAACAAGAATAAGAAGAGACTTGCTTAGGCCAAGAAACACGAGCAATGGACATTAGACCGGTGGAAATCTGTCCTTTGGTCTGATGAGTCCATATTTGAGATTTTTGGTTCCAACCGCCGTGTCTTTGTGAGGCGCAGAGTAGGTGAACAGATGATCTCTCCATGGGGGGGTTTGTGTCATTTGATTTACACAACATGCCTACCACTTTGAAGATGCAACATATTTTTTTATTGTGAAACAAACAAGAAATAACCCCCCCAAAACAGAAAGCTTGAGCGTGCATTACTATTCACCCCCTCCAAAGTCAATACAAAGTCAATTACAGCTGCAAGTCTCTTGCGGTATGTCTCTATAAGCTTGGCACATCCAGCTACTGGGATTTTTGCCCATTCTTCAAGGCAAATCTGCTCCAGCTGGATGGGTTCCGCTGGTGTACAGCAATCTTTAAGTCATAAAACCAGATTCTCAATAGGATTGAAGTCTGGGCTTTAAATAGGCCAATCCAAGACATTTAAATGTTTCACCTTAAACCACTCGAGTATGGCTTTAGCAGTATACTTAGGGACAATGTCCTGCTGGAATTGAACCTCCGTCCCAGTCTCAAATCTCTGGAAGACTGAAACAGGTTTCCCTCAAGAATTACCCTGTATTTAGCGCCATCCATCATTCCTTCAATTCTGACCAGTCCATGCCGGTGAAAAACATCCCTACAGTATGATGCTGCCACCACCTTGCTTCACTGTGGGGATGGTGTTCTCAGGGTGATGAGAGGTGTTGGGTTTGAGCAAGACATAGCATTTTCCTTGATGGCCAAAAAGCTCAATTTTAGTCTCATCTGACCAGAGTACCTTATTCCATATGTTTGGGGAGTGTCCCACATGACTTTTGGCGAACACCAAACGTGTTTTCTTAATTATTTTCTTTAAGCAATGGCTTTTCTCAGGCCACTCTCCATAAAGTCTAGCTCTGTAGAGTGTACGGCTTAAAGTGGTCCTATGGACAGATACTCCAATCTCCACTGTGGAGCTTTGCAGCTCTTTCTGGGTTATCTTTGTTGCCTCTCTGATTAATGCCCTCCTTGCCTGGTCTGTGAGTTTTGGGGAGAAGGCCTCTCTTGGCAGATTTGTTGTGGTGCCATATTTTTCCATTTTTTAATAATGGATTTAATGGTGCTCTGTGGGATGTCCAAAGATTCTGATATTTTTTTATAACCCAACCCTGATCTGTACTTCTCCACAACTTTGTCCCTGACCTGTTTGGAGAGCTCCTTGGTCTTCATGATGCCGTTTGCTTGGTGGTGCCCCTTGCTTAATGGTGTTGCAGACTCTGGGGCCTTTCAGAACAGACGTATATATACTGAGATCATGTGACACTTAGATTGCACACAGGTGGACTTTATTTAACTAATTATGTGACTTCTGAAGGTAATTGGTGGCACCAGATCTTATTTAGGGGCTTCATAGTAAAGGGGGTGAAAACACCACTTTTCCTTTTTTCATTTTTTTGAAACAAGTAATTTTTTTCATTTCGCAATTTGGACTATTTTGTCCATTACAAATTACTCCAAATAAAAATCTATTTTAATTATACAACCAAATAGGAAAACCACCAAGGGAGATAAATACTTTTGCAAGGCAGAATAAACAAAACACCAATATAGTGTCTTACAGGGTGTTGGGCCATCTGCCAGAACAGGTTCAATGTTCCTTGGCATAGATTCTACTAGTGGACCTAAACCAGGAAAATGCACCGCAAACTTAACATTTATATCCCTCATTTACTCAGGTGTTTCCTTTATTTTGGCAGTTACATGTTGCCTATAGAAGGGAAGGCCGCAATTGGTCCAGCATGCATGTCAAATATACAGTTTGTTGCATTGTGGCCATAGACATATAGCCCATAGAAGTGTTTTGGAATCTCTTACCCTGCCAATTTGACTATTAAACTCATGGGTACACTTGCAATGGTTGCCAGCCCTAACTTGAATTGGAACGGTATCTATGAATTATATTTCTATGGTTGGTTGCAGCTGTCAAACTTAAATCACGAGAAAACGTCTTAATGTCTTAATCCGGCCCTGAGTGTGTGTGAGTGTGTGTGTGAGTTCTCACCAGGTGCATGGCAGAGGAGCGAGGGGGGTGGGGCTCGATCAGCAGCTGGGATGGAGTCTGACCACATGCCTGGATCTGGGTCTCCATCAACTAGGGGGGAGAAGGAGGGGGGAGAGAGAGGGGGCAGAGAGAGGGGGCAGAGAGAGGGGGAAAGAGAGAGGGGGCAGAGAGAGGGGGCAGAGAGAGGGGGCAGAGAGAGGGGGGAGAAGGAGGGGGGAGAGAGAGGGGGCAGAAGGAGGGGAGAGAGAGAGAGAGGTGTAGAGAGAGGGGGAGAAGGAGGGGGGAGAAAGAGGGGGGAGAAGGAGGGGAGAGAGAGAGAGAGGGTGTAGAGAGATAGAGGTAAAAGCATAATCAGTAATATTACATTAGGTTGCTGTAATTAAATAAACTGAGATGATATTTCTACGGCTGGAATATGACAATATAAAACTGCAAAAAAGGACGGGTTAGAAAAACAACTCAATGTTGGTTATTAAGTAACCCAGTAACCACTATTGGACAGAACTGGGTTATTAAGTAACCTAATAACCACTATTGGACAGAACTGGGTTATTAAGTAACCCAGTAACCACTATTGGACAGAACTGGGTTATTAAGTAACCCAGTAACCACTATTGGACAGAACTGGGTTATTAAGTAACCTAATAACCACTATTGGACAGAACTGGGTTATTAAGTAACCCAGTAACCACTATTGGACAGAACTGGGTTATTAAGTAACCCAGTAACCACTATTGGACAGAACTGGGTTATTAAGTAACCCAGTAACCACTATTGGACAGAACTGGGTTATTAAGTAACCCAGTAACCACTATTGGACAGAACTGGGTTATTAAGTAACCCAGTAACCACTATTGGACAGAACTGGGTTATTAAGTAACCTAGTAACCACTATTGGACAGAACTGGGTTATTAAGTAACCCAGTAACCATTATTGGACAGAACTGGGTTATTAAGTAACCCAGTAACCACTATTGGCCAGAACTGGGTTATTAAGTAACCTAGTAACCACTATTGGACAGAACTGTCAAATATTTTGGGTTGTTTGGATGATCCAAACATGGGTTAATTTAATTTAATTTAATTTAATTGACTGCCCTGCTGGGTTGTTCTAGCAGCTGGGTCTTTTTGAATATATTCCTTAGCTTATTTTCAGGAGGCGTGTCTTATTAGGGGCATGTCTTATTAGAGGCGTGGCTTTCAGCAAGAGAATACATTTCATTCCTGTTCATTATGTTAAGATTACAAAATGCAAATTCAAATTTCAATATATATATATATATATATTTTTTTACACTTTCTTCTATACTATTAATATTATTGATCTTTCTTTCTTTCTTCTATTGATCATACTTTCTAATGATCTCACGACCAATACATTTTTATTTGACATTTGACATGTTGTTATACATGATGTTGTGTTATCATAGTACTTCACTTCTCGACACCGCTGCCCTGTGACGGTTGTCATGGTGAGTCGTGGCGACAGCCAGGTGACCTACCTCCCGCTGTGCGGAGTCGGTGATGGTATCCAAGGTGACGGAACCCTCATAGGACAGGAAGTGGAAGACGTTAAGAGCTCGTACAGCCTCGGGCCCTCGCTGCTTATAACCAAATATCAGATCTATCCACTGGTGCAGCTGGCACGACACAAACTCACTCTCCAACGCCTAGAGAGAGAGGGAGGAGAGAGGGAAGGAAGGAAGGAGGGAGAGGGGAAGGAGGAAGGAAGAGAGGGAAGGAAGGAGGAAGGGAAAGAGGAGGGAGAGAGGAAGGAAGAGAGGGAAGGAATGAGGAAGGGAGTGAGGGAAGGGAGAGAGGGAAGGAAGAAGGAAGGGAGTGAGGGAAGGGAGAGAGGAAAGGAAGGAGGAAGGGGGGAGAGAGGGAAGGGAGAGAGGGAAGGAAGGAGGAAGGGAGTGAGGGAAGGGAGAGAGGGAAGGAAGGAGGGATGGGAGAGAGGGGAGGGAGAGAGGGAAGGAAGGAGGAAGGGAGTGAGGGAAGGGAGAGAGGGAAGGAAGGAGGGATGGGAGAGAGGGGAGGAAGGAAAGGAAGGAAGGAGGAAGTGAGGGAAAGAGAAAGGTTATGCTCTAGTCTTGTAGTTGTAGGGCAGTAAGCCTTCTCCAGTGGTGTTGTTGGGGGGTGTATTCATTAAGAAATTAAAACAAGACGGACAAGTTCAGTTAATTTAATTTAGTTCCTATTTCAACCCTTTTTCTTCTTTAAATGTTTAAAAAAATGTTTAAAAGTAGATAAAAGTATGATAAAAGTAGAGACTGCGCTATTACAGCCTATATTATATATATATATATATATATACATACATACACTACAGTTGAGGAACAAAAAGTAATTCTGCATTGAAAGCTGATGAACTTCTAACCCCACTTTTGAGAAAATGGTCCTTGAATGTTTTGGTACCTACTGGAGAGCTCTTCATTTGTCTACCCCCATTCAGCATCGTTCACACCCTCTTAAGCTTTAGCCCCACCCATTCAGCATCATTCACACCCTCTTAAGCTTTAGCCTTGATCTGAGTGTTCTGTCCTTACAACAGCAGTCCCGTACAGGGACCAATATCAGGGGAAATTTCAGAGTGGCAACTAAAAATACAATTTCGTAACATTAAACATTCTTGAAAATGCAAGTGTCTTACGCCCTTCAAAAGATTAGAATCTTGGTAATCAAACTACGTTTCCCAATTTAAAATAGCTATTACAGAGAACAAATCCCATGCTTTTGTTTGAGAAGAGCAATCAAGAACAGAAACATTTTCCACCATCACAGTTTTTAGACTTTCACATCTGAAGGTAAAATTATGAGTTACATTCTGACATCTTGCTCTTATTTCTCTTCCTGAGTATCCCATTGATCAAATGAAGTGCCGTTTTCTTTGATAAAATCAATTTTTATAGCCTAAATCTAAACATTTTGTAAACTATTTGTGCCGGGAATTAATTTTAGCGAAGCTTCATTGATCGACTATATTTCTGCCCAATGACCACTGATCTTCTTGAAATCTAGCTGGGTAGATAGCCAATGGGCTGAGGTAAACGCCAGTATGTAATGGTTTGTAATGTAAATTCATTAAAAATCCTACAAGGTAATTTTTCTGGATTTTTTTCCCTCATTTTGTCTGTCATAGTTGTAGTGTACCTATGATGAAAATTACAGGCCTCTCTCATCTTTTTAAGTGGGAGAACTTGCACAACTTGAACTTGCACAATTGGTGGCTGACTAAATACTTTTTTTGCCCCACTGTAGACTCTCTTACCTGTATACATGGATGGATGCTTTTACCTCTCTGTCACGGATGCCATGGCTGCCCTTAGTTTGAAGATGTAATCCGGAGACAGGTGTTTTATACAACAGCCTTCTCCCTCTCTGCCATGGTTGCCCTTAGTTTGAAGATGTAATCCAGAGACATGGTGTTTTATTACAATAGCCTTCTGTGTGTTCTCTTTTCGACTCAAACGCCAGAATGTCCTCCATCTCCATCTCACCTCAAACGCCAGAATGTCCTCCATCTCCATCTCACACTACCCACTGATTTCAAAACTCGGGTCCTCCAGAAAGTGGAGAGCAACACTGATGTAGTTCAAATACGTGATATCTTTCAAAAAAAGCCGTGTTAGACAGGATCATCATACTGACCAGCTCATGTTATAGACAGAAGCCTGCTTACGTGGCAGACCAATGTCAACTCATCTCTCGACATGTCCAGCCCACTCATTATCTCAGCCAATCATGGAAGGTTGCTGTCTTTTTCTGTGGCTAAACCAACTGGGCTCCTAATTGAGCAATTTTATTTTGTATTTATATACAAGGTTGTTATTAAGGAAATTAACTTTTTTAAATGAAAGTTCACATGTTCCAGAAGGCATTTCTGCCCCCAAAAATGCGGTTAACATTCCACCGTCTCTCCTGTGAAGTAGTGACGCGTAATTGCCTGAAACGAGTCACAAATACGACCCAGCATATGTGTGCATGTGTCTGTGTGTATGTGCATGTGTCTGTGCATGTGTCTGTGTGTGTGTCTCACCATGCGGTTGATGCGTACGAAGTCCTCAGGTTTCTTGGCCCAGGCTGGCAGTTCTATATCAGACACAGGAGTCCCGTCCTCTCTCTGTCCCAGCTCAAAACCACTACTGTTAACAAACATCTCTGGGAGGTAGTAGAACTCTGGGATCAACTCCTGTTGGTCAACACATTATACTCAGTTCAAAACCACTACTGTTAACAAACATCTCTGGAAGGTAGTAGAACTCTGGGATCAACTCCTGTTGGTCAACAACAGCAACACAGGTGAGGATTCATAATGCTTTTACTAATGACAATGACAATCAATTAATCAATCATTCAATCACATTTAAACTCCCTCTCTTTCTCTTAAGCACACACACACACACACACACAAACAACAACCCCCCCCACTCACACACACAGAGACAAACACACACACACACAAAAACTCTCCCCCGCCCCCACACACACACACACACACACACACACACACACACACACACATAAAAAAACTCCCCCCCCACACACACACTAACCTTGACATCAGCAGTGTCCCGTTGGCAGTTCCTCCAAGCCCGTGCGATGCCAGAGAAGGCTCTGTCAGGATGGTCAAACTGGTTCTCATTGGCATTCAGGAAGAACGTGGTGAAGGGCTCCTAATGAAGCAGGAAACACACAGGATATCTATACACACAATATCCATCCATCCATCCATCTATCTATCTATCTAGCTTTTAAAATAACGGTTCTGTTCCAGGAACACTACAGATTACTTTTGTTTGCGGTTCTGATTACGTTCCTCTAAAAACATCATTATTTCCCTGTTTTGGCGCGTGTGTGTGTACTCACTATCCGCAGCATCCAGAGCAGTGTGGTGTTAGCCGTAGAGTAGAGGGAGCCGTAGTGGTGCGGTGGCGTTCCGTCCTCCTCCCAGGTATCATAGCGCTCTGCAGAGAACACCGCTCGCTTTGGGTGCAACGCACCGATTGGCTGCAGGGAATCACACACAATTTGGAACAAGAGCTGAAACTAATGCAGAATCTGTTTCTATTGCACCTTACAGGTGAATAGCTGGCTAGCTGAGTAGAACACCTGTTTAGAGTAGAACACCTGTTTAGAGTAGAACACCTGTTTAGAGTAGAACACTTGTTTAGGAGAGGTGCTGGCTAACAGAGTAGAACACCTGGTTAGGAGAGGTGCTGGCTAGCAGAGTAGAACATCTGTTTAGGAGAGGTGCTGGCTAGCAGAGTAGAACACCTGTTTAGAGTAGAACACCTGTTTAGAGTAGAACACCTGTTTAGGAGATGTGCTGGCTAACAGAGTAGAACACCTGGTTAGGAGAGGTGCTGGCTAGCAGAGTAGAACACCTGGTTAGGAGAGGTGCTGGCTAACAGAGTAGAACACCTGGTTAGGAGAGGTGCTGGCTAGCGGAGTAGAACACCTGGTTAGGTGAGGTGCTGGCTAGCGGAGTGGAACACCTGTTTAGGAGAGGTGCTGGCTAGCAGAGTAGAACACCTGGTTAGGAGAGGTGCTGGCTAGCAGAGTAGAACACCTGGTTAGGAGAGGTGCTGGCTAACAGAGTAGAACACCTGGTTAGGAGAGGTGCTGGCTAGCAGAGTAGAACACCTGGTTAGGAGAGGTGCTGGCTAACAGAGTAGAACACCTGGTTAGAAGAGGTGCTGGCTAGCAGAGTAGAACACCTGGTTAGGAGAGGTGCTGGCTAGCAGAGTAGAACACCTGGTTAGGAGAGGTGCTGGCTAGCAGAGTAGAACACCTGGTTAGGAGAGGTGCTGGCTAACAGAGTAGAACACCTGGTTAGGAGAGGTGCTGGCTAGCGGAGTAGAACACCTGGTTAGGAGAGGTGCTGGCTAACAGAGTAGAACACCTGTTTAGGAGAGGTGCTGGCTAACAGAGTAGAACACCTGGTTAGGAGAGGTGCTGGCTAGCAGAGTAGAACACCTGGTTAGGAGAGGTGCTGGCTAGCAGAGTAGAACACCTGTTTAGAGTAGAACACCTGGTTAGGAGAGGTGCTGGCTAACAGAGTAGAACACCTGGTTAGGAGAGGTGCTGGCTAGCGGAGTAGAACACCTGGTCAGGAGAGGTGCTGGCTAACAGAGTAGAACACCTGGTTAGGAGAGGTGCTGGCTAGCGGAGTAGAACACCTGGTTAGGAGAGGTGCTGGCTAACAGAGTAGAACACCTGGTTAGGAGAGGTGCTGGCTAACAGAGGAGAACACCTAACTGAAAAAGGAGTGCTCAACACTCTGCAATATTTGAAAGACAAGCTCTCTTCATCAGGGTATAATGACACACACTGCTGGTCACTAGTTTATAAAGGACTTACAGGTGTGACAACATGAATTAACATGCCTTCACATTACATGGCTCTGTCACACAGTACATATACAGGGCCGTGGGCATCATAATTACTACACAAAAAGCTGTGATTCGCTGAGAGAAGCACACCACTTGGAGGTATATACCTTGGATAGGTCTCGGAAGTTGCCAGGCAGAGTGAGGTCCAGCTCCTCTGACTCATAGTTAGTGAGAACCCAGGGGAACACTGGGTACTGGTTCAGATCATTGTAGCTCCTCCCTGTGGGGGAAGAGAGAGAGAGAGAGAGAGAGGGAGAGGGAGTGAGGGAGAGAGGAAGAACACACAGAGAGAGAGAGGGAGTGAGGGAGCGAGGAAGAACACACAGAGAGAGAGGGAGTGAGGGAGAGAGGAAGAACACACAGAGAGGGAGAGGGAGTGAGGGAGAGAGGAAGAACACACAGAGAGAGAGAGGGAGTGAGGGAGCGAGGAAGAACACAGAGAGAGAGAGAGGGAGTGAGGGAGCGAGGAAGAACACACAGAGAGAGAGAGGGAGTGAGGGAGAGAGGAAGAACACACAGAGAGGGAGAGGGAGTGAGGGAGATAGGAAGAACACACAGAGAGAGAGAGGGAGTGAGGGAGCGAGGAAGAACACACAGAGAGAGAGAGGGAGTGAGGGAGAGAGGAAGAACACAGAGAGAGAGAGAGAGAGAGAGTGAGGGAGAGAGGAAGAACACACAGAGAGAGAGAGGGAGTGAGGGAGAGAGGAAGAACACACAGAGAGAGAGAGGGAGTGAGGGAGAGAGGAAGAACACACACAGAGAGAGAGAGAGAGGGAGTGAGGGAGAGAGGAAGAACACACAGAGAGAGAGAGGGAGTGAGGGAGAGAGGAAGAACACACAGAGAGAGAGAGGGAGTGAGGGAGCGAGGAAGAACACACAGAGAGAGGGGAGGACGGAGAGAGGAAGAACACACAGAGAGAGAGGGGAGTGAGGGAGCGAGGAAGAACACACAGAGAGAGAGAGAGAGAGTGAGGGAGAGAGGAAGAACACACAGAGAGAGAGAGGGAGTGAGGGAGAGAGGAAGAACACACACAGAGAGAGAGGGAGTGAGGGAGAGAGGAAGAACACACAGAGAGGGAGAGAGGGAGTGAGGGAGAGCGGAAGAACACACAGAGAGAGAGAGAGGGAGAGTGGGAGAGAGGGAGTGAGGGAGAGAGGAAGAACACACAGAGAGAGAGAGGGAGGAGGGAGAGAGGAAGAACACACAGAGAGAGAGAGGGAGTGAGGGAGAGAGGAAAAAGAGAGAGAGAGAGAGAGGGAGTGAGGGAGCGAGGAAGAACACACAGAGAGAGAGAGGGAGTGAGGGAGAGAGGAAGAACACAGAGAGAGAGAGAGAGAGAGAGTGAGGGAGAGAGGAAGAACACACAGAGAGAGAGAGGGAGTGAGGGAGAGAGGAAGAACACACAGAGAGAGAGAGGGAGTGAGGGAGCGAGGAAGAACACACAGAGAGAGAGAGGGAGTGAGGGAGAGAGGAAGAACACACAGAGAGAGAGAGGGAGTGAGGGAGCGAGGAAGAACACACAGAGAGAGAGAGGGGAGTGAGGGAGAGAGGAAGAACACACAGAGAGAGAGAGAGAGAGAGAGAGAGTGAGGGAGAGAGGAAGAACACACAGAGAGAGAGAGGGGAGTGAGGGAGAGAGGAAGAACACACAGAGAGGAGAGAGGGAGTGAGGGAGAGAGGAAGAACACACAGAGAGAGAGGGGGAGAGTGGGAGAGAGGGAGTGAGGGAGAGAGGAAGAACACACAGAGAGAGAGAGGGAGTGAGGGAGAGAGGAAGAACACACAGAGAGAGAGCGAGAGAGTGAGGGAGAGAGGAAGAACACACAGACAGAGAGAGGGAGAGTGGGAGAGAGGGAGAACACACAGAGAGAGAGAGAGAGGGAGAGGGAGTGAGGGAGAGAGGAAGAACACACAGAGAGAGAGAGAGAGAGAGAGAGAGAGAGAGAGAGAGAGAGAGAGAGAGAGGGAGTGAGGGAGAGAGGAAGAACACAGAGAGAGAGAGAGGGAGTGAGGGAGGGAGCGAGGAAGAACACACAGAGAGAGAGGGAGTGAGGGAGAGAGGAAGAACACACAGAGAGAGAGAGAGAGAGAGGGAGTGAGGGAGCGAGGTAGAACACACAGAGAGAGAGAGGGAGTGAGGGAGAGAGGAAGAACACAGAGAGAGAGAGAGGGAGTGAGGGAGAGGGAGAGAGGAAGAACACACAGAGAGAGAGAGGGAGTGAGGGAGAGAGGAAGAACACACAGAGAGGGAGAGAGGGAGTGAGGGAGAGAGGAAGAACACACAGAGAGAGAAGGGAGAGAGGGAGAGAGGGAGTGAGGGAGAGAGGAAGAACACACAGAGAGAGAGAGGGAGTGAGGGAGAGAGGAAGAACACACACAGAGAGAGAGCGAGAGAGTGAGGGAGAGAGGAAGAACACACAGACAGAGAGAGGGAGAGTGGGAGAGAGGGAGAACACACAGAGAGAGAGAGAGAGAGAGAGAGAGAGAGAGAGAGAGGAGAGGGAGAGGGAGGGAGAGAGGAAGAACACACAGAGAGAGAGAGAGAGAGAGAGAGAGAGAGAGAGAGGAGGGAGGAGAGGGAGGAGGGAGAGAGGAAGAACACACAGAGAGAGAGAGAGAGGGAGTGAGGGAGAGAGGAAGAACACAGAGAGAGAGAGAGAGAGAGAGAGAGAGAGAGAGAGAGAGGAGAGAGTGAGGGAGAGAGGAAGAACACAGAGAAAGAGAGAGAGCGGGAGTGAGGGAGCGAGGAAGAACACACAGAGAGAGAGAGAGGGAGTGAGGGAGAGAGGAAGAACACACAGAGAGAGAGAGAGAGAGAGGGAGTGAGGGAGAGAGGAAGAACACACAGAGAGAGAGAGGGAGTGAGGGAGAGAGGAAGAACACAGAGAGAGAGAGGGAGTGAGGGAGAGAGGAAGAACACACAGAGAGAGAGAGGGGAGAGAGGGAGAGAGGAAGAACACACAGAGAGAGAGGGGGAGTGAGGGAGAGAGGAAGAACACACAGAGAGAGAGAGGGAGTGAGGGAGAGAGGAAGAACACAGAGAGAGAGAGAGGGAGGAGGGAGAGAGGAAGAACACACAGAGAGAGAGAGGGAGTGAGGGAGCGAGGAAGAACAACACAGGGAAAGAGAGGGAGTGAGGGAGAGAGGAAGAACACACACAGAGAGAGAGAGAGAGAGAGAGAGAGAGAGAGAGAGAGGGGAGTGAGGGAGAGAGGAAGAACACACAGAGAGAGAGAGAGAGAGAGGGAGTGAGGGAGAGAGGAAGAACACAGAGAGAGAGAGAGAGAGAGAGAGAGAGAGAGAGAGGGAGTGAGGGAGAGAGGAAGAACACAGAGAGAGAGAGAGAGTGGGAGTGAGGGAGCGAGGAAGAACACACAGAGAGAGAGAGAGGGAGTGAGGGAGAGAGGAAGAACACACAGAGAGAGAGAGAGAGAGAGGGAGTGAGGGAGAGAGGAAGAACACACAGAGAGAGAGAGGGAGTGAGGGAGAGAGGAAGAACACAGAGAGAGAGAGGGAGTGAGGGAGAGAGGAAGAACACACACAGAGAGAGAGAGGGAGAGAGGGAGAGAGGAAGAACACACAGAGAGAGAGAGGGAGTGAGGGAGAGAGGAAGAACACACAGAGAGAGAGAGGGAGTGAGGGAGAGAGGAAGAACACAGAGAGAGAGAGAGGGAGTGAGGGAGAGAGGAAGAACACACAGAGAGAGAGAGGGAGTGAGGGAGCGAGGAAGAACACACAGGGAAAGAGAGGGAGTGAGGGAGAGAGGAAGAACACACAGAGAGAGAGAGAGAGTGAGGGAGCGAGGAAGAACACACAGAGAGGGAGAGGGAGAGTGGGAGAGGGAAAACACAGACAGAGGGAGTGAGGGAGAGAGACAGTTAAAACACTGTATATATATATAATAATATATAATATATAATATGACATTTGTCATGTCTTTATTGTTTTGAAACTTCTGTATGTGTAATGTTTACTGTTAATTTTTATTGTTTTTCACTGTATATATTCACTTTATATATTATCTACCTCACTTGCTTTGGCAATGTTATCACATGTTTCCCATGACAATAAAGCCCTTGAATTGAATTGAATTGAGAGAGAGACATAGAAAGTAAATGACCCTCTTCACATCAACATACAGTAAGTCTAGAGGTAGGAGAAAGGCTGTAACAGAGAGTGATGATGATGATGATAATGATGAGGAGGGTACAAATGGTAGGTCTTTTCACCTGCGATGGTGTTGAGGAACATGAGGTACTCGAAGTTGGAGATCTCCCTCCTCTGCCAACGCTGGGTCATGTTGGACGACTTAAACAGCTGACGAGGGGTCGCCAACGAGATACGCCTGGAGGAGAGGTACACACACGCACGCACGCAGACACACACACACACACACACACACACACACACACACACACACACACACACACACACACACACACACACACACACACACACACACACACACACACACACACACACACACACACACACACACACACACACACACACGGTTAAAGATGGATTGTAGATGCGACCAATAAACTTTGATGAGATGTGTGTGTGTGTGTGTGTGTGTGTGTGTGTGTGTGTGTGTGTGTGTGTGTGTGTGTGTGTCTGTGTGTGTGTGTGTGTTCCTGTGAGTGTGTGTGTGTGTGTGTGTGTGTTCCTGTGAGTGTGTGTGTGTGTGTGTGTCTGTGTGTGTTCCTGTGAGTGTGTGTGTGTCTGTGTGTGTTCCTGTGAGTGTGTGTGTTCCTGTGAGTGTGTGTGTGTGTCTGTGTGTGTTCCTGTGAGTGTGTGTGTGTGTTCCTGTGAGTGTGTGTGTGTGTTCCCTGTGTGTGTGTGTGTGTGTGTGTGTGTGTGTGTGTTCCTGTGAGTGTGTGTGTGTCTGTGTGTGTTCCTGTGAGTGTGTGTGTTCCTGTGAGTGTGTGTGTGTTCCTGTGAGTGCGTGTTCCTGTGAGTGTGTGTGTGTGTTCCTGTGAGTGTGTGTGTTCCTCTGAGTGTGTGTGTGTGTGTGTGTGTTTCCTGTGAGTGTGTGTGTGTGTTCCTGTGAGTGTGTTTCTGTGTTCCTGTGAGTGTGTGTGTGTTCCTGTGAGTGCGTGTGTGCGTGTTCCTGTGAGTGCGTGCGTGCGTGCGTGTGTGTGTGTGTTCCTGTGAGTGTGTGTGTGCTATTAACCCCACCTGGCCTGAGGCAGTCCGTAGCTGGTTCCTACTCCCACCCTGGGTAGACTGTAGACGACCCTCTTCACTGTAGCCTGGTCCGGGAAGGTAAACATCACAGACGCTGGGGGGGATTACATCACAGGATATGAGCACGAGAACAACAGGAAGTCTGGAAACACTGTCCATTCATGACAGAAAGGTATCGGGTGCAGCACAGGAGACTCAGGCGGATAAATCAGTCTGGTATCATTTACAGATCCGGCCAGGTGGAATGATCAGTCAGGTGTGTCGGCTACACAGGTGAGTTAGTTAAAGATGATGTCGGCTACACAGGTGAGTTAGTTAAAGATGATGTCAGCTACACAGGTGAGTTAGTTAATGATGATGTTGGCTACACAGGTGAGTTAGTTAAAGATGATGTCGGCTACACAGGTGAGTTAGTTAATGATGATGTCGGCTACACAGGTGAGTTAGTTAAAGATGATGTTGGCTACACAGGTGAGACAGCTGAGACAGGTATATAAAGGTGTACTGTACAGCTGAGACAGGTATATAAAGGTAGTGTACTAGTTAGATATAGGTATCGTACTGCGGTTGGCCATGAAGACCTCCAGACCAGTGTTCTGGAGAAGGTATCTTCTGGAGAAGACAGCTCTGATCTCACTGAACATCCACTTGCCATGTAGACCCTCGGAGTAGGCCAGGACCTACACACACACACGCACACGCACACACACACACACACACACACACACACACACACACACACACACACACACACACACACACACACAGGCACAGAGACACAGAGTGAGGACGAGTTATGTTATTGCATTAACCATGGTGTTGACCTCACTGTTACCATGGTGTGGATCTCACTGTTACCATGGTGTTGATCTCACTGTTACCATGGTGTGTATCTCACTGTTACCATGGTGTGGATCTCACTGTTACCATGGTGTCGATCTCACTGTTACCATGGTGTGGATCTCACTGTTACCATGGTGTCGATCTCACTGTTACCATGGTGTGTATGTCACTGTTACCATAGTGTTGATCTCACTGTTACCATGGTGTCGATCTCACTGTTACCACGGTGTGGATCCTTCTGTTACCATGGTGTTGATCTCACTGTTACCATGGTGTTGATCTCACTGTTACCATGGTGTCGATCTCACTGTTACCATGGTGTCGATCTCACTGTTACCATGGTGTCGATCTCACTGTTACCATGGTGTCGATCTCACTGTTACCATGGTGTGTATGTCACTGTTACCATAGTGTTGATCTCACTGTTACCATGGTGTCGATCTCACTGTTACCACGGTGTGGATCCTTCTGTTACCATGGTGTCGATCTCACTGTTACCATGGTGTCGATCTCACTGTTACCATTGTGTTGATCTCACTGTTACCATGGTGTGGATCTCACTGTTACCATGGTGTTGATCTCACTGTTACGATGGTGTGGATCCCTCTGTTACGGCTGCCCAGAACAGGGCTCCGGGCAGCCGAGCGGAAATGGAGGAAAACTCGCCTCCTGCGGACCTGGCATCCTTTCACTCCCTCCTCTCTACATTTTCCTCCTCTGTCTCTGCTGCTAAAGCCACTTTCTACCACTCTAAATTCCAAGCATCTGCCTCTAACCCTAGGAAGCTCTTTGCCACCTTCTCCTCCCTCCTGAATCCTCCCCCCCCCCTCCTCCCTCTCTGCAGATGACTTCGTCAACCATTTTGAAAAGGTCGACGACATCCGATCCTCGTTGCTAAGTCAAACGACACCGCTGGTTCTGCTCACACTGCCCTACCCTGTGCTCTGACCTCTTTCTCCCCTCTCTCTCCAGATGAAATCTCGCGTCTTGTGACGGCCGGCCGCCCAACAACCTGCCCGCTTGACCCTATCCCCTCCTCTCTTCTCCAGACCATTTCCGGAGACCTTCTCCCTTACCTCACCTCGCTCATCAACTCATCCCTGACCGCTGGCTACGTCCCTTCCGTCTTCAAGAGAGCGAGAGTTGCACCCCTTCTGAAAAAACCTACACTCGATCCCTCCGATGTCAACAACTACAGACCAGTATCCCTTCTTTCTTTTCTCTCCAAAACACTTGAGCGTGCCGTCCTTGGCCAGCTCTACCACTATCTCTCTCAGAATGACCTTCTTGATCCAAATCAGTCAGGTTTCAAGACTAGTCATTCAACTGAGACTGCTCTTCTCTGCATCATGGAGGCGCTCCGCACTGCTAAAGCTAACTCTCTCTCCTCTGCTCTCATCCTTCTAGACCTATCGGCTGCCTTCGATACTGTGAACCATCAGATCCTCCTCTCCACCCTCTCCGAGTTGGGCATCTCCGGCGCGGCCCACGCTTGGATTGCGTCCTACCTGACAGGTCGCTCCTACCAGGTGGCGTGGCGAGAATCTGTCTCCTCACCACGCGCTCTCACCACTGGTGTCCCCAGGGCTCTGTTCTAGGCCCTCTCCTATTCTCGCTATACACCAAGTCACTTGGCTCTGTCATAACCTCACATGGTCTCTCCTATCATTGCTATGCAGACGACACACAATTAATCTTCTCCTTTCCCCCTTCTGATGACCAGGTGGCGAATCGCATCTCTGCATGTCTGGCAGACATATCAGTGTGGATGACGGATCACCACCTCAAGCTGAACCTCGGCAAGACGGAGCTCCTCTTCCTCCCGGGGAAGGACTGCCCGTTCCATGATCTCGCCATCACGGTTGACAACTCCATTGTGTCCTCCTCCCAGAGCGCTAAGAACCTTGGCGTGATCCTGGACAACACCCTGTCGTTCTCAACTAACATCAAGGCGGTGGCCCGTTCCTGTAGGTTCATGCTCTACAACATCCGCAGAGTACGACCCTGCCTCACACAGGAAGCGCGCAGGTCCTAATCCAGGCACTTGTCATCTCCCGTCTGGATTACTGCAACTCGCTGTTGGCTGGGCTCCCTGCCTGTGCCATTAAACCCCTACAACTCATCCAGAACGCCGCAGCCCGTCTGGTGTTCAACCTTCCCAAGTGCTCTCACGTCACCCCGCTCCTCCGCTCTCTCCACTGGCTTCCAGTTGAAGCTCGCATCCGCTACAAGACCATGGTGCTTGCCTACGGAGCTGTGAGGGGAACGGCACCTCAGTACCTCAGGCTCTGATCAGGCCCTACACCCAAACAAGGGCACTGCGTTCATCCACCTCTGGCCTGCTCGCCTCCCTACCACTGAGGAAGTACAGTTCCCGCTCAGCCCAGTCAAAACTGTTCGCTGCTCTGGCCCCCAATGGTGGAACAAACTCCCTCACGACGCCAGGACAGCGGAGTCAATCACCACCTTCCGGAGACACCTGAAACCCCACCTCTTTAAGGAATACCTAGGATAGGATAAGTAATCCTTCTCACCCCCCCCCCCTAAAAGATTTAGATGCACTATTGTAAAGTGGCTGTTCCACTGGATGTCATAAGGTGAATGCACCAATTTGTAAGTCGCTCTGGATAAGAGCGTCTGCTAAATGACTTAAATGTAAATGTAAATGTGTCAATCTCACTGTTACCATGGTGTCAATCTCATTGTTACCTTGGTGTGGATCTTCTTGAAGCTAGGGTCGTCCTCGTCCACCTCAAAGTAGATCTCAGTGGTGGTGATGGAGAGAGTCCCATGGACCACCACTACTGGAGATACCAGCTGGGCTGGAGTACTGAGCACCACAGGGCCTATCACAGACAGACAGACAGACAGACAGACAGACAGACAGACAGACAGACAGACAGACAGACAGACAGACAGACAGGCAGGCAGACAGACAGGCAGACAGACAGACAGACAGACAGACAGACAGACAGACAGACAGACAGACAGACAGACAGACAGACAGACAGACAGACAGACAGACAGACAGACAGACAGACAGGCAGACAGACAGACAGACAGACAGACAGACAGACAGACAGACAGACAGACAGACAGACAGGCAGACAGACAGGCAGGCAGACAGGCAGACATACATACAGAGGTAAGTCAGTTCTACACATCGGTGGTGGATGAGATAACTTTCCTCATTACTAGGTAGGTAGAGTTCTGAGCAGCTGGGAAAAAGAGCTATCAAAATCAATCAATTATTATGTGAATGACAACAGATACCGACTGGGGCTTCTGATTCTATCAGATAACCAGCGTTAACAACAGAAATGCTTGTGCTTCTAGTTCAGTCAGTGCAGCAATATCTAACAATTACACAGAAAATACAAATACCTAATACACACAAATCTAAGTAAAGGAATTGAATTCAGAATATATAAATATGTGGACGAGCGATGTCAGAGCAGTGGTGGCAACCCAGTGACATTCAGCGCTGCTACAACCCAAACAGACACACGGAGCTCCAACACAAAGGAAAGGGTTAAGAGAACGAACCAATCAGATTTGCTCGTGAGTTTATGACGATTCTATGCACCGAAACGACGTTCCACTCGGGTTGGTTAGAGACAGGAAAATAACCGGCCTTTGTGTGGAACAGAAAATACCTTTGCTAAACCTTTTCCTCCCGAACTGGGAATGAACTCTAAACAGTAGCTTACTGCTAACACAGGAGCAGTAGAATAATATAGTAATGTTTTTATTTGACCTTTATTTAACTCTGCAAGTCAGTTAAGAACAAATTCTTATTTTCAATGACGGCCTGGGAACAGTGGGTTAACTGGTCTAGGAACAGTGGGTTAACTGGTCTAGGAACAGTGGGTTAACTGGTCTAGGAACAGTGGGTTAACTGGTCTAGGAACAGTGGGTTAACTGGTCTAGGAACAGTGGGTTAACTGGCCTAGGAACAGTGGGTTAACTGGTCTAGGAACAGTGGGTTAACTGGTCTAGGAACAGTGGGTTAACTGGTCTAGGAACAGTGGGTTAACTGGTCTAGGAACAGTGGGTTAACTGGTCTAGGAACAGTGGGTTAACTGCCTGTTCAGGGGGCAGAACGACAGGTTTGTACCTTGTCAGCTCGGGGGTTTGAACTTGCAACCTTCCGGTTCCTAGTCCAACGCTCTTAACCACTAGGCTACCCTGCCAGAATGCGTAATGAAAATAGAACGTTCTAAAATAGTGCCTAAAGGCAGATTAGACAAGTTTGCTCGTTGGTGACGACTGGGTAGAAATTAGTTTGATGTTTAATCTATTGGGCCCGAGTGAGTTTTGTTTGTTTAATAATCATTCAAAACCAAGTTTTTATAGATTCGATTAAAATGTATTTCCGTTGATGTTGAATCGTTTAGAGAATCCAAAACCGGATCATTTCTCCAAATTGCCTCTAGAATGAAAAAATCTCTGGAACCAACCAGGAAAGAGAACAAAAGGTGTCTGACCAACCAGGAAAGAGAACAAAAGGTGTCTGACCAACCAGGAAAGAGAACAAAAGGTGTCTGACCAACCAGGAAAGAGAACAAAGGTGTCTGACCAACCAGGAAAGAGAACAAAAAGGTGTCTGACCAACCAGGAAAGAGAACAAAGGTGTCTGACCAACCAGGAAAGAGAACAAAAGGTGTCTGACCAACCAGGAAAGAGAACAAAGGTGTCTGACCTGCCAGGTTGTCCATCTCTTTCTCCTGCAGCAGACTGACAGTGTCATCGTCTCCCTCCAGCATTAGCTCCGCCTCCAGGTTCTGACTGACCAGTGATTGGCTGCGCAAGGTCTTCTTAGACTTAAGCCCCTCCTCTTCCTCCTCCTCCGTACCTACACAACACAATTAATACATACAGTTGAAGTCGGAAATTTACATACACCTTAGCCAAATACATTTAAACACAGTTTTTCCACAATTCCTGACATTTTATCATTGTAAAAATTGTCTTAGGTCAGTTAGGATCACAACTTATTTTAAGAATGTGAAATGTCAGAATAATAGTAGAGAGAATGATTTATTTCAGCTTTTATTTCTTTCATCACATTCCAAGTGGGTCAGAAGTTTACATACACTCAATTAGTATTTGGTAGCATTGCCTTTAGATTGTTTAACTTGGGTCAAACGTTTCAGGTAGCCTTCCACAAGCTTCCTAAAATAAGTTGGTTGAATTTTGGCCCATTCCTCCTGACAGAGCTGGTGTAACTGAGTCAGGTTTGTAGGCCTCCTTGCTCCCACGCACTTTTTCAGTTCTGCCCACACCTTTTCTATGGGATTGAGGTCAGGGCTTTGTGATGGCCACTCTAATACCTTGACTTTGTTGTCCTTAAGCCATTTTGCCTCAACTTTGGAAGTATGTTTGGGGTCATTGTCCATTTGGAAGACCTATTTGCGACCAAGCTTTAACTGATGTCTTGACATGTTGCTTCAATATATCCACATTATTTTCCATCCTCATGATGCCATCTGTTTTGTGAAGTGCACCAGTCCCTCCTGCAGCAAAGCACCACCACAACATGATGTTGCCACCCCCATGCTTCAAGGTTGGGATGGTGTTCTTCGGCTTGCAAGTCTCCCCCTTTTTCCTCCAAACATAACGATGGTCATTATGGCCAAACAGTTCTATTTTTGTTTCATCAGACCAGAGGACATTTCTCCAAAAGGTACGATCTTTGTCTCCATGTGCAGTTGCAAACCGTAGTCTGGCATTTTTATGGCAGTGTTGGAGCAGTGGCTTCTTCTTTGCTGAGCGGCATTTCAGGTTATGTCGACACGATTAGTTTTACTGTGGATATAGATACTTTTGTACCTGTTTCCTCCAGCATCTTCACAAGGTCCTTTGCTGTTGTTCTGGGATTGATTTGCACTTTTCTCACCAAAGTACGTTCATCTCTAGGAGACAGAACTTGTCTCCTTCCTGAGCGATATGACGGCTGCATGGACCCATGCAGGTGTTTAGACTTGTGGAGGTCTGCAATTTTTTTCTGAGGTCTTGGCTGATTTCTTTTGATTTTCCCATGATGTCAAGCAAAGAGGCGCTGAGTTTGAAGGTAGGCCTTGAAATACATCCACAGGTACACCTCCAATTGACTCAAATGATGTCAATTAGCCTATCAGAATATTCTAAAGCCATGACATCATTTTCTGGAATTTTCCAAGCTGTTTAAAGGCACAGTCAACTTCTGACCCACTGGAATTGTGATACAGTGAATTATAAGTGAAAGAATCTGTCTGTAAACAATTGTTGGAAAAATGACTTGTGTCATGCACAAAGTAGATGTCCTAACCAACTTGCCAAAACCACAATTTGTTAATTAACAAGAAATTTGTGGAGTTATTGAAAAAAATAGTTTTAATGACTCCAACCTAAGTGTATGTAAACTTATGACTTCAACTGTAGCTGGCACACAATGCTACTTTAAAAATGGTCAAGTAACTAACTAACTTGCAGTGTATTCTGGGATAGGTGACTAACCATAGTCCTCCAGGGCTTTAAGTGACACATCAAGGTGGGTGGAGCCAAAGGGGTTTCGTACGAATCTCCGCCTCCTCCTCAGGTCGTCCTCCCAGTAGTCCAGACGCCAGAAGTCGTGTAACTGGCTGAGGTAATAAAAGAGGTTAGTAAATAAGTTAAAGCAGCTCATGTAATTGGCTGAGAGAGAGAAAGGAGGGCGGAACACAAGGCACAATAAAGACATGTTCAGATGAATAGACATAAAAGGTCACGTTAGCTCCTCCTACTAGTCTTCATGTTATGGCTGTGTGCTGTGATTTAATGAGACCGTTAGCTCCTCCTCCTAGTCTTCATGTTATGGCTGTGTGCTGTGATTTAATGAGACCGTTAGCTCCTCCTCCTAGTCTTCATGTTATGGCTGTGTGCTGTGATTTAATGAGACCGTTAGCTCCTCCTCCTAGTCTTCATGTTATGGCTGTGTGCTGTGATTTAGTGAGACCGTTAGCTCCTCCTCCTAGTCTTCATGTTATGGCTGTGTGCTGTGATTTAGTGAGACCGTTAGCTCCTCCTACTAGTCTTCATGTTATGGCTGTGTGCTGTGATTTAATGAGACCGTTAGCTCCTCCTACTAGTCTTCATGTTATGGCTGTGTGCTGTGATTTAATGAGACCGTTAGCTCCTCCTCCTAGTCGTCATGTTATGGCTGTGTGCTGTGATTTAATGAGACCGTTAGCTCCTCCTCCTAGTCTTCATGTTATGGCTGTGTGCTGTGATTTAGTGAGACTGTTAGCTCCTCCTCCTAGTCTTCATGTTATGGCTGTGTGCTGTGATTTAATGAGACCGTTAGCTCCTCCTCCTAGTCTTCATGTTATGGCTGTGTGCTGTGATTTAATGAGACCGTTAGCTCCTCCTACTAGTCTTCATGTTATGGCTGTGTGCTGTGATTTAATGAGACCGTTAGCTCCTCCTCCTAGTCTTCATGTTATGGCTGTGTGCTGTGATTTAATGAGACCGTTAGCTCCTCCTCCTAGTCTTCATGTTATGGCTGTGTGCTGTGATTTAATGAGACCGTTAGCTCCTCCTCCTAGTCTTCATGTTATGGCTGTGTGCTGTGATTTAATGAGACCGTTAGCTCCTCCTACTAGTCTTCATGTTATGGCTGTGTGCTGTGATTTAGTGAGACCGTTAGCTCCTCCTCCTAGTCTTCATGTTATGGCTGTGTGCTGTGATTTAGTGAGACCGTTAGCTCCTCCTCCTAGTCTTCATGTTATGGCTGTGTGCTGTGATTTAGTGAGACCGTTAGCTCCTCCTAGTCTTCATGTTATGGCTGTGTGCTGTGATTTAATGAGACCGTTAGCTCCTCCTACTAGTCTTCATGTTATGGCTGTGTGCTGTGATTTAATGAGACCGTTAGCTCCTCCTCCTAGTCTTCATGTTATGGCTGTGTGCTGTGATTTAATGAGACCGTTAGCTCCTCCTCCTAGTCTTCATGTTATGGCTGTGTGCTGTGATTTAGTGAGACCGTTAGCTCCTCCTACTAGTCTTCATGTTATGGCTGTGTGCTGTGATTTAATGAGACCGTTAGCTCCTCCTAGTCTTCATGTTATGGCTGTGTGCTGTGATTTAATGAGACCGTTAGCTCCTCCTCCTAGTCTTCATGTTATGGCTGTGTGCTGTGATTTAATGAGACCGTTAGCTCCTCCTCCTAGTCTTCATGTTATGTTATCAAATCAAAACATGTGTGTCTGAGCAAGAAGACAGACACTTCCTGTTTTCCAGTCTTCCCGTCTCAAAGCGAACCTAACATAACCCTCGAACATCACAGTGATGTCAACCTATCCCTGTGTGTGTTTCATCTCTGACCTTCCCACTACCTCTCACCTCTGTGACATCGTGCCCCATGCCCCGTGCTTATTGGTCAGGATGTTGAGTATCTTCTGTTTCAATTGGTTGGCAGTCACATGGTCCCTGTGCTTGGCAGCGCTGATCAGGTGATCACACATCTTCTCCTCCTCCCTCCTGTCAGCAGCGTACTGGGCACAGTTAGACTGGGGGGAGAAAGGAAGGGGGAGGGGGTAGAGGGAGAGAGACAGGAAGGGGTGGGATAGAGGTGGGAAAGAAAAAAGAGAGAGAAGTTGAGATATGAGATACAGACAGAGACATACAGTCAGAGACAGACAGTCAGAGACAGACAGACAGACAGTCAGAAATACAGTCAGAGACATACAGACAGACAGTCAGAGACATACAGACAGACAGTCAGAGACAGACAGTCAGAGACAGACAGACAGACAGACAGTCAGAGACAGACAGTCAGAGACAGACAGTCAGAGACAGACAGTCAGAGACAGACAGACAGACAGTCAGAGACAGACAGACAGACAGACAGTCAGAGACAGACAGTCAGAGACAGACAGACAGACAGTCAGAGACAGACAGTCAGAGACATACAGTCAGACAGTCAGAGACAGACAGTCAGAGACAGACAGACAGACAGTCAGAGACAGACAGACAGTCAGAGACAGACAGTCAGAGACAGACAGTCAGAGACATACAGACAGACAGTCAGAGACAGACAGTCAGAGACAGACAGACAGACAGTCAGAGACATACAGTCAGACAGTCAGAGACAGACAGTCAGAGACAGACAGACAGACAGTCAGAGACAGACAGTCAGAGACAGACAGACAGACAGTCAGAGACAGACAGACAGACAGTCAGAGACAGACAGTCAGAGACATACAGACAGACAGTCAGAGACATACAGTCAGAGACAGACAGACATACAGTCAGAGACAGACAGTCAGAGACAGACAGACAGACAGTCAGAGACAGACAGACAGACAGTCAGAGACAGACAGTCAGAGACAGACAGTCAGAGACAGACAGACAGACAGTCAGAGACAGACAGTCAGAGACAGACAGACAGACAGTCAGAAATACAGACAGAGACAGACAGTCAGACAGACAGTCAGAGACAGACAGACAGTCAGAGACAGACAGACAGTCAGAGACAGACAGACAGTCAGAGACATACAGTCAGACAGTCAGAGACAGACAGTCAGAGACAGACAGTCAGAGACATACAGACAGACAGTCAGAGACAGACAGACAGACAGTCAGAGACAGACAGACAGACAGTCAGAGACAGACAGACAGAGACATACAGACAGAGACATACAGTCAGAGACATACAGTCAGAGACAGACAGTCAGAGACAGACAGTCAGACAGTCAGAGACATACAGTCAGAGACATACAGTCAGAGACATACAGTCAGAGACAGACAGTCAGAGACAGACAGTCAGAGACATACAGTCAGAGACAGACAGACAGACAGTCAGAGACATACAGTCAGAGACAGACAGTCAGAGACAGACAGTCAGAGACATACAGTCAGACAGTCAGAGACAGACAGTCAGAGACAGACAGTCAGAGACAGACAGACAGAGACAGACAGTCAGAGACATACAGACAGACAGTCAGAGACAGACAGACAGACAGTCAGAGACAGACAGACAGAGACATACAGACAGAGACATACAGTCAGAGACATACAGTCAGAGACAGACAGTCAGAGACAGACAGTCAGACAGTCAGAGACATACAGTCAGAGACATACAGTCAGAGACATACAGTCAGAGACATACAGTCAGAGACAGACAGTCAGAGACAGACAGTCAGAGACATACAGTCAGAGACAGACAGTCAGACAGTCAGAGACATACAGTCAGAGACAGACAGTCAGAGACAGACAGTCAGAGACATACAGTCAGACAGTCAGAGACAGACAGTCAGAGACAGACAGTCAGAGACAGACAGTCAGAGACATACAGTCAGACAGTCAGAGACAGACAGTCAGAGACAGACAGTCAGAGACAGACAGTCAGAGACAGACAGTCAGACAGTCAGAGACATACAGTCAGAGACAGACAGTCAGAGACATACAGTCAGAGACAGACAGTCAGAGACATACAGTCAGAGACAGACAGTCAGAGACAGACAGTCAGAGACATACAGTCAGAGACAGACAGTCAGAGACATACAGTCAGAGACAGACAGTCAGAGACAGACAGTCAGAGACAGACAGTCAGAGACATACAGTCAGAGACAGACAGTCAGAGACAGACAGTCAGAGACAGACAGTCAGAGACAGACAGTCAGAGACAGACAGTCAGAGACAGACAGTCAGAGACATACAGTCAGAGACAGACAGTCAGAGACAGACAGTCAGAGACAGACAGTCAGAGACATACAGTCAGAGACAGACAGTCAGAGACAGACAGTCAGAGACAGACAGTCAGAGACATACAGTCAGAGACAGACAGTCAGAGACATACAGTCAGAGACAGACAGTCAGAGACAGACAGTCAGAGACATACAGTCAGAGACAGACAGTCAGAGACATACAGACAGAGACAGACAGTCAGAGACAGACAGTCAGAGACATACAGTCAGAGACAGACAGTCAGAGACAGACAGTCAGAGACAGACAGTCAGACAATCTCTCTGTGTTCACCTCAAACTCAGCGTGTTTGTGTACGTCTTCAGCTCTCTGTCTGTTCAGGATAAACTCTGCCTCGTTGGCCACACGCACAATATGGTCCTTCATAGCATGGCACAGCAGTCTGAGGTGAGAGAGGGAAGAGAGGTGGAACAGAAGGGGAGAAAGATGGACAGATTGGGGGGGTGAGGGAGGGAGAGAGAAGAGACAGAGTGGGATGGGTGAGGGAGGGAGGGAGGGAGAGAGAAGAGACAGAGTGGGATGGGTGAGGGAGGGAGAGAGAAGAGACAGAGTGGGATGGGTGAGGGAGGGAGAGAGAAGAGAAAGAGTGGGATGGGTGAGGGAGGGAGAGAGAAGAGAAAGAGTGGGATGGGTGAGGGAGGGAGAGATGGGTGAAGGGAGACAGAGTGGGATGGGATGGGGGAGGGAGAGAGAAAGAGAAAGAGTGGGATGGGTGAGGGAGGGAGAGAGAAGAGACAGAGTGGGATGGGTGAGGGAGGGAGAGAGAAGAGACAGAGTGGGATGGGTGAGGGAGGGAGAGAGAAGAGACAGAGTGGGATGGGTGGGGGAGGGAGAGAGAAGAGACAGAGTGGGATGGGTGAGGGAGGGAGAGAGAAGAGACAGAGTGGGATGGGTGAGGGAGGGAGAGAGAAGAGAAAGAGTGGGATGGGTGAGGGAGGGAGAGAGAAGAGACAGAGTGGGATGGGTGGGGGAGGGAGAGAGAAGAGAAAGAGTGGGATGGGTGAGGGAGGGAGAGAGAAGAGACAGAGTGGGATGGGTGAGGGAGGGAGAGAGAAGAGAGAGTGGGATGGGTGGGGGAGGGAGAGAGAAGAGAAAGAGTGGGATGGGTGAGGGAGGGAGAGAGAAGAGACAGAGTGGGATGGGTGGGGGAGGGAGAGAGAAGAGAAAGAGTGGGATGGGTGAGGGAGGGAGAGAGAAGAGAAAGAGTGGGATGGGTGAGGGAGGGAGAGAGAAGAGTGAAAGGGTGAGGAGAGAGAGAGTGGGAGGGGTGAGGGAGAGAGAGAGCCAGAGCGAAAGGGTGAGGCGAGAGATAGTGGGAGGGGTGGGGGAGGAAGAGAGCCAGAGTGAGAGGGTGAGGAGAGAGAGAGTGGGAGGGGTGAGGGAGGGACAGAGTGGGGGGTGAGGGAGGAAGACAGAGAGGGTGAGAGAGAGAGACAGAGTGGGGTGTGAGGGAGAGAGAGACAGTGGTGGGGTGTGAGGGAGAGAGAGACAGTGGTGGGGTGTGAGGGAAAGAGAAACTCCTTATAGCTGTGCAATAAGTAATGTGATATCTGCAACACAGACATGAGCATACAATTCCTGATGGTGATAACAGATTAAGCAGTATAATATAGATAGATCAATGTGATAGGTGATTGATTACCTTCCCTCATTAATGAGCTCGATGAAGGCCAGACCGGCGTTCTTCTGGATTGAGTTCTGCCACTCCTGGAAACACAACACAGACACAAGGTCACACACGGGCAACTACAGACCACCACTAATCCCCACGGACCACTATGGACCACCACAGACCATTACTAACCCCCTCGGACCACTATGGACCACTACGGACCACCACGAACACCAAGGACCACCACAGACCACTACAGACCACCACGGACCACTACTAACCCCCACGAACACCAAGGACCACCACAGACCACTATGGACCACCACGGACCATTACTAACCCCCTCGGACCACCACTAACCCCCACGGACCACTACGGACCACTATGGACCACCACAGACCACCACAGACCACTACAGACCACCACATACCACCACAGACCACTACAGACCCCCACGGACCACTACTAACCCCCACGAACACCAAGGACCACCACAGAACACTACGGACCACTACTAACCCCCTCGGACCACTACAGACCACTACGGACCACCACAGACCACCACAGACCACTACGGACCACTACGGACCCCTACGGACCCCTACGGACCACTACGGACCACCACGGACCACCACGGACCACCACGGACCACTACTAACCCCCTCGGACCACCACAGACCACCACGGACCTCCACAGACCACCACGGACCACCACAGACCACTACGGACCACTACTAACCCCCTCGGACCACTACGGACCACTACGGACCACCACGGACCACTACTAACCCCCACGGACCACTACGGACCACTATGGACCACTACGGACCACCACGGACCACCACAGACCACTACGGACCACTACTAACCCCCTCGGACCACTATGGACCACTACGGACCACCACAGACCACTACGGACCACCCTCGGACCACCACAGACCACTATGGACCACTACGGACCACCACGGACCACCACAGACCACCACGGACCACTACTAACCACTACTAACGACCACTGACCACCACGGACCACTATGGACCACTATGGACCACCACAGACCACTATGGACCACCACAGACCACCACGGACCACTATGGACCACTATGGACCACCACAGACCACTACGGACCACTATGGACCACCACAGACCACTACGGACCACCACAGACCACTACGGACCACTACGGACCACTATGGACCACCACAGACCACCACAGACCACTACGGAGCACTATGGACCACTATGGACCACTACTAACCACTACTAACCACCACGGACCACCACAGACCACTATGGACCACTATGGACCACCACAGACCACTACGGACCACCACAGACCACTACGGACTACTATGGACCACCACAGACCACCACAGACCACTACGGACCACTATGGACCACTACTAACCACTACTAACCACCACAGAACACTACGGACCACTACTAACCACCACGGACCACTATGGTATGGTCCACCATAGACCACTATTGACCACCACAGACCACTATGGACCACCACGGACCACTATGGACCACCACAGACCACCACAGACCACTATGGACCACCACAGACCACTATGGACCACTACGGACCACTATGGACCACCACAGACCACTATGGACCACCACGGACCACTATGGACCACTATGGTCCACCACAGACCACTATGGACCACCACGGACCACTATGGACCACCACAGACCACTATGGACCACCACAGACCACTATGGACCACCACAGACCACTATGGACCACCACGGACCACTATGGACCACCACAGACCACTACGGACCACTATGGACTACTATGGACCACCACAGACCACTACGGACCACTATGGACCACTATGGACCACCACAGACCACTACGGACCACTACGGACCACCACAGACCACTACGGACCACTATGGACCACCACGGACCACTACTAACCACTACTAACCACCACGGACCACTACGGACCACTACTAACCACTACTAACCACCACGGACCGCCACGGACCACTACTAACCACCACAGACCACTACGGACCACTACGGACCACTATGGACCACCACAGACCACTACGGAGCACTATGGACCACCACGGACCACTACTAACCACCACGGACCACCACAGACCACTACGGACCACTATGGACCACCACGGACCACTACTAACCACCACAGAACACTACGGACCACTACTAACCACCACGGACCACTATGGACCACTATGGTCCACCACAGACCACTATGGACAACCACAGACCACTATGGACCACCACGGACCACTATGGACCACCACAGACCACTATGGACCACCACAGACCACTATGGACCACCACAGACCACTATGGACCACCACAGACCACTACGGACCACTATGGACCACTATGGACCACCACAGACCACTACGGACCACTACGGACCACCACGGACCACCACATACCACCACGGACCACTACTAACCACCACGGACCACCACAGACCACTACTAACCACCACGGACCACTATGGACCACCACGGACCACTATGGACCACCACGGACCACTACTAACCACTACTAACCACCACGGACCACTACTAACCACTACTAACCACCACGGACCACCACGGACCACTATGGACCACCACGGACCACCACGGACCACTACGGACCACTACGGACCACTACTAACCACTACTAACCACCACGGACCACAATGGACCACCACAGACCACTACTAACCACCACGGACCACTATGGACCACCACGGACAACTATGGACCACCACGGACCACTACTAACCACTACTAACCACCACGGACCACTACGGACCACTACTAACCACTACTAACCACCACGGACCACCACGGACCACTATGGACCACCACGGACCACTACGGACCACCACGGACCACTACAGACCACTACGGACCACTACTAACCACCACGGACCACAATGGACCACCACAGACCACCACGGCCCACCACGGCCCACCACGTACCATCGCGTACCACCACGCCCCACCGCGTACCACCACGTACCACCACGTACCACCACGTCAGTGTGGAGGCTATATACAGGGTGTTACGGTACAGAGTCAATGTGGAGGCTATATACAGGGGGTACCGGTACAGAGTCAATGTGGAGGCTATATACAGGGGGCACCGGTACAGAGTCAATGTGGAGGCTATATACAGGGTATTACGGTACAGAGTCAATGTGGAGGCTATATACAGGGTGTTACGGTACAGAGTCAATGTGGAGGCTATATACAGGGTATTACGGTACAGAGTCAATGTGGAGGCTATATACAGGGTATTACGGTACAGAGTCAATGTGGAGACTATATACAGGGGGTACCGGTACAGAGTCAATGTGGAGGCTATATACAGGGTGTTACGGTACAGAGTCAATGTGGAGACTATATACAGGGGGTACCGGTACAGAGTCAATGTGGAGGCTATATACAGGGTATTACAGTACAGAGTCAATGTGGAGGCTATATACAGGGGGTACCGGTACAGAGTCAATGTGCAGGCTATATACAGGGGGTACCGGTACAGAGTCAATGTGGAGGCTATATCCAGGGGGTACCGGTACAGAGTCAATGTGGAGGCTATATACAGGGGGTACCGGTACATAGTCAATGTGGAGGCTATATACAGGGGGTACCGGTACAGAGTCAATGTGGAGGCTATATACAGGGTATTATGGTACAGAGTCAATGTGGAGGCTATATACAGGGTGTTACGGTACAGAGTCAATGTGGAGGCTATATACAGGGTATTATGGTACAGAGTCAATGTGGAGGCTATATACAGGGGGCACCGGTACCGAGTCAGTGTGCAGGCTATATACAGGGTATTACGGTACAGAGTCAATGTGGAGGCTATATCCAGGGGGTACCGGTACAGAGTCAATGTGGAGGCTATATACAGGGGGTACCGGTACAGAGTCAATGTGGAGGCTATATACAGGGTGTTACGGTACAGAGTCAATGTGGAGGCTATATACAGGGTGTTACGGTACAGAGTCAATGTGGAGGATATATACAGGGTATTACGGTACAGAGTCAATGTGGAGGCTATATACAGGGTATTATGGTACAGAGTCAATGTGGAGGCTATATACAGGGTGTTACGGTACAGAGTCAATGTGGAGGCTATATACAGGGGGTACCGGTACAGAGTCAATGTGGAGGCTATATACAGGGTATTACGGTACAGAGTCAATGTGGAGGCTATATACAGGGAGTTACGGTACAGAGTCAATGTGGAAGCTATATACAGGGGGTACCGGTACAGAGTCAATGTGGAGACTATATACAGGGGGTACCGGTACAGAGTCAATGTGGAGGCTATATACAGGGTGTTACGGTACAGAGTCAATGTGGAAGCTATATACAGGGGGTACCGGTACAGGGTCAATGTGGTTAGTTGAGGTAATCTGTACACTCTGTTTTCTTGCGCAATTGCATAGTATATGTAAATGTTGTGCAACATGAGATCTCACGAAGTCCTTGATCAGATATTCCATTAGATTTCTATTGATGTCAGAGTGATTAGATGGACAATAGAGTACTGGGTACCAGGCAGTTAACACGTTTGGTAGACTAATGAGCGTCAGCCAATAGGAGAAGCCTATTGGCCTGGATTTTGTGACGGTAATTTTGCGATGGTAATATGGTCACCGCAAAAGCCCTAGTTGTGATTAATTTCAGTTGAATACTCAAATACCCAATATCACAACCGAACCCTCTCTATCATGTGACCAAAATCAGACACATTTTCCCAGACAGTATACAGGATGCAGACTGCATCATTAGCTCTACTGACTAAGAGCTTAATCGAAGCCAGTTGAAACCCATGATAGAGGGAGAAAGAGAGAGAGAGAGAGAGAGACGCTAACACATGTTTCCCATGCCAATAAAGCCCTTGAATTGAATTGAGAGAGAGAGAGAGAGAGAGAGAGAGTGAGAGAGAGATGGTGAGAGAGAGAGAGAGATAGTGAGAGAGAGAGAGAGAGAGAGATAGTGAGAGCGATAGTGAGAGAGATAGAGAGAGAGAGAGAGAGAGATAGTGAGAGAGAGAGAGAGAGAGAGAGAGAGAGAGAGAGAGAGAGAGAGAGAGAGAGAGAGAGAGAGAGAGAGAGAGAGAGAGAGAGATAGTGAGAGAGAGAGAGAGCTACATTATCTCCATGGCCGGGATGGGTCTGGAGAACTCAGGGGAGCGTCTCAGGTTCACTTCCCCATCCCAGGGATCAATATCCGGGCTAGGGTTCTGTCCCATGGGCCCCTAATGGAAGACAAGGCTGGAGCCCTGGGTAATACTAGACACACTGACAGGTAGAGGAGAGGACAGGAGAGGGGGAGGAGAGGAGAGGAAAGGAGGGAAGAGGGGAGGAGGAGATGAGAGATAAAGGAAAGTGAGAAGTGTAGAGGAGACGATGAGAGAGAGAGGAGGATGTCATAGGAAGAGAGGTGAGGAGAAGAAAGGTGGACAGGACGGAGACAACATAAGGAGAAGAGGAGAAGAGGATGGGACAGCAGAAAAGTCAGGAGGAAATGGATAGAAAGAAGAAAGGAGATTTAGAAAGGAGAGGATTGGAGAGGAGAAGAGAAGAGAGAAGAGGAGGTTGGGAAAGGAGAGGACTGCAGAGGAGAAAAGAAGAGAGAAGAGGAGGTTGGGAAAGGAGAGGACTGCAGAGGAGAAAAGAAGAGAGAAGAGGAGGTTGGGAAAGGAGAGGACTGGAGAGGAGAAGAGGAGGTTGGGAAAGGAGAGGACTGGAGAGGAGAAGAGAAGAGGAGGTTGGGAAAGGAGAGGACTGCAGAGGAGAAAAGAAGAGAGAAGAGGAGGTTGGGAAAGGAGAGGACTGGAGAGGAGAAGAGGAGGTTGGGAAAGGAGAGGACTGGAGAGGAGAAGAGAGAAGAGGAGGTGGTGAAAGGAGAGGACTGGAGAGGAGAAGAGAAGAGGAGGTTGGGAAAGGAGAGGACTGGAGAGGAGAAGAGAAGAGGGAAGAGGAGGTTTAGAAAGGAGAAGAGAGGAGAGGAGGATGAGAGGAGTGGACCCCTAAAAGGACAAGAACATCTCAACTGTAATCTTGAACAACTAGTGGAAAAACACTCATACCCCCAGAGGACAAAGCTGAAGAACAAAAGTCAGAGGTGAGAATCATTATGTTTCTACTTCTGCATGTTATCTACGGGCCCTGCCCCACCTTGTTTGGGCTATCGGTGTTTTCCAAGTGGCGCTTGGTCCTCAAAGACCAAGTCAGCAGAGAGAGAGGACATGGTTGGATATTATAGTAAAAGACAGCAGAGAGAGAGGACATGGTTGGATAATATAGTAAAAGACAGTAGAGAGGACATAATAATAAATAAATAATAATATGCCATTTAGCAGACGCTTTTATCCAAAGCGACTTACAGTCATGTGTGCATACATTCTACGTATGGGTGGTCCCGGGAATCGAACCCACTACCCTGGCGTTACAAGCGCCATGCTCTACCAACTGAGCTACAGAAGGACCACATGGTTGGATAATATAGTAAAAGACAGTAGAGAGAGAGGACATGGTTGGATAATATAGTAAAAGACAGTAGAGAGAGGACATGGTTGGATAATATAGTAAAAGACAGTAGAGAGAGGACATGGTTGGATAATATAGTAAAAGACAGTAGAGAGAGAGGACATGGTTGGATAATATAGTAAAAGACAGTAGAGAGAGAGGACATGGTTGGATAATATAGTAAAAGACAGTAGAGAGAGAGGACATGGTTGGATAATATAGTGAAAGACAGTAGAGAGGGAGGACATGGTTGGATAATATAGTAAAAGACAGTAGAGAGAGAGGACATGGTTGGATAATATAGTAAAAGACAGTAGAGAGGACATGGTTGGATAATATAGTAAAAGACAGTAGAGAGAGGACATGGTTGGATAATATAGTAAAAGACAGTAGAGAGAGGACATGGTTGGATAATATAGTAAAAGACAGTAGAGAGAGGACATGGTTGGATAATATAGTAAAAGACAGTAGAGAGAGAGGACATGGTTGGATAATATAGTAAAAGACAGTAGAGAGAGAGGACATGGTTGGTTAATATAGTGAAAGACAGTAGAGAGAGAGGACATGGTTGGATAATATAGTAAAATACAGTAGAGAGAGAGGACATGGTTGGATATTATAGTAAAAGACAGTAGAGAGAGGGGACATGGTTGGATAATATAGTAAAAGACAGTAGAGAGAGAGAGGACATGGTTGGATAATATAGTAAAAGACAGTAGAGAGAGAGAGGACATGGTTGGATATTATAGTAAAAGACAGTAGAGAGAGAGAGGACATGGTTGGATATTATAGTAAAAGACAGTAGAGAGAGAGGACATGGTTGGATAATATAGTAAAAGACAGTAGAGAGAGAGGACATGGTTGGATAATATAGTAAAAGACAGTAGAGAGGACATGGTTGGATATTATAGTAAAAGACAGTAGAGAGAGGGGACATGGTTGGATAATATAGTAAAAGACAGTAGAGAGAGAGAGGACATGGTTGGATAATATAGTAAAAGACAGTAGAGAGAGAGAGGACATGGTTGGATATTATAGTAAAAGACAGTAGAGAGAGAGGACATGGTTGGATAATATAGTAAAAGACAGTAGAGAGAGAGGACATGGTTGGATAATATAGTAAAAGTATGTTCCTGCATTTCATGAATCATTGTGCCTGTTTGGAAGAGACAAACGGTGGCGAAGCGCACGAAAATCACATTTGGAAAATTGCCGATTCATCCTCATTGACACCGCAGCAGACACAACAGTTCACGCTGTCAAAAAGGGCGGGTCTGTAACCAGACGCCCGTCTGATAGCACTTTAGAACTGTCGATCAAAAAACAGCCCTCATCATTGGTTGCTTAGTGCTGCATCTACGGGGGACTGACAAACGGTAAGCTCTGAGAATGACTTAAAAGACTCATTTAAAAACATAAGGTGGACAATGAATGTAGAATTACCTCATGAGTTGAGCTGCACACGTTTCCCAAATCGTGGGCCCACAAATTCTATATTATGCTAGAAGGTTCATTGTACCTGTCTATGTTACTCTAGAAGGTTCATTGTACCTGTCTATGTTACTCTAGAAGGTCCATTGTACCAGTCTATGTTACTCTAGAAGGTCCATTGTACCAGTCTATGTTACTCTAGAAGGTCCATTGTACCTGTCTATGTTACTCTAGAAGGTCCATTGTACCTGTCTATGTTACTCTAGAAGGTCCATTGTACCTGTCTATGTTACTCTAGAAGGTCCATTGTACCTGTCTATGTTACTCTAGAAGGCTCATTGTACCTGTCTATGTTACTCTAGAAGGTCCATTGTACCTGTCTATGTTACTCTAGAAGGCTCATTGTACCTATCTATGTTACTCTAGAAGGTCCATTGTACCTGTCTATGTTACTCTAGAAGGTCCATTGTGCCTGTCTATGTTACTCTAGAAGGTCCATTGTACCTGTCTATGTTACTCTAGAAGGTCCATTGTACCTGTCTATGTTACTCTAGAAGGCTCATTGTACCTGTCTATGTTACTCTAGAAGGTCCATTGTACCTGTCTATGTTACTCTAGAAGGTTCATTGTACCTGTCTATGTTACTCTAGAAGGTCCATTGTACCTGTCTATGTTACTCTAGAAGGCTCATTGTACCTGTCTATGTTACTCTAGAAGGTCCATTGTACCTGTCTATGTTACTCTAGAAGGTCCATTGTACCTGTCTATGTTACTCTAGAAGGTCCATTGTACCAGTCTATGTTACTCTAGAAGGTCCATTGTACCTGTCTATGTTACTCTAGAAGGTCCATTGTACCTGTCTATGTTACTCTAGAAGGCTCATTGTACCTGTCTATGTTACTCTAGAAGGTCCATTGTACCTGTCTATGTTACTCTAGAAGGTCCATTGTACCTGTATATGTTACTCTAGAAGGCTCATTGTACCTGTCTATGTTACTCTAGAAGGTCCATTGTACCTGTCTATGTTACTCTAGAAGGTTCATTGTACCTGTCTATGTTACTCTAGAAGGTCCATTGTACCTGTCTATGTTACTCTAGAAGGTTCATTGTACCTGTCTATGTTACTCTAGAAGGTCCATTGTACCAGTCTATGTTACTCTAGAAGGTCCATTGTACCTGTCTATGTTACTCTAGAAGGTCCATTGTACCTGTCTATGTTACTCTAGAAGGTCCATTGTACCTGTCTATGTTACTCTAGAAGGTCCATTGTACCTGTCTATGTTACTCTAGAAGGCTCATTGTACCTGTCTATGTTACTCTAGAAGGTCCATTGTACCTGTCTATGTTACTCTAGAAGGTCCATTGTACCTGTCTATGTTACTCTAGAAGGTCCATTGTACCTGTCTATGTTACTCTAGAAGGCTCATTGTACCTGTCTATGTTACTCTAGAAGGTCCATTGTACCTGTCTATGTTACTCTAGAAGGTCCATTGTACCTGTCTATGTTACTCTAGAAGGTCCATTGTACCTGTCTATGTTACTCTAGAAGGCTCATTGTACCTGTCTATGTTACTCTAGAAGGTCCATTGTACCTGTCTATGTTACTCTAGAAGGTCCATTGTACCTGTCTATGTTACTCTAGAAGGCTCATTGTACCTGTCTATGTTACTCTAGAAGGTCCATTGTACCTGTCTATGTTACTCTAGAAGGTTCATTGTACCTGTCTATGTTACTCTAGAAGGTCCATTGTACCTGTCTATGTTACTCTAGAAGGCTCATTGTACCTGTCTATGTTACTCTAGAAGGTCCATTGTACCTGTCTATGTTACTCTAGAAGGTCCATTGTACCTGTCTATGTTACTCTAGAAGGTCCATTGTACCAGTCTATGTTACTCTAGAAGGTCCATTGTACCTGTCTATGTTACTCTAGAAGGTCCATTGTACCTGTCTATGTTACTCTAGAAGGCTCATTGTACCTGTCTATGTTACTCTAGAAGGTCCATTGTACCTGTCTATGTTACTCTAGAAGGTCCATTGTACCTGTATATGTTACTCTAGAAGGCTCATTGTACCTGTCTATGTTACTCTAGAAGGTCCATTGTACCTGTCTATGTTACTCTAGAAGGTTCATTGTACCTGTCTATGTTACTCTAGAAGGTCCATTGTACCTGTCTATGTTACTCTAGAAGGTTCATTGTACCTGTCTATGTTACTCTAGAAGGTCCATTGTACCAGTCTATGTTACTCTAGAAGGTCCATTGTACCTGTCTATGTTACTCTAGAAGGTCCATTGTACCTGTCTATGTTACTCTAGAAGGTCCATTGTACCTGTCTATGTTACTCTAGAAGGTCCATTGTACCTGTCTATGTTACTCTAGAAGGCTCATTGTACCTGTCTATGTTACTCTAGAAGGTCCATTGTACCTGTCTATGTTACTCTAGAAGGTCCATTGTACCTGTCTATGTTACTCTAGAAGGTCCATTGTACCTGTCTATGTTACTCTAGAAGGCTCATTGTACCTGTCTATGTTACTCTAGAAGGTCCATTGTACCTGTCTATGTTACTCTAGAAGGTCCATTGTACCTGTCTATGTTACTCTAGAAGGTCCATTGTACCTGTCTATGTTACTCTAGAAGGTCCATTGTACCTGTCTATGTTACTCTAGAAGGTCCATTGTACCTGTCTATGTTACTCTAGAAGGTCCATTGTACCTGTCTATGTTACTCTAGAAGGTCCATTGTACCTGTCTATGTTACTCTAGAACACATATGTCAGAGTCAAGGCCCGCGGGCCACATCCGGCCCGCGAGAAGGTTTTTTACGGCCCCTGGGATGATCTTGATTTATTATTAGAACCGGCCCGCAGACCGCAGCAAGCCGGCAGCCCGCAGATCTTTTACACGCACCAATACTACATTTCCCACAATGCAACGGTGACGCACCGAGCAGTAGGCTGCTTCATTTCAATATTTATTGGCACAGCAGTTGTCAGCATCACAGTAAAATTAACTTTCAGATACCCATCAAAAATGGCAAAACGGAAGGTGGACACTGAGAACCGGGGTTTCAAACAAGGTGGGAGTCGGAGTATTTGTTCACGGAGGTAGCTGGAAAACCTGTGTGTCTTCTGTGTGGAGAAAGTGTGGCGGTACTGAAAGAGTATAATCTGAGACGACATTATGAAACGAAACACGCGGACAAAAACAAGAATATGGACATGGAACAAAGGCTACAAAAGGCAGAGGAATTAAAACGAGGCCTCAAATCTCGACAGGCTCTGTTCAAAAAAGCCAAATCACAAGGCCAGGCTGCTGTCAAGGCCAGTTTTATTTTGGCAGAAGAGATCGCTAAATCAGCCCGGCCATTTACGGAGGGGATTTCATCAAAAACTGCATGATTAAAGTTTGTGACGAAGTTTGCCCAGAAAAAAGGCAACTCTTTTTAAATGTGAGTCTGAGCAGAAACACCATTGCCGAGAGAGTAGACCAGTTGTCCATCAATCTAAAAGAGCAGCTTGTGAAAAAGGGAAAAGATTTCATTGCATATTCCTTGGCTGTGGATGAGAGCACCGACATTTCTGACATTGCCCAGTTGTCAATTTTCATCCGCGGAGTGGACTCCAGCCTAAGCGTGACAGAGGAGTTTTTGGCTTTACGTCCTATGCATGGCACAACTACGGGGCATGATTTGTATGAAGAGGTGTCAAGATGTGTAAATGAGATGGAGCTGCCTTGGGAAAAACTCGTGGGTTTGACAACCGACGGAGCACCTGCGATGTGTGGACACAGGAGCGGACTGGTGGCGAAGATACGGGAAAAGATGCAAGAGGAAAACGCGACAGGTGAGCTGACAGCTTATCATTGTATCATACACCAGGAAGCGTTGTGCGGTAAAGCCTTGAAAATGGAGCATGTAATGAGCATCATCACGCACACAGTTAACTTTATCAGAGCCAAAGGTTTGAATCACCGCCAGTTCAAGGCATTTCTGAAAATATTTCAGTTGAGTGGATGATAGAAAATTGCTATTATTGTTTTTTTCTTTGAAGTAAATTTAGCCCACTTTTGCTAAAATAGAAAATATAGGCTACTGATGGTGCCTTGAATACCGGTTTCTTTCATTTAATGTTCATGTTATGGGGATTTTTATATAAAGGAAATTTGTCTTTTGTGTCTGTTGAAAATTAAAGATTACTGACAGAGCCATAAGAAAATATTGCTTTATTTATCTGATCATATTGGAATATATTTGTTAGGTTTTCAGTAGGTTCAATTAGGTTCACTAGACTATATGCGTCATTTAAAAAATTTTCAATGAACATTCGAACAGTCCGGCCCTCGGCTTGTAGCTAAATTTTTTATTTGGCCCTCCGTCCATTTGACTTTGACACCCCTGCTCTAGAAGGTCCATTGTACCTGTCTATGTTACTCTAGAAGGCTCATTGTACCTGTCTATGTTACTCTAGAAGGCTCATTGTACCAGTCTATGTTACTCTAGAAGGTCCATTGTACCTGTCTATGTTACTCTAGAAGGTCCATTGTACCAGTCTATGTTACTCTAGAAGGTCCATTGTACCAGTCTATGTTACTCTAGAAGGTCCATTGTACCAGTCTATGTTACTCTAGAAGGTCCATTGTACCAGTCTATGTTACTCTAGAAGGTCCATTGTACCTGTCTATGTTACTCTAGAAGGCTCATTGTACCTGTCTATGTTACTCTAGAAGGCTCATTGTACCTGTCTATGTTACTCTAGAAGGCTCATTGTACCAGTCTATGTTACTCTAGAAGGTCCATTGTACCTGTCTATGTTACTCTAGAAGGTCCATTGTACCAGTCTATGTTACTCTAGAAGGTCCATTGTACCAGTCTATGTTACTCTAGAAGGTCCATTGTACCAGTCTATGTTACTCTAGAAGGTTCATAATGACAGTATGTTGTTATCATTGTTTCTGTAAACTTGGTGAGGAAGAAGAGAAGTGCGAAGACAACTTGGTAACACTTCCTATCAATACCCTCTTCATAATGCATTATAAGACTTCCTATCAATATCCTCGTCATAGAGCATTATAAGACTTCCTATCAATATCCTCTTCATAATGCATTATAAGACTTCCTATCAATACCCTCGTCATAATGCATTATAAGACTTCCTATCAATACCCTCGTCATAGAGCATTATAAGACTTCCTATCAATACCCTCTTCATAATGCATTATAATAAGACTTCCTATCAATACCCTCTTCATAATGCATTATAAGACTTCCTATCAATATCCTCTTCATAATGCATTATAAGACTTCCTATCAATACCCTCTTCATAATGCATTATAATAAGACTTCCTATCAATACCCTCTTCATAATGCATTATAATACTTCCTATCAATATCCTCTTCATAATGCATTATAAGACTTCCTATCAATACCCTCGTCATAATGCATTATAAGACTTCCTATCAATACCCTCGTCATAATGCATTATAAGACTTCCTATCAATACCCTCTTCATAATGCATTATAAGACTTCCTATCAATACCCTCTTCATAATGCATTATAAGAATTCCTATCAATACCCTCTTCATAATGAGCAAAACTCAATCATGAGGCATCAAAGCCAAAGGAACTGAGTAATAAGAAATGCTATAGATGGAAGGAAAGTAGTGTGGAAATCTACCAAAAAACTAACAACATATTTAATCCCTTTTAGAACATTTCCTGGGTAAAACGTTCCACTGTAATAGTGAAGGTGTAAACTTGGCAGCAGAAAGATTAAACAGTATATTGGAGCTCCCAGCTACCCTACAAAAACTAAACCGTATATCTCAGCTTCCCTATAAAAACTAAACAGTATATATCAGCTTCCCTATAAAAACTAAACAGTATATCTCAGCTTCCCTATAAAAACTAAACAGTATATCTCAGCTACCCTACAAAAACTAAACCGTATATCTCAGCTTCCCTATAAAAACTAAACAGTATATCTCAGCTTCCCTATAAAAACTAAACAGTATATCTCAGCTTCCCTATAAAAACTAAACAGTATATCTCAGCTTCCCTATAAAAACTAAACAGTATATCTCAGCTTCCTTATAAAAACTAAACAGTATATCTCAGCTTCCCTATAAAAACTAAACAGTATATCTCAGCTTCCCTATAAAAACTAAACAGTATATCTCAGCTTCCCTATAAAAACTAAACCGTATATCTCAGCTTCCTTATAAAAACTAAACAGTATATCTCAGCTTCCCTATAAAAACTAAACAGTATATCTCAGCTTCCCTATAAAAACGAAACAGTATATCTCAGCTTCCCTATAAAAACTAAACAGTATATCTCAGCTTCCCTATAAAAACTAAACAGTATATCTCAGCTTCCTTATAAAAACTAAACAGTATATCTCAGCTTCCCTATAAAAACTAAACAGTATATCTCAGCTTCCCTATAAAAACTAAACAGTATATCTCAGCTTCCCTATAAAAACTAAACCTTATATCTCAGCTTCCTTATAAAAACTAAACAGTATATCTCAGCTTCCCTATAAAAACTAAACAGTATATCTCAGCTTCCCTATAAAAACTAAACAGTATATCTCAGCTTCCCTATAAAAACTAAACAGTATATCTCAGCTTCCTTATAAAAACTAAACAGTATATCTCAGCTTCCCTACAAAAACTAAACAGTATATCTCAGCTTCCCTATGAAAACTAAACCGTATATCTCAGCTTCCTTATAAAAACTAAACAGTATATCTCAGCTTCCCTATAAAAACTAAACAGTATATCTCAGCTTCCCTATAAAAACTAAACAGTATATCTCAGCTTCCATATAAAAACTAAACAGTATATCTCAGCTTCCCTATAAAAACTAAACAGTATATCTCAGCTTCCCTATAAAAACTAAACAGTATATCTCAGCTTCCCTATAAAAACTAAACAGTATATTGGAGCTCTCAGCTTCCCTATAAAAACTAGCCATTTCAAGCAGTCAATCTCAGAAAATGAAAAACAATGACAAATGGTTTGATGAAGAATGCAAAAACCTAAGAAAGAAATTGAGAAACCTGTCCAACTGGATGCTTTGAAAAGTCATAGTCAATTGATCAATAACATAATAATACTATTAGCAAAAATGTTCACTTTCAAAAATCTATCAGAAATAGATGGGAGAGGTTGAGGGTAGAGGAAGGACATCAGTAATAGATGGGAGAGGTTGAGGGTAGAGGAAGGACATAAGTAATAGATGGTTGAGGGTAGAGGAAGGACATCAGTAATAGATGAGAGAGGTTGAGTGTAGAGGAAGGACATCAGTAATAGATGGTTGAGGGTAGAGGAAGGACATCAGTAATAGATGGTTGAGGGTAGAGGAAGGACATCAGTAATAGATGGTTGAGGGTAGAGGAAGGACATCAGTAATAGATGGTTGAGGGTAGAGGAAGGACATCAGTAATAGATGGTTGGGGGTAGAGGAAGGACATCAGTAATAGATGGGAGGGGTGGAGGGTAGAGGAAGGACATCAGTAATAGATGGTTGGGGGTAGAGGAAGGACATCAGTAATAGATGGGAGAGGGTAGAGGAAGGACATCAGTAATAGATGGGAGAGGGTAGAGGAAGGACATCAGTAATAGATGGGAGGGGTGGAGGGTAGAGGAAGGACATCAGTAATAGATGGGAGAGGGTAGAGGAAGGACATCAGTAATAGATGGGAGGGGTGGAGGGTAGAGGAAGGACATCAGTAATAGATGGTTGGGGGTAGAGGAAGGACATCAGTAATAGATGGGAGAGGGTAGAGGAAGGACATCAGTAATAGATGGGAGGGGTGGAGGGTAGAGGAAGGACATCAGTAATAGATGGGAGAGGTTGAGGGTAGAGGAAGGACATCAGTAGTAGATGGGAGAGGTTGAGGGTAGAGGAAGGACATCAGTAATAGATGGTTGGGGGTAGAGGATGGACATCAGTAATAGATGGTTGGGGGTAGAGGAAGGACATCAGTAATAGATGGGAGAGGTTCAGGGTAGAGGAAGGACATCAGTAATAGATGGCTGGGGGTAGAGGAAGGACATCAGTAATAGATGGTTGAGGGTAGAGGAAGGACATCAGTAATAGATGGTTGAGGGTAGAGGAAGGACATCAGTAATAGATGGTTGGGGGTAGAGGAAGGACAGCAGTAAAAGATGGGAGAGGTTGATGAAGGACATCAGTAAAAACTAACAAAATAGAACTATTGTAAAATAGATTGTGTTCATAAAATGTATATAGTATATAGAAGCTTTTGCCCATCTTAATCTTTTATTTTTATTGGCCAGTCTGAGATATGGCTTTTACTTTGCAACTCTGCCTGGAGGGCCAGAATCCCAGAGTCGTCTCTTCACTGTTGACGTTGAGACGGGTGTTTTGCGGGAGAGAGTGAGAGAGTGAGAGAGGTGAGAGAGTTGAGAGAGAGAGAGAGAGAGAGAGAGAGAGAGAGAGAGAGAAAGAGAGAGAGAAAGAGAGAGTGAAGAGACAGAGAGTGAGACAGAACAGAGACAGAGAGAGAGAGAGAGACAGAAACAGAGACAGAACAAGACAGAGAGAGAGAGACAGAAACAGAGACAGAACAAGACAGAGAGAGAGAGAGACAGAGGAAGAATGAAACAGAGAGCGAGAGAGAGAGAGAGAGAGAGAGAGAGAGACAGAGAGAGAGACAGAGAGAGAGAGAGAGAGAGAGAGAGAGAGAGAGAGAGAGAGAGAGAGAGAGAGAGAGAGAGAGAGAGAGAGAGAGAGAGAGAGAGAGACAGAGGAGTAAAAGAGTACATACCTGAGAACAGAGCAGCATCACCAGCTCTACTACTGAAGTACTGGACTTCATACACACCAGACCTGCAGAGAGACACAGGAAGATCAGGAGACCTACAGAGAGAGACAGACCTACAGAGAGACACAGGAAGGGTAGGAGACCTACAGAGAGAGACAGGAAGGGTAGGAGACCTACAGAGAGACACAGGAAGATCAGGAGGCCTACAGAGAGACACAGGAAGGGTAGGACACCTACAGAGAGAGACAGGAAGGGTAGGCGATCTACAGAGTGAGACACAGGAAGGGTAGGAGACCTGCAGAGAGACACAGGAAGATCAGGAGACCTACAGAGAGAGACAGACCTACAGAGAGACACAGGAAGGGTAGGAGACCTACAGAGAGAGACAGGAAGGGTAGGAGACCTACAGAGAGAGACACAGGAAGATCAGTAGACCTACAGAGAGACACAGGAAGATCAGGAGACCTACAGAGAGAGACAGACCTACAGAGAGACACGGGAAGGGTAGGAGACCTACAGAGAGACACAGGAAGGGTAGGAGACCTACAGAGAGAGACAGGAAGGGTAGGAGACCTACAGAGAGACACAGGAAGGGTAAGAGACCAACAGAGAGACACAGGAAGGGTAGGAGACCTACAGAGAGAGACAGACCTACAGAGAGACACAGGAAGGGTAGGAGACCTACAGAGAGAGACAGACCTACAGAGAGACACAGGAAGGGTAGGAGACCTACAGAGAGACACAGGAACGGTAGGAGACCTACAGAGAGAGACACAGGAAGGGTAGGAGACCTACAGAGAGACACATGAAGGGTAGGAGACCTACAGAGAGACACGGGAAGGGTAGGAGACCTACAGAGAGACACAGGAATATCAGGAGGCCTACAGAGAGTCACAGGAAGGGTAGGAGACCTACAGAGAGACACGGGAAGGGTAGGAGACCTACAGAGAGACACAGGAAGGGTAGGAGACCTACAGAGAGACACAGGAAGGGTAGGAGACCTACAGAGAGAGACACAGGAAGGGTAGGAGACCTACAGAGAGAGACACAGGAAGGGTAGGAGACCTACAGAGAGACACTCACAGCTCACCAACATCTCTCTTACAGGTTTCCCACCCAGCTAAGATCTAACATTATTACTTTAGATAGTGTCAGATAACAGAAGCATTCCACAGAAAGGACAAGTGTTACAAGGATACGGAGAGAAGGGAGGGGAGAGAGAGAGAGAGAGAGAGAGAGAGAGAAGGGAGGGAGAGAGAGAAGGGAGGGGAGAGAGAGGGTAAGATAGAGGAGAGAGAGAGAGAAAGAAAGAAAGAGGAGAGAGAGAGGGACAGACAGAGAGGGAGGCGACAGAGAGAGAGAGGTATAGCGAGGCAGAGTCAGAAAAAGAGAGAGAAAGAGAGAAATAAATAAATAGAGAGAGATAGATCACAAGAACGAAGAGAAGAGAGGTTTTAAGACAGGCAGACAGACAGGCAGACAGACAGACAGACACAGAGAGACAGGATTGACAGAGAGACAGGCAGACAGACAGGCAGACAGACAGGCAGACAGCCAGGCAGACAGACAGACAGGCAGACAACAGCAAGCAGGTGGGAAGTGGACACACTCTTTGGTACAAGGTACTGTATACCAGGGTGTATCAATACAACTAGACTGTAATACCAGGGTGTATTAAATACAACTAGACTGTAATACCAGGGTGTACAGGAGAATGTACCACTTTATACTGTCTGGTTTTTCCAGAGTATTATCATGGATCATACCTGATGGGTAAGGTAGCCAGCCAAGAGAAACACACACACACACACACACACACACACACACACACACACACACACACACACACACACACACACACACACACACACACACACACACACACACACACACACACACACACACACACACACACACACACACTCCCAGCGCAGTGTGAGTGGTGACAGCAGCATGGTGAGGACTGGACAGTGAATGGGGGACTCACTCCACATAGAGACGTCGGGTTAGAAGATAAAGGCGTGTACAGCACCTGTACCTTCAATGAGCAGCTCCTGGCCGTGGCTACCCAACAGGGTCCTAGAGAGGAACGGAGCGAAGTCCACAAAGATCTCCCTCAGCAGGGGAGCCACCTTCTCCAGGGCACGCTCCAACTTAGTGGTGATACTGTAGAGGGGGAAAGGAGGGGGAGAGAGGAGAGGGGAGGGAGAGGAGAGAGGAGAGGGGGGAGAGAGGAGGGAGGGAGAGAGGGAGGAGAGAGGGGGGAGGAGAGGGAGAGAGGGAGGAGAGGGGGAGGGAGAGGAGAGAGGAGGGGGAGAGGGGGAGAGGAGAGAGGAGGGAGGGAGAGGAGAGAAGAGAGGGGGAGGAGAGAGGAGATGGGGGAGGAGAGAGGAGATGGGGGTGGGGGGGAGGGAGGGAGGGAGGGGAGACGAGAGAGGAGAGGGGGAGGGGAGATGAGAGAGGAGAAGGGGGAGAGGAGAGAGGAGAGAGGAGGGAGGGAGACGAGAGGGGGAGAGGAGAGAGGAGGGGGGAGAGGAGAGAGGAGGGAGGGAGAGGAGAGAGGGGGGGAGGAGAGGGGGAGAGGAGGGAGGGAGGGAGGGAGAGGGGGAGAGGAGAGAGGGAGGGGGAGGGAGGGAGGGAGGGAGGGAGGGAGGGAGGGAGGGAGGGAGGGAGGGAGGAGGAGAGAGATGAGGGAGGGAGAGGTGAGGAGAGGAGAGAGATGAGGGAGGGAGAGGAGAGAGGGGAGAGGAGGAGGGAGGGAGGGAGAGGAGAGAGGGAGAGGGGAGAGAGGAGGGAGGGAGGGAGGGGAGAGAGGAGGGAGGGAGAGGAGAGAGGTGGGAGGGAGAGGAGGGAGGGAAGAGAGAGGGAAGAGAGGAGAGGAGAAGAGAGAGGGAGAGGAGAGAGGAGAGGAGATGGGGAGGAGAGATGGAGAGGAAGGATATAGGTAGAGGAGACAGACAATCAGTTGGCCAGTAGAAGAGACTCAGTCTGGACGTTATGACAGGGCTATGACAGGCCTTATGACAGGCCTTATGACAGGTTTATGACAGGACTTATGACAGGCCTTATGACAGGTTTATGACAGGCCTTATGACAGGCCTTATGACAGGGTTATGACAGGGGTTATGACAGGGGTTATGACAGGCCTTATGACAGGTTTATGACAGGCCTTATGACAGGCCTCATGACAGGCCTTATGACAGGTTTATGACAGGTTTATGACAGGTTTATGACAGGCCTTATGACAGGCCTCATGACAGGCCTTATGACAGGTTTATGACAGGTTTATGACAGGCCTTATGACAGGCCTCATGACAGGCCTTATGACAGGCCTCATGACAGGGTTATGACAGGCCTTATGACAGGCCTTATGACAGGCCGTATGACAGGCCTTATGACAGGCCGTATGACAGGCCTTATGACAGGCCTTATGACAGGGTTATGACAGGCCTTATGACAGGCCTTATGACAGGCCGTATGACAGGCCTTATGACAGGCCTTATGACGGGGTTATGACAGGCCTCATGACAGGCCTTATGACAGGCCTTATGACAGGGTTATGACAGGCCTTATGACAGGCCTTATGACAGGCCTTATGACAGGTTTATGACAGGTTTATGACAGGTTTATGACAGGCCTTATGACAGGCCTTATGACAGGCCTTATGACAGGCCTCATGACAGGCCTTATGACAGGCCTTATGACAGGCCTCATGACAGGCCTTATGACAGGCCTCATGACAGGCCTTATGACAGGCTTTATGACAGGGTTATGACAGGCCTTATGACAGGCCTTATGACAGGCCGTATGACAGGCCTTATGACAGGTTTATGACAGGTTTATGACAGGCCTATGACAGGCCTTACGACAGGCCTTATGACAGGCCTTATGACAGGTTTATGACAGGCCGTATGACAGGCCTCATGACAGGCCGTATGACAGGCCTTATGACAGGGGTTATGACAGGTTTATGACAGGCCTTATGACAGGGGTTATGACAGGCCTCATGACAGGCCGTATGACAGGCCTCATGACAGGGGTTATGACAGGTTTATGACAGGCCTTATGACAGGGGTATGACAGGGGTTATGACAGGTTTATGACAGGCCTTATGACAGGGGTTATGACAGGCCTCATGACAGGCCGTATGACAGGCCTCATGACAGGGGTTATGACAGGTTTATGACAGGCCTTATGACAGGGGTTATGACAGGCCTCATGACAGGCCGTATGACAGGCCTCATGACAGGGGTTATGACAGGTTTATGACAGGCCTTATGACAGGGGTTATGACAGGCCGTATGACAGGCCTTATGACAGGTTTATGACAGGTTTATGACAGGTTTATGACAGGCCCTATGACAGGCCTTATGACAGGCCTTATGACAGGCCTTATGACAGGCCTCATGACAGGTTTATGACAGGTTTATGACAGGCCCTATGACAGGCCTTATGACAGGCCTTATGACAGGCCTTATGACAGGCCTTATGACAGGCCTTATGACAGGGGTTATGACAGGCCTCATGACAGGCCGCATGACAGGCCTCATGACAGGGGTTATGACAGGTTTATGACAGGCCTCATGACAGGCCTCATGACAGGCCTCATGACAGGGTTAGTACAAATTAGGCTGTTTGATGCTCGCTTTGCCCAAAAAAGATGGAATGCAAACCTATAGCTTGTTTTAGTGTTATGGGGGTCGATATGGGATTGAAAGGCTGGCACTTAGGCAAGCAGACATTTGAGTTTGTGTGTGTGTGTAAATGAGTTACTATAGAAAATACACTAGGCAAGAGTAATAAGAAGCAGCAAATTAGCCTAGCATATAAAAGCCTATACACAGTACCAGTCAAAGTTTGGACACACCTACTCATTCAAGGGTTTTTCTTTATTTTTTAAAACTATTTTCTACATTGTAGAATAATAGTGAAGACATAAAAACTATTAAATATAAAACATGGAATCATGTAGTAACCAAAAAAGTGTTATGCAAATCAAAATATATCTATATTTTAGATTCTTCAAAGTAGCCACCATTTGCCTTGATGACAGCTTTGCACAATCTTGGCATTCTCTCAACCAGCTTCATGAGGTAGTCACCTGGAATGCATTTCAATTAACACGTGTGCCTTGTTAAAAATTAATTTGTGGAATTTATTTCCTTCTTAATGTGTTTGAGCCGATCAGTTGTGTTGTGACAAGGTAGGGGTGGTATACAGAAGATATCCCTATTCGGTAAAAGACCAAGTCCATATTATGGCAAGAACAGCTCAAATAAGCAAAGAGAAATGACAGTCCATCATTACTTTAAGACTTGAAGAATTTTGAAAGTTTCTTCAAGTGCAGTCGCAAAATACCATCAAGCGCTATGATGAAACTGTCTCTCATGAGGACCGCCACAGGAAAGGAAAACCCAGAGTTACCTCTGCTGCAGAGGATGAGTTCATTAGAGTTACCAGCCTCAGAAAATGCAGCCCAAATAAATGCTTCACAGAGTTCAAGTAACAGACACATCTCATAACATCAATTGTTCAGAAGAGACTGTGTGAATAAGGCCTTCATGGTCGAATTGCTGCAAAGAAACAACTACTAAAGGACAACAAGAATAAGAAGAGACTTGCTTGGGCCAAGAAACACGAGCACTGGACATTAGACCGGTGGAAATCTGTCCTTTAGTCTGATGAGTCCAAATTAGAGACCTTTGGTTCTAACCGCCGTGTCTGTGAGATGGAGAGGAGGTGAACAGATGATATCAGCATGTGTGGTTCCCACCGTGAAGCATGGAGGAGGAGGTGTGATGGTGCTTTGCTAGTGACACTGTCTGTGATTTATTTAGAATTCAATGCACACTTAACTAGCATGGTTACCACAGCATTCTGCAGCGATAAACCATCCCATCTGGTTTGCGCTTAGTGGAACTATAATTTGTTTTTCAACAGGACAATGACCCAACACACCTCCAGGCTGTGTAAGGGCTATTTGACCAAGAAGGAGAGTGATGGATCAGATGACCTGGCCTCCACAATCACCCGACCTCAAACCAATTGAGATGTTTTGGGATGAGTTGGACCTTTAGAGTGAAGCAAAAGCAGCCAACAAGTGCTCAGCATATGTGGGAACTCCTTCCAGACTGTTGGAAAAACATTCCTCATGTAGCTGTTCTTCACTATTGTTCAAAATGTAGAAAATAGTACAAATAAAGAAAAACCCTTGAATGAGTAGGTGTTCTAAAACCCTTGAATGAGTAGATGTTTCCAGACTTCTGTAGATAGAAATATAGAGATATAGAGATATAGAGACAGGGAGGTCAAGTTTAAGCCTAGTACTTCAGTGTTCAGTGTTAGGGTTTAGGGTTCAGGGTTTACGGTTCAGTGTTAGTGTACAGGGTTCAGGGTTAGTTTTCAAGGCTTGTGTACAGGGTTCATGTACAGGATTCATGTACAGAGATCAGGGTTAGTGTTTAGGGTTCAGGGTTAGTGTTTAGGGTTCAGGGTTAGTGTTCAGGGTTTGTGTTCAGGGTTCGTGTTCAGGCTTCGTGTTCAGGGTTCGTGTTCAGGGTTCGTGTTCAGGGTTCGTGTACAGGGTTCATATACAGGGTTCAGGATTCATGTTCAGGGTTCATGTTCAGTGTTCAAGGTTCGTGTAAAGGGTTCAGGGATCATGTACAGGGTTCAGGGTAAGTGTTCAGGGATCATATACAGGGTTCAGGATTCATGTTCAGGGGTCATGTTCAGTGTTCAAGGTTCGTGTACAGGGTTCAGGGTTCATGTACAGGGTTCAGGATTCATGTTCAGGGTTCATGTTCAGTGTTCAAGGTTCGTGTACAGGGTTCAGGGTTCGTGTTCAGGGTTCAGGGTTCGTGTACAGTCGGCAGTCACTAAATGGTCATGCTAGATAGGACAAAATTCGAAAATGTAGTAAGGGTTAGAGGTTAGTAAGGGTTAGTAAGGGTTAGAGGTTAGTAAGGGTTAGAGGTTAGTAAGGGTTAGGGTTAGTAAGGGTTAGAGGTTAGTAAGGGTTAGGGTTAGTAAGGGTTAGAGGTTAGTAAGCGTTAGGGTTAGTAAGGGTTAGAGGTTAGTAAGGGTTAGAGGTTAGTAAGGGTTAGGGTTAGAGGTTAGTAAGGGTCAGAGGTTAGTTAGGGTTAGTACGGGTTAGGGTTAGAGGTTGGTAAGGGTTAGTATGGGATAGGGTTAGAGGTTAGTAAGGGTTAGAGGTTAGTAAGGGTTAGAGGTTAGTAAGGGTTAGAGGTTAGTAAGGGTTAGAGGTTAGTAAGGGTTAGAGGTTAGTAAGGGTTAGTACGGGTTAGGGTTAGAGGTTAGTAAGGGTCAGAGGTTAGTAAGGGTTAGGGTTAGAGGTTAGTAAGGGTCAGAGGTTTGTAAGGGTTAGAGGTTAGTAAGGGTCAGAGGTTTGTAAGGGTTAGGGTTAGAGTTTAGTAAGGGTCAGTGGTTAGTAAGGGTTAGGGTTAGAGGTTAGTAAGGGTTAGAGGTTAGTAAGGGTTAGGGTTAGAGGTTAGTAAGGGTCAGAGGTTAGTAAGGGTTAGGGTTAGGGTTAGAGGTTAGTAAGGGTTAGAGGTTAGTAAGGGTTAGTACGGGTTAGGGTTAGAGGTTAGTAAGGGTTAGAGGTTAGTAAGGGTTAGGATTAGAGGTTAGTAAGGGTCAGAGGTTTGTAAGGGTTAGGGTTAGAGGTTAGTAAGGGTCAGAGGTTAGTAAGGGTTAGGGTTAGGGTTAGAGGTTAGTAAGGGTTAGAGGTTAGTAAGGGTTAGTATGGGTTAGGGTTAGAGGTTAGTAAGGGTTAGTAAGGGTTAGGGTTAGAGGTTAGTAAGGGTTAGAGGTTAGTAAGGGTTAGTACGGGTTAGGGTTAGAGGTTAGTAAGGGTTAGAGGTTAGTAAGGGTTAGTACAGGTTAGGGTTAGAGGTTAGTAAGGGTCAGAGGTTTGTAAGGGTTAGGGTTAGAGGTTAGTAAGGGTCAGAGGTTAGTTAGGGTTAGTACGGGTTAGGGTTAGAGGTTGGTAAGGGTTAGTACGGGATAGGGTTAGAGGTTAGTAAGGGTTAGAGGTTAGTAAGGGTTAGGGTTAGAGGTTAGTAGGGGTTAGAGTTAGAGGTCAGTCGGGGTTAGAGGTTAGTAAGGGTTAGGGTTAGGGTTAGAGTTTAATAAGGGTCAGAGGTTAGTAAGGGTTAGGGTTAGTACGGGTTAGGGTTAGAGGTTAGTAAGGGTCAGAGGTTAGTAAGGGTTAGGGTTAGGGTTAGAGATTAGTAAGGGTTAGAGGTTAGAAAGGGTTAGGGTTAGTAAGGGTTAGAGGTTAGTAAGGATTATAGGTTAAAATCCCATCTAGGATCACAACATGCTATATATAGTCCTTTATATCATGGCTGATAGGCTGTTTCAGGGGTCATAGAGGTATCGTCTGGGGGTTAGAGGTCGTAGGTAGTGGTCAGGGTTAGGGTGTCCTTGCCTAAGACACTGTCCTGCATCGCGGGGGGCTGTCTGGAAGCCTGCCAGAGAGCTAAAGGGCTTGAGCTCAGGGGGCGGCAAACCGCTGCGCAGCACACACTGCTCCACCTCACAATAGACACTGCAATACACAAACCACACACACACACACACACACAGATTAAAGCAACACACACTCACTAACAAAGCTACACACACTCACCAACATTATACGACCACTGACTTCTAAGGGACACAGAGGACTGAGTCCTGACTTCTGTGAGGGTAACATGGACTGTCAATATAGCTCATATATATATTTGTGTTGTTTGAAAGTTCCAGCTCCTTTTCGACACAATTAGGATTTGGCCCTAAGAAGTTGATGAAACACACAGACTCTGTCGATCACAATGACTCACGATTCCAATTTTAAGGAACAATAGTTTTTATTGTTTTTGCAAATGACAGGTTGCAAACGGTAGATGAACTACTACTCTTAGATAAAAGGGTTCTTCGGGCTGTCCCGAAAGGTGCTCTCTAACCTCTAACCCAGTCCCCATAGAATAACCCTTTTTGGTTCAAGGTAGAATGATTTCCACAGAGGGTTCTATCTGGAACCCAAAAGAGTTCTACCTGGAACCAAAAAGGGTTCTACCTGGAACCAACAAGGGTTCACCTATGAGGACAGCCGGAGAACCCTTTTGGAACCCTTTTTTCTAAGAGTGTAGATAACGCTACATTGTAACTACAGCTAAATCGTAACTACAGCTAAATTACAACAAAAGCTAAATTGTAACTACAGCTAAATTGTAACTAAAGCTAAATTGTAACTAAAGCTAAATTGTAACTAAAGCTAAATTGTAACTAAAGCTCAATTGTAACTAAAGGTAAATTGTAACTACAGCTAAATCGTAACTACAGCTAAATTGTAACTAAAGCTCAATTGTAACTAAAGGTAAATTGTAACTAAAGCTAAATTGTAAAGAATGGATAATCTCAGACAGTAGGTCTGACAGAGCGGCTTGTGGAGTGGGGGGGCAGACAAGCAGACAGCGTTAATCAATGTCAACTACTACATTATCACAGCTGGATAAGATAGAACAGACAGTTATTCATTTCTAAATGTATCATATGCATATACTAAAGTGGGGCAAAAAAGTATTTAGTCAGCCACCAATTGTGCAAGTTCTCTCACTTAAAAATATGAGAGAGACCTGTAATTTTCATCATAGGTACACTAGAACTATGACAGACAAAATGAGAAAAGAAATCCAGAAAATCACATTGTAGGATTTTTGTATTAATTTATTTGCAAATTATGGTGGAAAATAAGTATTTGGTCACCTACAAACAAGCAAGATTTCTGGCTCTCACAGACCTGTAACTCCTGTAACTTCTTCTATAAGAGGCTCCTCTGTCCTCCACTTGTTACCTGTATTAATGGCACCTGTTTGAACTTGACTACTCCTGTGGTCCTTCTGTAGCACAGTTGGTAGAGCATGGCGCTTGTAAGGCCATGGGTAGTGGGTTCGATTCCCGGGACCACCCATACGTAGAATGTATGCACACATAACTGTAAGTCGCTTTGGATAAAAGCGTCTGCTAAATGGCATATATTATTATATTATTATTATATTATTATTATATTAGTATAAAAGACACCTGTCCACAACCTCAAACAGTCACACTCCAAACTCCACTATGGCCAAGACCAAAGAGCTGTCATATGACACCAGAAACAAAATTGTATACCTGCACCAGGCTGGGAAGACTGACTCTGCAATAGGTAAGCAGCTTGGTTTGAAGAAATCAACTGTGGGAGCAATTATTAGGAAATGGAAGACATACAAGACCACTGATAATCTCCCTCGATCTGGGGCTCCACGCAAGATCTCACCCCGTGGGGTCAAAATGATCACAAGAACGGTGAGCAAAAATTCCAGAACCACGGGGGGACCTAGTGAATGACCTGCAGAGAGCTGGGACCAAAGTAACAAAGCCTACCATCAGTAACACACTACGCCGCCAGGGAATCAAATCCTGCAGTGCCAGACGTGTCCCCCTGCTTAAGCCAGTACATGTCCAGGCCCGTCTGAAGTTTGCTAGAGAGCATTTGGATGATCCAGAAGAAGATTGGGAGAATGTCATATGGTCAGATGAAACCAAAATATAACTTTTTGGTAAAAACTCAACTCGTCGTGTTTGGAGGACAAAGAATGCTGAGTTGCATCCAAAGAACACCATACCTACTGTGAAGCATGGGGGTGGAAACATCATGCTTTGGGGCTGTTTTTCTGCAAAGGGACCAGGACGACTGATCCGTGTAAAGGAAAGAATGAATGGGGCCATGTATCGTGAGATTTTGAGTGAAAACGTGGCTGGGTCTTTCAGCATGACAATGATCCCAAACAC